>NW_022900935.1:61692218-61731336 GCF_012274545.1 Fukomys damarensis
AACACAACACACACACACACACACACCCAAACAAAAAAAAAACCCACAAAAAACAGATTAGGATTACTGTTGGGCCTCCACATCCACAAGTTCTGAATCCAAGGATTCTCCCATTTGTGGGTTGAAAATATTTGTGAAAAATTTGCTCATACCTTTTTCTTGTTATTCTTTAAACAATACAGTATAACAGTTAGTTACACAGCTTTTACACAGTATTAGGTAAACTAGAGTTGAGTTAGAAACCTAGAGAGGGTATGCGTAGATTATATGCAAGTATTGCACCACTGGATGTCAGGGACACGATTGCCCCCGATGGGTATCTGGGGGTCCTGGGCCTGGTCCCCTTAGGATGCTGAGGGACCAGGTATGTGTTGTGTCCAGCTTTGCGTCCAGCTTCTTTGCGTAGCTTCTGTGCACTTTCCCACGTACTGTACTGAGTGCCGTGTGACGTTATCTCACGGTCAGTGTTTTGTTTTGTGGCTTTGGTGCTAAGTTGCTACTGGACACTTTGGTGGTTTCCAGCTTTTCCATATTCTAAGGATCTGAGTACAGGAATCCTAGTTCATAGTTCTGAGTGTATGGTCGTTTGCCCACGATAAATCCTTGACTTGTTAAGGCCCTCAAGACCTGTTGCCAAATCACTGACTAGAAAGATGATGCAGTCCTGCCCTCAGCAGTACACTTCAGCTGGGTAATGCTTTTGCAGAACAACTGTTTGCCAGTATATTAGAAAACTGTCTCCAGTTTAGGACAGTGTGTGTGTGTGTGTGTGCTGGGGATGGATCCCCAGGCCTCCAGTGTGCTGGGCGAGTGCTTTAACCAGTGAACCACGCCCAAACCCAGTTCCCTGTTGTTTTAATTTGCACTGCTTCATTTAGTGACCTTGAACATCTAAAATATTTCTCCCCAGCATTTCTTCAACCCTAAATTGAAGAAGGGAGAGACCCGTCGTGTCTCGGCCTTACATGTCTTCTGGGGATGGAACCCCAGGCCTCCAGTGTGCTGGGCGAGTGCTTTAACCAGTGAACCACGCCCAAACCCAGTTCCCTGTTGTTTTAATTTGCACTGCTTCATTTAGTGACCTTGAACATCTAAAATATTTCTCCCCAGCATTTCTTCAACCCTAAATTGAAGAAGGGAGAGACCCGTCGTGTCTCGGCCTTACATGTCTTCAGAAGCATGGGCCCCTTGTCTGCAGGCGGTGGGCAGCTGCCCCTTAGTGGGACACCGGCCTGCCCTGGGAAATGGTGCTTGGTGGTGGGGATGCCGGGGCCTGAGCCAGGCCACTGAGCTGACTCACTAACTCTTCCTGTCTGTCCCTCTTCCTCAGGAGCAGGAGCAGCTCTACCTGCGCTCAGGTGTGGTGTCTTCTGCCACCTTTGAGCAGCCGGGTCGGCAGGTGAAGCTGTGGGTGAAGATGGTGACTCCACTGATCAAAAACTTCTTCTGAGGATGGACAGGTACCGTACCTCGCGCCGCCTCTCAGCATGGTTTTGCTGAGAGCTCAGAATCTGGCCGCAATACCCTGACTACTCAAGCTCTTGGGGACCTGGCCAAGAACCCTGAGGGCTCTCACCCTCTCCTGGCCTAAGCACAGAGCTCTTCCACTAGGTTTGTGGGCAGCTGGTCCCAATGCCTTTGATACGAAGTTCACCAGGTCACCGTGACGGGTTGGCAGTGTGGAGTCCTGTTACCCTCTCCCCCAGCAGGTCCCGGGAGGCCCTGGGGCAAGGCCCTGTCCCAAGAGACAGAGGCAGAGTCTGTTCTCCCCCTCTTAGCTGAGCACGGCCCTGTGGGAGACAGTGGCTGTGGAGAAGGGAGTGCTCTTGGCCGGGAGCCCTGGGCCGCTGCCACTCAGAAGATGAGCTGGAACCCGGGCTAGACCTGGGGGCTGCCACCTTGCCACCTTCTTGGTGTTTCTGTGACGCAGTTTGGGGGTGTGGTGTTCTAGACAGAGGCGCGATGTTCTAGGTGACAGGATGTGCTCTCCCCAGCGGGACGAGCTTGTTGCTTTGCCAGAAGCTCCTGGCTGGGTCCCAAGGTAGGTGGCCGGATAGCCCTTACCTGGACTGCAGGAGCAGTGCTCTCTCCAGGCCTCTCAGGGCTCAGCACGCCCTGGGGTACACAGGGGGTCAGGGCTTTGTGGGTCATCTCCTAGCTGGCTGGCAGCGCGGGTGCCAGATGTGTGGGTCTCCTCGGCTCCTGTCACCTTGCTTCTCCTCTGAACCTTTTTTTTTTGTACTGGGATCAAACTCGGGACCTTGTGCTTGCAAGTTAGGTGGTGGAACCACTGAGCTAAATCCGCAGCCCTTGAGCCTTGTGTTTTGAAAGATTCTTTATTTCATCATACTGTTGTTTCTTCGTTATTTTCCTATTTAATTTTATTTAAATAATGTACAAATAGAGTAAAATAGAACTCTGAGACCCACAAAATGCAGCCAGTCCTTGCCCTGTTTCCCTAGCAGCCACTTTTGATTTGGTTTTCACAATAGTCACCCTTGTCCATATTTCTTAAGGGGCTTTTTTGGGGGGAGGGGGGTCTCTTTTTTTTCCCCACTTTTCTTTTTTTCGTACCGGGAATCGAACCCAGGGCCTCACGCTTGCCGGGCAGGCGCTGCGCCGCTGACCTACATCCCCCGCCCTCTTGTCCATATTTCTAAACATACGCGTTATCCCCTTAGAATATAAGCATACTCTTCAGAATATTAATTATACCAAATCATGCCTCAGTAAAAATGAACAAAATTCCTCAATATGGTCAGATAGTCAGGAGGTCATCCAGTTGCTTTCTGTTTATATTTTGGATTTGATCTGAGTCCCAGGTAAGGACACCACCTGGTGATTGGGGCACCTTCCCGCAGCAGGGGCTCTTGAGCCGGCTCCTCCCCCATCTCCACGAGCAACTTCCAACCCTCAATGTCCACTTGCGTCTCGGGCTCGAGCCTTGCACAGGAATGCTGGGGAGGCCTCAGGTGCACTGCAGGGCACAGCGGTGCGTCCTTTGGGCAGGCCTGGCCGGAGTCTGTTCAGCACTTTGCCCCTCTGCTTCCCAAGAGCTGGCGGAGAGGGTCACCTGCGGACTCTGAAGGGCCAGCTGGCCTCATCACCACACCCCGGCTCTGTGTACCAGGAGCCCCGGAGCACCCAGTGTTAGACAGGACGGTGCAGGTTTCAGTGGCGGAGCAACCACACTGCCCCGGGGCAGCTGCGCATCAGTTAACACTGTTTGCCTCTGCACTGGTTACTAAGTTGTCCTGTGGGACGATTATCTGAGAGGAGCCTCAGGAACTGCAGGGCTGCCGGGTTTCTGTTTGGAGAGGAGAGGCTTGCTTAAACACCGCTCGCATTCCTGCAGTTTCTGTGGGACCAGAACGAACGGCATTGTGCCACAGCCAGGCTTGCACAATCTTCTGTGCTGTTCCCTTTGCCCTGCCACTTCCTTTGTCTGCTCACAGCCTTCGGGGTGTCGGGGGCAGGTTCTTCCACTCAGCAGTCCTCAGACCGGGGCTCCCCAGCTCTGTAAAGCAGCCAGGAGAGGCAGAGACCAGAAGCGCGGGCTGCTTCAGGCACCCGGCATGTGGGGGCTCTGCTCCAGACTCCACTTTCCCCACCCCTGAAGTACATCCCTTGGAAAATGTGAAGATAATTTTGTCAGCTAGCCACAATGTGTACATGTGGAGTAAATTACTGTTTTATTTCAGGGTCTGAAGGCAAAATTGGAAGAGCTTCACATTTTGTGGTTATTACCAAGGATTGGGAGTGAGCTGCCTGGTGACCATGGGCAGTTTTATCTGTTTGAGGAGGGGCTTGTCCCTACTAGGACACGAAGGGCTGCAGTGACCCCTCCTGGCCAGCAGAGGTGGTTGCCATGCAGCCGGGCACCTGCTGAGATGCCTGCCTGGGTCCTTTACTTTTTCCCGGGGCAGGGGGGTTGGTTCCCACAGCCCCAGGAGGAGGGTCTCCCCCTTTCTCCTCCTCCGTCAGCACCCACCCAGGGTGCTCACTGTTGCTCATTATTCCCCTCAGAATTCAGACTTCCCAGACCACTTGTCACCGTGGTTTAGGTGCATATTCTTGGAAAAAAGGTTTTGCAAAACCCATCAGGATCGGCTGAGCCTCAGGTGCTGTTCCTAAGAGCCCCACACACAGCACTGAGCTATTTGAAGCCTCAGACACAGGAGACCGTGTCGTGCTCCCTCAGGGAACCGTCTTACCTGGATTAACCAGTGCCCTGTTAATCTGGTCAGTCGCCTCTGTCCGAGGGCCAGGCTGACAGCCCTGCCGGTGTGTCTTGTGTTGGCACGGTCAGGATCCTCTGGCCTGGGCCTCATCTCACTTCTGTCAGAGTGGCTCTGACTGCAGAGAGCAGACTCCTGCTCGCCCATACCACCTGCAGCCGCCACAGCCCGGGCAGATGTCTCAGGCGGGGAGAGGCTGTGACACAGGCCTCTGGAGCACTCGCGCATGTCTGCGGGCTGTGGGTGCCTGAGGTTGCTCTCCTGAGCCCTTCTCTCTGAAACTCAGGCTGAAGGACTCCTTCAGAGGAGCAGAAACTCGGCTTCCAGTGAGCAGCCTGGGCAGGTGTCTCACGTACACAGCGCCTGCTCCGCACCTGGTCCCAGCGCAGGACGTGAGAATGATGGGGTGGGGCGAGAGGAGGAAACACTCCGCAGTGGAGGTTAAGAAAACCAGACCCCCAGGACCCAGCCCTTGCCGTCCCCATTGTGTCTGTGCCCTGCGCAGTCTCAGAAGGGGTGGGCAGCTGAGCAGGACGCACTTCAGGGACGTGGAAATGGCACCCGTATGGAATAAGTGTTCTGCATTGTGGTGTGGGGTTGGGGGAGGTGGGCATTTCCGTAACCACGTAGGGTCCTCTTGTCCTGAGAGAGGAGGAGAATGCCAAGATGCAGTGTGGAGTCGCAACTCCCATTTAGGAGCGAGGGGCCTGGTCCCACTGGGCGAGCTCTGTACGTAGCATCAGCCCAAAGAGCCTGGCTGGACCCCTGGGAGTCAGGATTTGGGGTTTGGTTCCTGGGGTATTTGGGTCCTTGCCTACAAGCAGTGCCAGGCACCGGGCTGGCATCAGGCACTGAGCCGAATCAGTTGAGCACAGGCAAGTGTCTGCAGTTGTTTTAATCTGCACCACCTCTTCCCCACCAGACTCTGCCCTCTGGCTAGTCCAGGTGCACTTGGTTATAAAGCACCTGGATTGTGTAAGAGACAAACCCCATCAGTTCCTGTACGAGAAGTGACAGTTGCAAAGCTGAGTTTCCGACCAGAAAGTCTGAGTTTCGGCCCAGCTCTTGGCGTGTGTAGGGTGTGGCTAGGGAGCCAGCACCAGCACCAGCTACACCTGCAAGAGTAGTGCCACGGCTGCCAGGATCCACTTGGCCGCCTTCTCTTTGGTCTTCAGGTTGAAGGTCCAGACGTAGGTGGGGCCGCGGATGCGTGTCTTGTACACAGGGCACTCATATATGTTCTTGGTCTCCATTCGGTCCACAGGAACGGCCTTGATGAAGATGACGGGCATGGCTGGCGTCAGCTCCTTCAGCCGCGCCTCGGCGATGACTCCAGTCTGTGTGTCCCAGCGAGCTCCTGTAGGGTCAGTGTGGCCCCGTGAGACGAAGGGTCCCCCAGGGAGGCTGTGCACTGCCCTCCCCGTTGCAGGGATAGGGTACTGCCCACATCCCAAAGTGCTCAGGCCACGTGCCCGGGACTGCAGTAGCTGAACCCGGGGTACAGGCCAGGACTGGGCGGCGTTCTGTGCATGCTGCAACTGCCCTGTGCCTCTCGCTGTGCACCGAGGAACAGCTCAGCTCTGAGGCGCTTGGATCCGTCTGTTTAAATTGTTTTCTCAGAGCCTCATCTGTCAGCTGCTTAATTTCAGGGGCAGGAAATCATTAACTCCAGCTGAAAATGACAGAGCTCCCGGGCTCTACTATGTAGTGTCTATCCTGTGTGTACATATATCGTATAAATAATATATATATATATATATATCTGCATATGTAGGTATTATTTGCCTTTAACCAGACTGCTGTCGTTTCTAGTTGTCCTGGTTAACGATGTGTATATTTCCTGCCTGGAATTCCAAAATAAACATGGAGAACGCTGCTGCTCATCTGTGCTGTGTTGTGGGAGGTGGGGCCGTCGAGTGGGACTGGCTTGTGGTGGAGAGGGGCTGGGGCTGGGGCTGGCGGTAGGACGGGGTGACTTGTGACAATGTCCCCGCCCTCCCCTCCCACTCTCACAGGATGGGTGGCAGGTCAGTGGCACACCCTTCCCTCTAGGCCCTCTCTGGGGCAGCAGCAGCTTGAGATGTGGGTGCACGGGGGGTTGGGGCCTGTCCAGGCTGCCCGCTCCCACGCAGAAGGGCCGAGCTCACTGCTTCACGGTGAGTTTCCAGCTGTCTTCACAGCACTGTCACCAGGCTGGCTGCCTGGAGTGTGGATTCTGGTCTCCCTAGGCCTCTGCACATTCTCTGGGGGTCAGCCCGGCCCCCACAGCGAGCTCCTGCCCACTCAGTGCCCCTCCCCTGGAGACCTGTGCACAGGACCCTTCCAGCCAAGCAGCTGGCTGTGCAGGCCTCTGCGGGCAGACCAGCCCATCCTTACCCTCCATGAAGAGCCCGTGCACATAGGAGCCCTCTCGGGGGGGAGCTGTCATGTCCTCCCGGTTTTTTTTGGTCACTTCCACAGACAGACACATCTTGTCCAGGGGCCACTCATTCTTCCTTGCCATGGACTGCATGATGGCCGTGAGGAAGGACTGGGGGTTGAAGAATCCAGCCAGCCACACCACGGTGGGCAGGGCGAAGTCGGTGGTCCAGGCCTCCAGCTCCTGGCAGGAAATAGGAGTGACGGGTGGGGGCGTGGGGATGAACAGGCCACCACCAGAGCCCAGGAGTGCTTCGGAGAGCAGTCAGTAGAGCCTGCCACCTTCTGTGGCGTCCAGCTCCACTTTGTTAGTTTGCTTGTTTGGTACCGGGGATCAAACTCAGGACCTTGTGCCTGCAAGGCAGGCGGCAGAACCACTGAGCTAAATTCCCAGCCCCAGCCTCAGTCCCAGCCTCAGCCCCAGCCCCACTTTAAATAGGGAATGGAAGAGCAGGGTCGAGAAGTAATGGCACGCCTGCAAGGCAGGCGGCAGAACCACTGAGCTAAATTCCCAGCCCCAGCCTCAGCCCCAGCCTCAGCCCCAGCCTCAGCCCCAGCCCCACTTTAAATAGGGAATGGAAGAGCAGGGTCGAGAAGTAATGGCAAAACACTTGAGCATAATTTGGGAGCCCCAGAAAAGTTCTTACTTCCGTCACCCTGCTGCTCACACAAGGCAGTGCCGAGAGCTCCCTCGAGCCCCTCACTGGGATGTGAGGCCACTCCACGAGGAACTCGCCTGTTCTGCTCTTTAGGAAGGCAGTGCCTGCCCTGTCAGGGCAGCTAAGAGGTTGGCCGGGCCCCTCCACCCGGGACAGACCTTCCTGAGCCCATCAGGCTGTGCTCACCCTGATGCGGAGTAGCAGGTCAGCGTACCAGGCCGCCAGGCCCATCATGGAGGGGTAGGCCCGGGCCACCCAGGTGTCGGGCACGGTGTCGTAAAACAGAGCCGTGGACAGGTCTTCCATGTCGGTGGTGATGGTCAGCTCCCCCTAGGGGCACAGATGGGATCAGCTGCTTGGGCATGCGGCTTGCTGGTCCGCTCTGGGGAGAGGGAGGGCACCTGCCCCGGCCTGTCCCAAGGTGGCAGTGCAGTGTGCCCTCAGCTGTCTTCAGCTGGGGAAGTCTGGGTGACCTCCTGTGGTTTGTCCTGGGGCCCCACAGCTCCAGGGGGGGGGGAAGGGGTGCAGGCCCTGACACATTGATCCCCAGCAGCCCAGGCTGGGAGCCTGGGGTGTGCTGTTGGTTTCCAGCCACTCCAGGAAGGGGTGGGCCCTGACACATTGATCCCCAGCAGCCCAGGCTGGGAGCCTGGGGTGTGCTGTTGGTTTCCAGCCACTCCAGATCAGCCTGCTTCCTTAGTCGTGGCCCCAGCCTCCTCAGCGGCCCTGTTTTTTCTTTTTTGTTTTTTTTTTATCACCTTCAACCCCAGGTTCAGCTCCTTTAGCGAACGGCGCATCTCATTGGTCAGGATGTTCATTCTTTCACATTCTTGAAAGGCGACTACCACGTACGGGGTCTTTTCAGCGGCCTTTGCCATGATCTCTGCCATATTGAACGACTCTGGAATTTTCTCAAGGATGTCGTCTAGCACGGCCTTCACCTGGAAATCAGACCCCAGCCCCGATCACTGTGTGTTCCCCGAAGCGGAGACCCCTCCCTGCCAGTGTCAGGGCTCGGGAGCCTGCCCGAGTGTTCGCAGACCCGAACCCCGGAGGACAGCTAAGAGGCAAGGGGAGTTGTCAGAGACGCAGGGTTGTGGGGTACGGCCGTACGGTTGACACGGGTCAGCGGGCACCGACTGGTAGGCCGGTAGGCCAGCGGCCCTGCTGGCATGGTTGTGTGACCAGAACTGGGTGCCTCGGGATCCCTGGTCTGGGTCTCTAGACATGCCCAAGTCCACTCACTTCCTCCGTTAGATCACTAGTGAGCGTGGGCTCGGGACTCTGTCCTCTGTGGGGACCCTGCTGGCCACAGCCCTGTACAGAGTGGCCCACATGTTGGTCACACATGGAAGTGCTTCTCTCTAGGCCAGGGACGCCTGGGGACCTTGTTGCCAGTTTCCAGTTCCCGAGGCCAGGGGCAGGCCGGGGTGCCTGGCTAGCAAGAGCCCAGGTCCTGCCCCTCCTCTGCTGCGGGGGAGGACGTGAGGGGTCCTGCCTTTTCCTCGTGGGACACTCCTGTGCCCGCTCCCGAGTCCGTCTCTTTGGGCTGCATTTCTAGGACAGTGCGGAACAGCTTCTCCGAAGTGACCGTCAGAAAGCCGATCTCTGCATTGGGGTGCAGGCCGTACAGATAAGGACTCTCAGCAGGCAGATTCTCATCTATGTATTCATGGTAACCCTGGAAAGGGGCGGTTTGTAAGCAGGCTGCCAAAGAAAATCTGTGCAAGCTCAGAACCACGTCCTGTGTTTATTAAGCATTTCCTACCCGAATGTTCCACCCACATCTTGTCTTCCGTACAAACCCTACTTGTTCCCTGGTCCTTCACGGGCTGCCCCCTGTGCTCCCCAGCTTCATAAAGGAAATTTCCCCTCCTTCCTTATTTTGGTTGCCTGCGTTCTTGCTCAATCACCGATTCTCCCTTCATGCTGTGAGGCTCCCACTGGGAGCTAGCCAGGTGGTGTTAACCCCCGCTGAGCTCATGTCGGACCCCCTCCCCCCAGCGTGAGTGCCCGTCCTCACCTTGTAGTCCAGGTTGGGGGGAATCTGGAAGCCGGGGGCCAGCAGCACCTCTCCCTCCAGCATCTCCATCCGGACGTACTCCGCCAGGTAGGTCCTGCACAGCCGGCGGTCCCAGTCATCTGTGATGTGGCCGCCGTACATGATTTCCCCAAAAAGGTAGCGGAGATCGTCCCAGGGCACCTTCGGGAGGGTGGGAGCAGTCAGTCAGGGTGAGGCGCCGCCCTGCCCCGTCCTTCACTCCGTGCTGTGCTGGCTGGGTGGCTAGTCATCTTGGTTGGCCACTGAGTCACTGTGCCCGTTGTCCCTGACCGCTGTCCTTAGGCCAAGGCCGGCCATGCTGGCATCAGCCCTGGGGGACCAGCCCTCTGAGACGCACTGTCCTCCGGCTCCTCCGTCTCAGGCTGTGCCTCAGCATCACCTCCTCGGGCGCCCTGCTGGCGCCCCAAATGTCACAGACCCAAGCAGGATTCGCTCCTCTCCCCGGCTCCCTCCTCTGTATTTCTCAGGCCTGGTCCAACTCTCCCAAAGTTCACCTTCAGCACAGGCAGCCGAGTTCTGTGTTGCTCAAGGATTGGCTCTGGGCCGCCCTGCCTCTCTTCAGTCACAGTCTCATGGCTCACGTCTTCTAAACATACAAGCCGGCCTTCCTTCTCGGCTGCTGGGACTGGCCTGTTCGGCACAGACCTCTACCAGGCTGCCTGACGGCACTGACCACACGTGTAATCTTAAATTTTCTAGCAGCTGCTTTAAGAAAGTTGGAAGGATCGTTCTAACATGTTAAAAAAAAAAACGAATTCGTAATATACTCATTACTTTTCAGTATCGCGCATTTGAACTCGGCGTGTATCTTGCACACGCACTACCTCTTCAGGGGCTGTGTTCCGCGTTGCTCCTGGCCACCTCCCATGGGGCGGCCCCGTAGAGGTCTGCTGTGCGTGCGTCCTGCGTCCAAGGATCGCGGACAATTGGGGGAAAGGTGACGTTCATCAACTTCCACAGTGCCATGGCTAAGAGGACCGTTGATCAGGTGTTGTTGGATTAAGAACAACTAGCTGATCAATTAATTTATTTAGGCTCAAGTTTTATTACTGAAAACATTTTTAAAATATTGTCATTTTCCTTTCTCCTTCATTCCTTTTCTTCTTTTTGAGATGGATTCTTCACCAAGTTGTCCAGTTTGTTCTCCAACTTGCAATGCTCATGCCTCAGTCTGTGCCTGGCTCTCTAAACTGTCATTTTTTGACGTGAAATGCTTTTCCCTGCTTGGTTATCACGAGTCTACGCCCAGAGGCTTTCTCCGCATCTGGCTTGCTGAGGCAGCTTTGCATTTCCTGTGGCCCCCCACTCAGCCTCCTGGGCCCCGCAGCTGCCTCCAGGGGAAGTCATTTCCTACCAGAGGGGAGAGGTCGGTGGGGCTGCTAACCAGAGGATGCCAGCGGGGTTTCCACACCTGCCCCACAGAGTCCCTGGAGTGCTATTGGAGAGAGGTTACCAGGCCTCTCCCCAGGAAGTCTGGGGCGGTCGGTGTCCTGACAAACTCCCCAGCTGGTTTTGGTCTTACGGCCAGAGCGGCAAGCACTGCTCTTCCTCAGTCAGGAGGGCGAGGGGCCGAGGGACACGAGTGACGTCAAGACAGACGCTGACGGGCGTCAAGCGTGACCTGTGCTCCGCAGGGAAAGTGCAGGACGCGGTGAGGGCAGATGGCAGGGCTCCCTGGACCAAGTTCAGACCCGGGAAGGGCGGCCCGCACGGCCCCACAGCGCCCTGTGTACTCCCAGGGACTCTTGGCAGCTGGGAACCTGAAACCTGTATGCACCGAATTGGGGTACGTGGCTGCATAAATGTCCTTCACAAATTCTTGCAAGATTGTTCCTTGCACGCTCATCTCCCCAGAGGGAACTGCTCCTACCCGGGTGATGAAAATCCTCCGTCTTCCCATTGTGTGTCCCCTTGTGGGGTTGAGGACACAGGGTCCGCAGCTGGAGCCAACCTGTCCCTCCCCGCAGTGCCACAGGGGTGGCTGTTCCCCGGCAGCTGGCCCCCCTCCTGCCCTCCTGCCTCTGGGATCGTGACTGCATCTGGGGGGAGCGTCTGCCCCTTCCCAGGCCCTGCCTCCCTGACAGCCGCCCTGGCGGGCGTCGCCTTCCTGGGCCGGGGAGCTCCGTGGTGGCCTTCTAGACTGGCTGCTGCACATCCTGGCCAGCGCCTGCCACCGTGCGAGGCTCCTGTCTGTCGTTCCTTGCCTGGGCTCGGTGCCTCCCCTGCTCCCGCTCTCACCGGCATCTTGAGCTTTGTTCCATGGGAGTGGAACACGGGGTTGCTAAGACTGGCGTGGAAGGCCGGCCTGGTACTTCCCTTTCCTCTCTGGACCCCAGGGCCTCTGGCGGTGCGTCATCCCTTCTCAGTGATGCGCTGGAGGCCTCTGGCCTCTGTCTTCGGCTCTGACCACCCCAGCAGGATGCCTCTGCGTGGCCGAGGGCTGCTCTGTGCCATTCCATCTCTGGGCCTCTAAGAGGGCACCCGGTGCCTCGCTCTCCGGAAGCCCTGCTTCTTGCTGCCATTGATTTGGGGCCCAGAGTGAGGAGAAGCCCAAGATCTGTAGGGGACACATAGCCCTTGTGGCTCCGATGGAAGAGAGGTGCTGGGGCTGTGCTGGGGCTGTGCCAGCCTCACTGTCAGATGCCGCCAGCCAGGGGCTGCTGCTCGCCAGTCCATCGGTGGGGCGGCCAGGCCCTAGGAGGTACAAGGCCCTTAGCTCCCCTCACCTAACAGAGCAGGGCTAGAGTGCTCTGCTCTAAGCTCTTCCCAGCCTCCTAGCAGTCTGCAGGCTGCATACCATTGGTGCATTTATTCCGTTGTTCCATGACAATGGAAAGAAGCGCCCCATCTTTTTGAGATTTGCTGGAGTCCCTCGCCCAACCAGGGTTGTCTCCAGACACCGACTGTGACGCCTTGGGGACAAGAGGCTCTCGACCCAGGAAGCGCCGCCTCCTGTTCCTGTCCCTGCTCGCTGGCCAGGGCTGCTGGGCCTGGGTGGGCGGGGCAGGGTGACCCAGGGCCAGCAGAGCAGCTGTCCGTGAATGGCCCCTGGGGACAGCTCGCAAGCAGGACTGTCCCCAGAGAGACGGTGGTCGGAGGCAGCAGACCAGACCCTGTTACAGGACGTGGGGAGACCCGCTCTTCGAGGTTACCCTAGTTCGTGGAGCGAGGCAGAACAGCAGGAGAGCAGGAGGGCAGGAGGGCAGGAGGGCAGGAGGGAGGGAAGCACGGGTGGAGGAACAGAGGTGCCTGGGGGGCGGGCGGTGAGCGGGGACTGACTGCAGCCCTCACCTTGGCATTGGCCTCCAGGTAATTGTAGAGCACATTGATGGAAATGGTGAGGTCCCCATTATTGAAGGGATACGAGCGGTTCCAGCCCTGGGCGCCAAACTTGCGGCGTTCAGCCACCACAGCGTGAAAGTAGCACAGGGCAAACAGGATGCACTTGAACTCGATCTCTTTAGAGCACATCTCCAGCGTGTCCTGTGGGGACAGGCAGAAGCGGGGAAGTTTGGTTTTGAGTTTGCTTTTTGTTTAAAGTCTTTTGAGTCAGGGTCTCTTTGAGTAGTCCAGGCTAGCCTCAAATTCACAGAAATCATCCTGTCTCAGCCTCCTGACTGCTGGGATTATAGTTTATGTGCCACAACACCCGGTGAGGAGAATTTATGGACAGCCCCGTTTTTGCCGTTTTGAGGGGACTGATCTAATCTGTCCTTCCCCACACCCAACCCACTGGCGAAGGCTCAAGTAGAATTGCGTTTCCTGTGTCTTCCAGAAATGCAGTTTTATCACTTTTAAGTATTTATCACCAGTGAGCCGGGTGGTGGCGCACACCTGTAATCCCAGCACTGGGGAGGCTGAGGCAGGAGGATTGCCAAAAGTTCAAGGCCAGTTTGGGCTACACAGTGAGGTCAAGGCCGGCCTGAACCACATAGCGAGACCCTGTCTAAAAAACGGAAACAAAAACAAAAGAACAGGTGAAATGGATCAAATAAGTCATGCGTTGTGTAACAACATTTCAGTCGCCGATAGGCCGCAGAGGAGACAGATTGCGTGAGAGCGGGTTGGGGTGAAGACGCAGTGCTGCCTCGCATGTTGGGTCGCTCTGGGGTGACTCGCATGGAGCTGATGCTGGCACAGACACCCGTGTTGCCAGTCGTGTGAGTGTTGAGCTGGCAACATCACGTATGTGCATATTTGATAACAGGGAGCGGCTGTGTCTGTGTGCTTGGCACGGTGTGGAGTGCGGGGGGCGCCTGACATAGCTGTCCTACCTCCCTGTACCACCCCTTTTACTCTCATTCACTTACGCAGCACTGGGGATTGAACCCAGGCCCTTCACACTGAACTGCATTATCGGGAGACAGGGTTTCCCTCAGTCACTGAGTTCCCCAGGCTGGGCTTGAGCTTGTGCTCCTCCTGACTCAGCCTCCCAGGGTGCTGGGAGTAGAGGTGTGTGCCACTGTACAGCACATTATCGTTATTTTACAATGCACTCCTCCTGACTTTTTTTTAAGTAGCCATCTGGCACAGCGGCGTGGAGCAGTCCTGGCACTTAGAAGGACCCACACTGGCGATGGGTGAAGAGGAGCTGCTGGCCTGCTCTGTCCCTCCTGAGCCTGCCACCCGCAGTACAAACAAAACGCTAAACACAGGGCAGACTCAGGTTTCCTGCAGTGCCCCACTGCCGCAGAGGCCACCCAATGCGTCGTCTCAGTTGCTGTAGTGACCTCGTCACACACTGGCCCTGGCCCTGGGCTCCGTGAGCCACACTGGCCCCGGCACCAGGTCCATCCAGGGCCCTTTGTCACCTGGATTCGCACTGCACACCCCTTGCCACACTCCTGGCCTGCCCGTGAGTGCTGTGGTCACCACATGCTGGGCACCCGGCACTGACGGGGGGACAGAGGCACAAGCGACCCGCTTCAGGCGTCTGCTCCTCTGCCTTTGTTTGACAGCGTGTCCTTCACAAGGGGGCCGGGAATCGCTAGTGGATGGCTCAGAGTTCTGTAGAGACCTGCTGGTGTCAGTCAGGTACAGAAGTTATGCATCCTGGATCAGTGAGCTGTCGGTAATATTTTCTGAGCTGCCTTCCTGTTGGATGGCGCTCAGCAGCAGCATTCACTGCATTTTTTTTAATCACCCCTCATAAAGGTGCTCATGAAAAAGGACTCCAGAGCTGCTTCAGAAAGTGGCAAGGGCAATGGGATAACTGTGTTCAAAGCAAGGGGAACCATTTCAAGGAGGGTTAACAACAACATGTCTTATCATAACACATTTAAAAAATATATTTACTGTGGATTTTGATCCCCAGTGAAAATGAGGACGTGCCCGCAGAACACAGCTTGCAAGAGCAGCCATCTGTGGGCAGAAGGGGTGGGGAGGCCACAGAGACGGGGTGTGGGGTGCAGCCTCAAGGGGTGGGAGACTCCAGGAAGGAGTGGAGGTGCAGGAGGCCCTGCCAGGCAGGCGTGGTGCCCCTGGAGCCTGTGATGCCAGGCACGCCTGGGCCTTTGCCTCCACCCTGTCCTGCAGTCGTGTGGAGGAGGACAGGGTCCACCGTGGCATCCTCCCTACTGATGGCGGGACCGCAGAGGGGGCCCAGGGTGAGGACACCAGGCCTGGGTGGGGACAGCGCGGCCTCCAGCGAGGGTGCTGTCTATGGGCCATTGCCTTAAGTTGGCCTGCGTCACACCTCAAGGGGGTGACAGTGGCTGAGCTGTGGGAAGCTGACTGACCCCAGGAAGCCACCCACAGATGGGCAGCGACAAGCTCTGTCCCCAGGGTTCACCCGCACGGGTCAGTGGGGCTGGGAAACGTTCCCCTCAACAAAGACAAAGATCTAAGTGATCTTAGCCTTTGAGAAACACACTGGGGTGGCAGGGGTGTGTGCGGGTGGCGTGGAGGGCAGGACCCCAGGCCGGAGATGACAGCTCCCGGGCCTGAGGGCAGCCTGGGCCTGCGGCGATGCTGCGTCTGCAGGGCGCCCTACCTGGGTGAAGAGGTCCAGGGCCTTGTGCAGGTTGGCGTGCATGCCTGTGGGCGGCTCGTTGGTGATTTTGATGGCGTTTTCCAGGATGCCCTGGGGGATGATGTGGGACTCGGGGCTGGGCGCGGGCTCGGCGCTGATGAACACGCGGTAGTCGTCGTGGCTGCCTGTGCTGTAGCGCTCCACCTTCTTATCCAGCGTGCTCAGCCAGCGGGCCACCAGGTGGATGTTCTACAGCGGGGGCCAGGGCCGTGAGGAATGGCCACGGCGCCCCTCCCCTGGCGCAGACCGAGCTGTTCTGATGGCACCCCCCCCCGCGGCCCACCCTCGCCAGGAGTGAGTGTTGCGGTATTTCCAGCAGGTCCTGTGCTCGTTTATTTCAAAGCCTCCAGCCTCGTGGCGAGTCCCCCACATCCTCCCTACACGAGGCTGCGACCACCCGATCCCCAGCCCACCTCCTGGAGGCACCTGGAAGGGCGCCAGGGCGGGCAGGGGGAGCTCGTGCTGGGTCAGACCAGAACATGGTACAGCGCATGTCCTGGGGGGCTGTGGCCCTTGCTACCTGCCCTAAGCAGGGCCCCTAGTGATGGTTCCGTTGGCTGAGGTTTTTTTGTTTTGCTTCAGCTCTGGCAGTGGATTTCAGGATCTTCCACAGAGCTACACACCCGACCCTTTTTACTTTTTATTTTGAAACAATCTTGCTAGGTCACTAAGTTGCCCATGATGGGTTTGAACTTAGGATCCTCCTGCCTCAGCTTCCCAGAGTGCTGGGGTGACAGGCGTGCAGCTCATTATAGGGGTTTGCTGTCAGAGAGCCACCCGTTCTTCCACCTGGACGCCTTGTGCCCCCACCCCAAAGCTGACCCAGCCAGCTGCACATTTTTAATGCAAATCCCCGAAATAAGCTGCTTCCCTTCCAGTTCCCAGCCGCAAGACTGCCGTGGTGAGGGGGCCGCACCTGCAGAATGACCCAGTGCCCGTTCTCAGCAGCCACATCCAGAGCGTTCTCGGCTACCACCTCCTGCCCCTGCCCCAGGGACACATTGTGGAGTTTCCCATTGTCTATGGTAAATCCCAGTTTTTTCCCTAAAGGAAATAAAAACAGGAAAAGCACAGAGATGATTCAATGACAAAGGTTCCAGCTGTGCGGTCTACCACCTCCACCACCGGAGCTCCACACTTGTTTACTTGGGTAAAAGAACGCCCCTCAAGGCTCACCATCCCAGTGACACTCAGCGCTGGCTCCCCGAGTCCTCACACCCAGGAGGCAAGGCTTCTCCGTGCCCCTCCCTCAGCCCCTGGTGTCAGCTGACCCTTTTTCTGCCCCGGGGAAATTTCCTGTGAATGGAGTCACAGGGTTTGAGGCCTTAGTATCCGGCTTCTTTTAACTGAGCATAATATCTTCAGGGCTCATCCGTGCTGAAGCTTGAGTCAGAACACTCTCCCTTTTATTCCCCAACGCAGCTGTCCTACATCTGCTTATCCCTGGTCGGGGATGCTTATGTGGGCATTTATGGTACCTTTTAGTTCCTGTGAGTGCATATCTGTGTCTTCTGGGGTGGGGTAGGGTGCTGGGGACCACACTCCTGCGCGCCAGGCGCGGGCTTTCCCACTGAGCTATATATACCTCCAGCCAGGAGCGGAGTGAGGCTGAGAAACCTGCGCCATTTCCCATTCCTGTTGGCGGACCGCGTGGCCTTCCGTCCCCACACCCTTGCGGGCAGCTGTCCGCGCGCCGTTTCTGACCCAGCTGCCCTTGTGCAGTGTGTAACAGCGCCTCTCCGTGTTTGGATTTGCTTTTCCCTGGCAGTGTCCACACATGCTCCGGCCTGGAGGACGCCACGGGCCCGCGGCACTTACCCAGGGCTTCCACGTCCTTCAGAGGGTCCACACCTGGGGAAAGGATGAAGCAGATAGGCGTGGATGGACTGCTCTCCTCGTAGGACTTGGAGAACTCCACGCTCCGGCCTTCCACAAACTTGCTGCCCATTTTCTCCTCCACAAAGTTCCTGCAGGAAACGTGTGTTGTCAGGCCTGAGAGCGGTGGAACCCATGGCTCTGCACCGAGTCCCGAGCTGTGGGCAGCCCCAGGCCCTCCTAGGCCCATAGGAAGCTAATGTATAGGCGCAGAGAGAAAGGCCCAAGTGGACGAGCTACTTCCCGGGGGAGGTCTGAGCAGAGAGACTTCTGGCAAAGCTCTTTGGGGGGGTTTCTTCCTGCAGCAGGACCGTGTGCGCTTTCTCCACTGTATGTGTCATGGACACGCTGTGTTTCTGAGCCGCCCGAGCAGCTGTGCTAGGAGAAGCCCCCAACCTCCCAGGGGCACACGAGGCCCACCCGAGACGGCAGCGGGCAGGAAGGGAGTCCAAGTTAGAGCAGCATTGCAGGGCCACCCGCGGGCCGCATAACACCAGTCACCTGACGCCTTAGAGAGGAGAGGTGGCTGGAATACAGAAACCCCTCTGCCTGGCCCTGTAGCTCTAACTGCATCTAGGGTCAGTCGGGACTTCAGATAATCCTCTGAGAGAAAGCGGGGTCCTGTCCTGACTGATACTGATTTGGGGATGTCCGGTATCTGCTGCCTCCCTCGATCACGGGTAGCCGGGCTCCTTCTATTCTGCTGTCCAGCCCAGGCCTCGACTGACCGCTGACCGTGTCTGCAGGCTGAGAACCCGCTCCTTGGAGGCAGTCTCAGCCCCTCCCCTCTGCTTCAGGGAAGATCTGGGGCTCTCGGGGCACCCCTTTCTGTTACTCATTTCCCTGCTCTGGTCTCCGCTGGGTTCTATAGTTTCCTGCCCCGATGCTGACCACAGGTGGTTGGGAGAGGGGAGTCCTTCCTGGAGCCTTGGCTCCCGTTGGTTAGGGCATTCGGGATTGACTCACAATGCAGACGTGAGGGCCTTTCGGGATACACTAAGCCCCGCACCTGGGCAGGGGTTGAACTGAGTTGCCTTTGTTAATTACCTGGCCAGCCAGCCAGGCAGCCAGGGGGGATTAGTGGTGCTGAGTGGGGTGCACACTGAGCCTTCCAGGGTGGGCGGAGGTTCCCCCTCGGATGGTCTGTGTCCTCCCAGGACCTCTCCCAAACGGTGTCCTGGCCCAGCCCAGCCCTCCCGAATGATGGTGAGCTCTTGTTTTTTTTCACCCCAGCCTGGCCCACCGCTCCTGGCATTTTTCCTCTCCATCCCAGCAAAACAAAGAGCCAGTGAATAAGCAGTGGGTGTGAGTCAAGGCCCTGCTTTGTCAGAGGGGAATTCTGTTAGGGCTGTGAGTGTCTTTTGGGAACTCTGGCCGCATTCATGCTGCTGGGAAAGCTGAAAAGGAAAGAGGCCGCCCCCGCCCAGGCCCTGAGCTCGACCTGGCCCGTGTGAACCCCCTCTGCCCCTAGGACCAGCCCGTCCTTCCGGCACGCAAGGGGTCAGGTCATCCGCAAACGAGCTGCAGCAGAGGGGTCGGAAGTCCTCACGTGCTGGGGGATTTGCCGTCTCTTCCTTGGCGTGGCCATGAGGACGTGAACGCTGCTGCCCGTCTCGAAGGCGTGTGTGGGAGTGGGAGCCTATCTTCCCGTCACGTGTCATAGGCCTTCCTCCCACCGTGGTCACACTCTGGACAGGGAGCGTTAGTGGGAGCTCAGGGTCACAGCTTGGCTGCCGAAGGCCCGTGAGTGCCAGAGGCCCGTGCTGCCCTCCTCTGTAAACGGGGTTGCTGCCCAGCCCAGCGCCTCGTGGCCTTGGTCCTCCCACCCTGCGTGGCGTCCGGGGCACTCACTTGACGGCGTAGGTCATGCGGTCGGGCCGCATGCACCGCACCATGCAGAGCTTCTGCAGGGCCGTCTTGTTTTTCCACTCCTTCGGGAAGACCTCCTTCTCCGGGGCCTCCGACTCCACCAGCTTCTTCCACCGCTTGGCCGACCCTTCGATGTCGCTGTCCAGGTTCTTGAACTCGTCCATCTCCGCCAGCGCCTAGGGCAGACGTGGCAGCCAGTTCCCCGAAGAGGAGCCCAGGGCTCTGAGCCGCCTGTCGCTAAATCGGTGACTGTCCCTCGTGTCAACTGCGGGCCCGGCCTCAGTGGGAAGGGTCCAGCCTGGCCGTGCGGCCTTGCGCCTTTGGACGGGCTCTGGACAAAGCCATTCTGTCCCAGCACTGCCCTCCTCATCAGGGCTGTTTGGGCTGGGACTTAAAACTTGGGATGAGAGGCTCCGCAGCAGGAAGAAAGGGCCCAGAGCTGGAGACTGAAGACTCACCTTGATCCCACCCCAGCCTTGGTGCTGCAGGAAGTCCACCGGTGAGACCACCCCAGCCTTGAAGGGGAAGCGCAGGAGGAAGTCCAGCTCCACTGGGTTCAGCTCTTTCTTCATGGACAAAACCTGAGGGAAGGTGAGGCGATGCTTGGTGTGCGCCCGGGCAGCAGCAGCACAGTGGGGCTGGCAGTTTATCGCCTGTGAAATGAGTCTCCCTGTGCGCGGCTCCCGTGTGGATTCTAAGGTTAATTAAATGGGAGGAGTTCGCGCTGCTCGCGGCTGGGACAGAATTTGGTTCTTCCCTTCACTCTGTATTTTTAAATTGGGGTAAACACAAAGCTTATCATTTTAACCACATTCAAGCCCACAACTGGGCCCACAATCTGGTTTTAGAACCTTTCACTGCCCCAGCAGGAAACCTCTTAGCCAGCCGCCCCCATTCGCCTGCCCCCAGGCCCTGGCCACTTCCGGTCTACTCTCCCTCTCTGGATTTGCTTCTGGACGCTGTGTACTGGCTTTTCTTCACTGAGCATGTCGCTGAGGCATCTCTGTCGCAGTGCCTGGGTCAGAATTTTGTTCCCTTTTAAGACTACGTAACATTCCACTGTGGGGCATATGGCACTGTGTTCCTCTGCGCTTCTGCCCCAGGCCTCTGGGTTTACTTGGGCTGTTGTGAATCATTTGGCTTTTGGCTGGGTCTGTGCCGTGTGGATGGCAGCCCGGATCCCTGAGGTTTCTTCTGTGCTTGGTTACACAGACCGGTGGGCTTCATCTGGGCATATCCGTACATGCATGTAATACGCTGGGTCATTCCCTGCCCCGAACTTTTTTTTTTTTTATAACAATATACTGCAATAAAAGTTATTTAAAACTCACGAATGGTTTCTGGAATTTTCCATTTGCTATTTGCAGAGAGTGGGGGGACAGTGGGTCACTGCAACTGTGGAAAGCAAAATCACAGCTCAGCAGGGACTCCTGCCCCGTCACCTCGCTCGCCTCTGAAGACTGACTTTCATGTTTTCCCTCTAGGTTCTCAATTAGCTTTTAGGAGAGGCAAAGGGACATTTGGAATCTACACTTCAGATTGTCACTGCTGTCCTGGAATTTAATTTTCTTATTGAGATAACTTTACATACATTTAAAGGACCAGCTTTGAAGTGTTGATTTTTTTTTTTTTTTTAAATTTGAGACAAGGTCTCACCATATAGCCCAGGGTGTCTTTGAACTCACGCCCTATCCTTCTGCCTCAGTGTCCTGAATGCTGGGATTACAAGCGTGCGCCACCATACCCAGTTTCGGTGTTGACTTTTAAGGTTAATTTTAACTAAATTTTAATTTAATTTTGACTTTTGCCCATGGTTGCACGAGGTAGCCACTGTGCCAGACTAGATTCAGCACGCTCCTGTCAGCCTGGAAAGTCCCGTGACCTCGTCACCCGTCTCCGCCTCCCCGGGGCAGTCCTATTCTCCCCTCTGTCTTTCCAGATCAAGTCACCCGCTCTGGACGGAGCTCGGCTCGGTTGGGGTTGGACCCCACGGATGCCCTGGTGTCCAGCTCCTTTACACGCGGCGAAGTGTAAAGGTTAACTCATGTTGTCGTGTGTGCCAGTCCCCTGCTGTTTTAGTGCTTGGTACCCACAGTACACACGTGTCACAGTTTCATACCCTGGAATGAAATTGCTGGGTCCTGTTCTCTACCATCTTGTCACTTGTGTGTGGTGGGTCCCTGGGTCCCTGGCCTGGGTCATTTTGCAATGGCTTTTCTGGGGCAGCCAGAAGGCACCCCCTGTCAGGTGGATGACGGGGAGCTGGGGCCCCCTGGTCACTGCACGGTCACTGCTGTCTCCAAAGTCAGGTGCCCCAAAACAGCCCTTTTGTTCAGACACCGGAGGAGTTTCTTCCAAGTCAAGCTCTTCCTTTCGGCCAAACAAAACTGTGTTCCTGGGGCCCAAGGAGAGAGCTTCCTGTCTCAGCAAATGAAAGGGCATGCTGGGGCCTCCGAGGATTTTTTAGCAGAAGGAAAACTCACAGTGGACTTGTGATTCAGAGGCTCAGAGACAGGAGGAACCTCTACCCTTTGAACCCCTGGCTCCACGTCTGAGTTTGGACTCAAAGCTAGGTGGTCTGCACTGATGCCCATGCTACCTGTAGCCACAGCTGTAATGCGGTACAACCAGGGTCACGAAGGGACGTTTTGTGGTTTTGCTGTGACCCCGAGAAGCAGGGGCTGAGCCTATTCCCCAGCGTGGCAGTGCTGGAGGAGATCTGTCGGGGGTGACAGGGCCACGAGGCCACAATTCGAGGCCTGTGCTGCTGTGAAGGAAGCAGCGTTCCTAACCCTTTCAGATCCCACCCCGAGATCACGTGGTAAGAGGCCCTCGCCAGATGCCAGTGTCTTGGCCTTGGATCTCCAGACTCCAGAACCATGAGGGATACGTCTTGATTGCCTGCGGTATTCTAAGACAAGCTGTTTGTTTTTGAAACAAGGTCTTGCTGTGTTGTCCAGGCTGGACTTGAACTCGTGGGCTCACGTGATCCTCTCTGAGCCTCTCGAGTAGCTGGGATTATGGATATGCACCATTATGCCTTGCTGAGATGGGCTTTTTAACCCATTTATTTATTTTTCTTTTTAATCAATTTAATGAAACAAATCTCTAAATAGTTCCGCAAGACTGTATAAACAGCGGTAAAATTGTTACTTCTTATAGTATCCATGCCCTTGCTTTTTTTAAAGCACTATCCCTTTGCTGGGTGTGGTGGCACTCAGGAGACTGAGTCAGGAGGGTGGCGAGTTCAAGGCCAGCCTGGACTACGCAGTGAGACCCTGTCTCAAAAATAAAAATATTACTTAGTATCTACAGTGGGCTAGGCGCACGCCAGTGCAGGACTACTTATCCAACACTGCTTAAATATAGTAAAATGATATTTCTTTGTAAAACCCTCTTTGTCTGACTCCTCTCCTCTCCCCTCCCCACCCCCCAGAAGACGTTGGCTGTTTCCGAACAGAGACTAACTGCCACAGGTATACCACACATCAGGCACCTAGGCCTTTACGGTCACCCAGGAACCTTGCTAAAATACAGGTCTGCACTCACCAGGCCCAAGCACAGGGCTTGAGAACCTGCACCCCCCCCGCCCAGACTCCCGGGAACCCCTATGCCATCAGTCCACGGCCAGGTTAGACCTTACCTGGAATGTGACTTGGGCCAGAAAGATGAGTTTGTCCCGCTCGAAGAGCCCCCGGGCCGTGTACATGAAGACGGAGTAGGTGATCTCATCGGTCAGGTTGATCACACGCTGCCTGACCTCGTCCGCGGGGGCGGTCTTCTGGATGGCTTTCTCGAACACCACGTTGAAGGCCTGGGGAAGCGGCCAGTGCCCGCCCTGGACCGATCTGGTGCCCTGGCTCCCCTCCGTCCTGGACGGAGCTCCTCGGCCCTCGGTTGGCACCGCCCCATGGGCCCTGTGAACCCCAGGCCACCCAGGGGCCGCTGACCTTGAGCGAGAACTGGTAAATGGGGTTGATTTTGTTGAGGTCGTTCAGGATGAAGTATAACAGGGACGCCCGCTCCGCGGCAGGGCGGTAGTTCTCCCTCGCCTCGTTGATCTTCATTTCTGTGATTTTTGCCTCTTGCACCTCAAAACAAACAAGGGACATGGGTGAAACCAGCAGGCGGACAAGCCTTGAGCAGGTGGCCCCAACCCCCCTGAAGCCCTCTGCTCCCAGGGGGCCCTCTGCAGACAGCAGGGTGCTGGGCGGGCCTGGCCCCTTCCCCTCCCCGCCGTCAGCCTCCTACAGTGACTGTGGCCTCTTCCTGCCCATCGGTGTGGGCTTTTCATGGCCCAGCTGCCAACCTCCCCTGTGCTCGGGCCGGGCCACGTGGCAGCCAGGGGCCGGCTCCTACCTTCTCCTCGATCTCACTGGCCGTGTGTTTGGTGGTCTCCAGGTTCTCCACTAAGGCAGTGTCTCCTAGGAAGTTCCCTGACGCAGCCGACAGATGGGCCAGGAGAGAGTCTTCCAGCTCCTTCAGAACAATCTTGAACTCATTCTGAGATTTGGTGAGTTTTGCCTGTGGGGGCAGCAGAGGCCCGGGGAGCAGTGTTAGCGGAGCCTGGCCTTGCCTCACCCTCCTGGGCACAGGGCCTTCCTGTAGCCACAGTGTGAACCCTGCCAGCCGGGCTTCAAAGGAGAGGAACGGCACCCAGCCTGCAAGGGCACCGACGGACCTGGGAGCCCAGGGCTGTGGAGGGAGAAGGGACAGGCAAGCAGGACTCCTCTGAGCCCTGCGCGTGATGCACGGGGCCACCCCTCAGGGCGGTTACCTTCAGTTGCTCCAGATCCGGGCGCTCTTTGGCCACCACAGCGGCCAGGAGCTGGTCCTCGAGCCCATCTCTGGTGACCAGGAAGTTGATGAGGGTGCACTGGGCTTGCATCTCGGGCTTGTAGTGCGGGTTGAAGTACTTGGTATGCAGGATCAGGCGGAAATTGGGGTGGTACTCCACCTCCTTGCCACCGATCTTAATGTACCTGGCAGGGAGCACAGGGGAGGTGAAATCCAGGGACAGGGCCGCATGCAAACCACTTGGCGGCTGCCCCCAGGCTGGCTACCCGGAACCCTGAGCTGGCTGCTGGACAATCTGTGTCTCTCTGTGGCCTGGGGTGTGGCCCTCTGGAGGCCACCTGTGTCCTCTCCACTGGGGGTCTGCCGTCTTCGGCACAGCTGCATTTATTCCACGGTCCGCACGGTCTCTCCTGGGAACCTGGACAGAAGTACCCTGCCAGCCTCACCAGACTCAACTCAGAGCACCCGTTCACACTGGAGGCTGGAAACCCCGGGCCACAGGCCCACTGGGGTGGTACCGCTCTGCTCTCTTTCCTGATCCAGCTTGCTTCTGGGATCTTTTGTCTAACTGCACACATGGTACCAGCCCTCATGCCCGGCCTCTCTCAGAGTCTAGGACATACACATAAGTACCTGCCCCTCCAGCCTGGACTTCGCTGGCGGCCCTACCCTGCAAGGTGCCTCCTAGCAGCGCTGACATTTACGTGTTTACATCATTTGCCTTTTTTCTTTCTTTTTAAAATTAAAAACATTTTTTTTGGTAGTACTGGGGCTACATCCCCAGCCTTTTACTTTTTCCCCCCATTAAGTATATTTGGTACATTGAAAGCAAACAATACAGTTATCTTGTACCTTTACATGACAGGTACTGGTTATTTTTCCCCCCGTACCCCTGCCATCCTTTTACTCACATCACCCTTCCCTATTTACAAAGATTTGTTTCCATTTTTTCCTTTTCCTTTGTTTCTTTTCTCCTCCCCTTCCCACTTGCCCTTTAGCCATTTTCTTCCTATTTCACACTATCGATGATTCTGCTTGAACCTTATTTACACTTTCAGTTTTTCACACCAGAGAAACTATTCGGTATTTACTCAAGTGTTGTCCTATTTATTTCACTTAAGAGTATGGCCTCAATGTGCATCCATTTAGCTATAAATGTCTCTAGCTTCTCATTCTTTATGACTGAGTAGTGCTCCATTTAATAGAAAAACCATTTTCTTTACCCAGCCTCCAGTTGATGGGCATATGGGTTGTTTCCAAGTTTTGGCTGTTACAAACTGTTCCGCTATAAACATGGGTGAGCATATTTAACACTGTGGTATGATTCTTTTAATTCTTTTGGAAAAATGCCCAGCAGGGGAATAGCTGGGTCAAATGGGACCTCTAGCCCCAGCTCTTTGAGGTATCTCCATATTGATTTCCACAGTGGTTGCACCAGTCTGCACTCCCACCAACAATGGAGAAGGGTTCCTTTTTCCCCACAACCCCACCAGTATGTTATTCGTTGATTTCTTGATAGCAGCCATTCTTTCTGGGGTGAAGTAGAATCTCAGTGTTGTTTTCATCTGCATCTCTCGAATGACCAGTGATGTGGAACATTTTTTCATTTATTTATTTGCTACTTTTTACTTGTCTGAGAAATGTCTGTTCATTTCAGATGCCCATTTTTGAATCAGGTCTTTGTATTTGGGTGTTCTGATTTTTTTTTGTTTGTTTTTAGTTCTTTATATATTCTAGATAGTAGTCTTTTGAGGAACAGCTGGTAAAAATTTTTTCCCCACATTGTAGGTTGTCTCTTAGCTCTGTTGGTAATTTCTCTTACACTGCAAAAACTTTTTAATACAATGAGATCCCAGTTGTTGATTCTTTGCAAGTTCTTGTGCTGCTGAGGATAAAGTCTTCTCCTATGCTAGTGTCTTTGAGAGTTCTACCTAATTTACTTTCCAGTAAGTTTAGTGTTTCTGTCTTGATATTTAGATCTTTAATCCACTTGGATTTTAGTTTAGTGCATGGTGAAAGATAGGGATCTAGTTTTAATCTTTGGCAAGTTGAAAGCCAGTTTTTCCAACACCAATTATTAAAGAGGCTATCTTTCCTCCAGTGAGGGTGGTTGGCTCCTTTGTCAAAGATGAGGTAGCTGAGTACGTCTGGTGTTGTTTCTGCATCTTCTAAGCTATTCCACTGATCCTCAGTTTTTTTTCTTTGCCAGTACCATGCTGTTTTTATCACAGTGGCTTTGTAGTATAGTTTCAAGTTGGGAATTGTGATACCGCCTGCCATGTCTCTGTTGCCTAGAACAGATTTTGCTATTCTAGGTCTCTTCTAGTTCCAAATGAATTTTTGGATTGTTTTCTCAAATTCTGTGAAATATGCTGTTGGGATTTCAATCAGGATTGCACAGAATCTGTATAGCAGTTTTGGAAGAATGACTGTTTTCACTGTGTTGATTCTTCCTACCCAGGAGCAAGGGATTTTTTTCATCTTCTTATATCCTCTTCTATTTCTTTTTTCAGAGTGCTGTAGTTTTCAGCATAGAGGTCTTTTGTCGCCTTCATTAGACTGATTCCTAGATATTTCATTTTTGGGGGATGCTATTGTGAAAAGAATTGTTTCCCTAATTTCTCTCTCAATGAGTCTGTTATTTGTGTACAAGAAGGCTATTGAGTTTTGAGTCTTGACTTTGTATCCAGGTCCTCTACTGAATCTGTCAAGTCTAGAAGTCTTTTGGTAGAATTTTTTGGGTCATCTACGTAGAGTACATCACATCATCAGTAAATAGTGGCAGTTTTACTTTTTCCTTTCCTGTCTTTATTCCTTTTATTTCTCTTATCTAATTGCTGAGGCTAATGTTTCCAGAACTATATTGAACAGGAGTGGTAATAGTAGACATCCTTGTCTTGTTCCTGATTTTAGCATGAAGGTTTTTAGTTATTGACCATTTAGTATGACATTAGCCCTTTTACTTTCTAAACTTTAATACAGGGTCTCAGTAAATCGCCCAGGCTTGGTTTGATTTTGTGATCCTTCTGCCTCAGCCTCTCAGAGTTCTGAGATTATAGGCATGTGCCACTACACCCAGCTATGACATATATATATATATATATAATATTATAAAAGTAATACAAGCTCAGGGAATCGACTGATAAGAACACTATCCAGGAATATATAAGAAAGGGAAACTAATACTGCAACATGAATGAGCCTTGAAAACATAATGCTAAGGATAAGGAACCAGACACAAAGACCCATATTGCAAGCTGGGACATCACGGTGTCTGACTGTAATTCTAGTACTTTGGGAGGCTGAGGTAGGAGGATCAAAAGTTCAAGCCCAGCCTGGGCAGATTAGAAATGAAGCAAGATCCTGTTTCGAGAATAAAAAGTAACAAAAGGGTCGGGGATGTAACTTTGCAAAAATCCTAAGTTAGGTCCCTACTCCTGCAAAATCCAAACAAACAAACTCAGAAGGCTGAGGCAGGAGGATCACTGCGGGGTTGAGGCCAGCCTGGGCTACGCAACGAGTTCAAGGCCAGCCTGAAATGACATAGCAAGACCCCGAGTCAAAACAAGCGAACGAACGAACGAAGGAGGAACACACACACGCTCTGCCTGGTTCTGTGCGATGAAACATCTAGAATGGGTAGAATCACGATAGAAACGGGGAGCAGATGGATAATGGCTGGGGTGATGAAAAGGTTGTGGGACTACACAGGTGATGGTCGCACAACACGGTGTGTGTCCTAGATGCCACTGACTTGGACACTGTACTACGGCTAATTTCACCATAATTTAAACCACAGGAGACAATCGCAAGGTTTACAAAATGCATAAGAAAAGAAAGAAGGAAGCACCCCATGGAGACAGTCACCACGGCATGGCCCTGGCGGTATAGACGCCTCACTGGGAGGGGGTGCTTTCCGGCATCCCTCGGGGCTGGGGTCCCTCACAGCCCTCCACCTGTTGCTGAGGACTCGCCAAGGACAGGGGTCTACGCAGCCCTCCACCCAAGCCTCCCCACAGGGTGGGCGTGTTAACCCGGGTCAGACCCGGAGGCCGAAACGACTCACTTTCCCTTTTTAATTGTGTTCCTTCCCAGTAATGGGTCCAGCACGGGGTCCACGCTTTCCCCAATATTCTCGATGAGCAAAATGTCCCCTGAGGAGATGGCCTGCTCGATGATGTCCAGGTAGCTATGGGGACAACACAGAAGGAGCCAGTTCCCAGCAGCGGCCTTGGGGAGGTGGCCTCCAGTGAGGGGGCAGAGAGGTCACCTGGAGCCAACGGCTCCTCCTTCCCTGCCAGGAGTTGGAGGTCTTCCTAAGCCGCCCAGGGTGCTTAGGGGACCGGAAGTGAGAACTGGAGCCATCCGCGCCCCAGGCTCCTGTGCTGGTCCAACAGACCAGGAAGGCAGGCAGGGCTGTCGCCACCACTTCCCAACCAGAAGGCGAATGTGCACCGCACAAGAGATGAGAAAACGACCAGCCTGAAGCCTCAGCAGCCAGGGGCCGAGCAGGCCGGGAGCTGCTCCAGTTCCCCGCCTCTGCAGGGCAGCAGGACCAGGACGAGGGAGGGCCCTGCTACGGTGCTATAGCGCTGGTGCGCTCCTCCCACACCAGGTCTCTAAGCCTGTGCTTCCTCGCGTGTGACCCCGGAGCAGTGTCTGCGGGCACAGCTGGTCCCTGGCTACCTCCCGAGCCCCCCTGTCCCTGCCCCCGGCACACACACCTCTTCTGTCCCAGGCGGACGGCTTTCAGTTGGCTCCCGTATTTGTTTTTGATCCACTTGATCCCTTGCAGCTGGGCATCCACGATAAGGGGCCAGCGCTCCGTGTTGCACAGGATGGTGGCGTTCTCGGTGGACATGCGGTCGCTGGGGAGGCCCTGGTTGTTCCAGGTGGCCACGTCCGCATCGTCCGTCAGCAGGCTCAGGGGATCCAGGCCTGCTGTGATGGGGATGCGGACCTGCCGAGCGAGGGAGGGCATTCTGTGGTGAGGGGCAGTGCGGCCTTGGCACCCGGCAGAGAGTGGCTCTCGAATAGCACCGCGTCCTGCGTTGGGGGCTGGAGAAGCCTGGTGATGCTGCCCGATGCAGCAGGTTTTGTAACTTTGCACCGTCAGCCCCAGCAAGATGGGCCATGCCTCTGCCTTGGAGGGTGCGGTGGCGTGGCGGCTGCCCTGCTGGGGACCCCGGCCTTACCCGAGTCACAGACACAGCTGTGCTTCTTACCTTTAAGCTGTTTATATAAGGGACCCAAAATTTATCCATCAGTTCATTCCGGTATTTCTTGGTGAAGTACCCCACGTAGGAGACAAAGGCGGAGACCAGCAGGACGTCCCCACACAGGGTGACCCCCTGGCTTTTGAAGTTCCCCACCGACTCGGCCCAGCGGACGTTTTCTGAAGCGAGTCCTCCCACCAGCCTAAAAGAGGCCGAGAGGACACAGTTGGGGAGGTGGGCGGGGCCGGAGGACCAGTGCCCCCCCATGGGTCCTCGCCGGGACTCTTGCTCAGTGACTGATATGCCGTGGTCCTGGTCCCAGGTGGTCCTGTGTCCATGTCCCGTCTAATGCCCCGAGCCTTTCACGCACAGCCTGCAGGTGCTTCCTGGGCTCACGGGGGCTCCTGGTGGTGGTGGAGTCCAGGTGCGGACCACGGAGGCCACAGTACAGGGAGGATCCGGAGAGCACCTGGCCCCACGTGTGTATCCTGCTTAGCGGCCACCAGGGCGAGACTGGTCCCTGACACTCAATGTGCACCACGAGCGTGGGCAGAACGGTGGGTGTGTTGCGTCTCGGTGCCTGGCACACACGACTGAGAGGTGCTGGTGGTGCCACCCGGCAGCTCTTACTTCTAACATCCACTCTGACGTCCTCCAGGAGCGGTCAGCTCCGCCACTCCTGGCAGGGTGTGCCCACACCACCCTGAGGCCCAACCCAGCAACCCGAGTCCTCCCAGGGTCCCAGGTCACCGGCCGCCAGCCCACTGGGGAGGGGCAAATCCAAGAATGAGCCGGAAGCTGGGCACCGTGCCACCTGCCTGTAATCCCGGCACTAGGGAGGCTGAGGCAGCAAGATTACAAATTGGAGTCCAGCCTAAGGGGCCTCGTGACTTAGTGAGACCCTGCCTCAAAAGAAAAGAAAAAGTGCTGGGAACGTATCTCAGGGTAAAGGCCCCTCAATCCCCAGTACCACAAAACAAACAAAACAAAACAGGGCTGGGATATAGTTCAACGCAAAAGCCCCAGGTTCAATCCGCTAAACAACCAAACAAAAAGAGGGTAGGAATCTCATCTGCTGGAAGTCTGCTTTCAGCTAAGATGGACTTCCCAGAACTGGATTTATCCTCTCGCCTACTAAAGAAACAAAGCCGGGTGTGGTGGGACACGTGGGCAATCCCGGCACTTAGACAGGCTGAGGCAGGAAGGATCACAGGGCTGAGGCCAGCCTGAGCACCTCAGTGACTTAGCGAGACTCTGACCTCAAAACAAAAATAAAAAGAGGGCCGGGCCGGGGACGAGGCTCAGTGTGAAGGCCCTGGGTTCAACCCTCAGTACAAAAACAAGTGAAAAAAGGAGGAGCTGGGCCTAGAACCGACTCTGCCAATGCCCTGCTGAGGCTTGTTCTGGACACGAAATTATCACTGGATTTCAAGAGCTCAGGATGAAAACAAGCATCTAATATAGCTCACGGATAGTTTTTACATTGACCATGCAGTGAAATGAAAAAGTTTTAGATATTTCTGAACCACACACACACACAATCAATTTCACTTGTTTGTCTGTGTCTTTTTTTAAGATAGAATCTCACTAAATTGCCCAGGCTGGCCTCAGAATTGTGATCCTCCTGCATCAGCCTCCTGAATAGCTGGGATCAAAGGCCTGTGTGGCTGAACCTAGCTTTTCTTTGTGCTCTTTAAATCAGCAGTTCCTGTGCTTTTTGGTACTAGGGACTGGTTTCACAGAAGACAATTTTTCCACAGGCCAGCTTGGCGGTGGTCTGGGAAGGGTACACAGGAGTGCCAAAGCTAGCTGCCTCACTTGCACAGTCCACGGTAGGTCCCACCCTCCCGTGGAACTTAATGCGGGAGGGCAGGGGGCGGAGCTAAGGCCATGACACCAGCCACTGGAGCCGAGGTTAAAAACAAAGAAACAAACAAATAGGGGAAGCCTGGCTGCTTCTGCACTGCTAACTTCCTGAACCGCATTCTAGCGTCCCGAGAACTTGTACACCTCTCCTTGTCACTGGGCGTGACAACTGCTTAGCTTGCATTTTTAAGGTGTCAGGGACTATAAACCATCTAGGGGTGGTTTACAAGCCCAGGAGAGGGCTGCGTAGATGGTAGGCGAATGTGCTGCTGTTCTACTCAGGAGCCTTGCGCAGCTGCAGTTTGGCATCGGTGGGAGGCCCGGGATAGCCCCCTTCCCAGGATGCCCAGGGTCCAGTGTCCTCCCCAGGGCATGCGCCTGTGGACGAGCTCCGGGCCACGCTGGGTCACTTGGGACCTGCGGTATGACGCCGGTTTCCTGAGGCTGGCAGTGTGTGTGTGTGTCTTGGGGATCCCACCTTAGATTAACCTAATCACCCTGAGCTCAAAAACCAAACGCTGCAACTTGGCTATTTCCACCTAGGCTCCTTCCTCTTCCTCCGAGTTCTGAGGGGCCTAAGAGACGGGAGGGGTGTGCACGGGGAGGAGCCAGCTACCTGTTGGCCAGGGAAATCACTCTGCTGGTGGCATCAGCCTCCTGCTGACACTTGATCTTCTCAGCCGTTGCTTTTTCAAACGCCAATGTTAAGTTGCTCAGGTTGGCATTGAGTTCCTGGAAAGTCAAGTCGGGAAGGTCCTGGAATAACGATGCCAGGCATTCCCAGCTCCCGGTGTGTGCTGAGCATGGAATGGCTCAGCTTATAAAGGCCCAGCACCCTCCTGAGCACAGAGGGGTGTGTGCCACACAGCCCCTGGCCTGCTCTGGTGCCCACCTCTGCCTGCACTCTCCCAAGCCGCTTAATAATTCATGGCGGCAGGCCGAGCCAACCCATTTAAACAGAGGTATCGACCGGGCGGCGTGAGCAAGTGGCTGTGGGCGACCGAGCACTTACGGCAATCTTGCTCTTGATGCGGGACAGCTTCTCCTGCGCTTCTGCCAGCTCGGCATTGGCCTCCTCCAGGGCCTGCCTCTTGGGGGCCACATCGCAGTAGACTTCGTAGAAGCGGACGATGTTGATGCACCAGGAGCACAGGCCCGCGGCGGCCATGGACTTGGAGCGGATGAACTCGGGGTCAAACGTGGGGTTGCCTTGGTAGGGCCTGTCGAGGAAACCGGTGCTGCATGGGCTCTGCCAGGATGCGGGTCCTGCTCTCACCTCCGCTGGCTGGCTGGGCATTGCAGGCTACTGAGCCGCGGATGGCGGTGGCAGCAGGACACAACAGGGAGCGGCCGAACCAGGATTCCCACCCCTTCCTGGGGTGCAGAGAGCACGTGTCTCCCCCGAGGTGGCGCAGAGGCCCCTCCCACCGCGCCCACTCTGCCACTCTCCCAGGCAGCGTGGCCAGCACAGTGAGGCTGTTAGGGAGGAGATGCACAGAGGCGCCCCCAATGCGCAGCGCAGGCCCTCCAGACACGCGCGCTTGAAAAGCGATGACAACACCGGCATCAAGTCAGCAGCAAAAAATGGGAGTAGAAAATCCAAAATCTTCACTGGACAGTAATTTGAATTTGGGCTGGGAAAGCGGCCCTCACGTCTCCCTCCTGCTCACCCTGTGCTGCGCCTGCACCGACATTAAAGTGACATTAAAGCTGGGTGATGAGGAGGAGGAGCTCTTGAGGCACTGCTCATTACGACGGCCAAGTGGCAGCAGCCCAAGTCCGCAGCAGCACAGGAATGGCCGTGTGAATCACGACAAATTACGACTGGGCCCCAGTGGGGTGAGACCGAAGCTTACAGGGCGAACCTCGAAGTGCTTTCGTAACGCACACACAAGTTGTTTTGGTCACGGTGTGAAGTGCAAAATCATTGTGTATTTTGAATATTATTTCAACTGTGGTAAACCTGAGAAAAAAGACTGAAAAGCAATGTTCCAGAAGTTTTTCTGGGCTGGTGGGCGGCTCAGTGGTAGAGCACTTGCCTAGCCCAGTCACAGTCCTGGGTTCCATCCCCAGCTCTCCCTGGAGGGGGAGGAAAGAGAAAACATAGATAAAAAATCTCCACAGTGGTAGCCTCCTGACGGACTGACTGTGCTTTCCTCGATGTCTGCTCCTTAGACTTCCGCGTTGACCAAAGGGTTTTCAGCAGTTCAGCCCCTCCCTCCCGCACAAGGGGCCACTGTGGCCAGGGGTATGGCCTCAAGGCAGGTGTCTCCTGAGATTGGACAGCCAGGGGATGGCCAGACAAAGACCACTAGGGGTAGAAAATGGGCCCCGGGTGCTCACAGAACAGGAGGAGCGCCTCAGCAGGGCGAGATTGTTGGAATTTACCGGGTGAAACATGGGAACCCCAACTGCCCTTACAAGTCCCAAGGCCACCCCAGAGGGAGCCACCGACAGCCCCTAGGGCACCTTCCAGATGTGGTATCCTTTCGAGGGACCAGCAGCAAAAAGGACACAAGGCCCCCGGCTCCTGGACCCCCCTGCTGTGATATATACACACGTGTATGTTTTAGTATTGGTGCACACGTGTGTGAGTGTATGTGACGAGAATGCACACACGACATTCACACACATGCACGCACGGATGTACATTTTAGCACGTGTATGCATATATATATGTGTGATGGGTGTGCAGTGCGCATGTGTATCTCTCGGCACACCTGCATGTGTGCATGGAGCACATGTGTATATTTCAGCACGTGTGCGTGTGCACACTGTGTTCACGAGTGTATGTGCGAGTGTGCGCGCCTGTGGTCAGCCCTAGAGGGCGCCTCAGATCGGGACTGAGGCCCCAGGGTTCCTGGTGGCCGAGCCTGTGAGCTCTGTGTTCCTGCCGCGGGTGCTGACTAGGGAATCAGCGGCGTAGACCTCCAGCGCAGGCCTCCCACCTGCCCAGCTCGCTCGGGTGGGGAGACAGAGGGAGATGGGGTTCCCCACTGAGGCTGCATTTTACCTCGACACCCCCAACATCTTGGCTAGAACCACATCTGCCCCGGGTAGTCCTCCCCTCTTGGATTCCAGCAGGCTCGGCTCTGCCCAAGCGCCTGAGCCCCAGGGCCGGGACGCACCTAGGAGCTGGTCACGGGCCAGTGGGAGATCCCGGGCCGGGTGCCCTGGTGCGTGGAGCAGAGGGGTGACTGCAGCCCAGACTCACTTGAACGCTTTCAGGCAGGCCTCGGGGATGTGCTCCTTGTCAAACTTCTTCAGAGAGTCCAGGAAGGTGTCCACTTTGCCCATCATGATCTTCGCGGCCTTCCAGCTCTTGTCCTTGGGGATCTTGCCCCCGGGGGCAGTCAAGGTCATGACGGCGGCTGTGACATTGACCACAGCGTCTGGGGGGGACCCGAAGGACTTCAGCTCCGTCAGGTTGTTCTGCAGAGGACGCCGTGTGAGCCCACTGCCACTGGGCCCAGGGTGAAGGCCTCCCCAGCCTGCCCGGCCAGGCTCCCGTGCCCCCTTCGTTTCCCTGTCACCTTATTCAGTGTGTCCAGGGCCTCCTGTGCGGCCAGCAGGGCTGGCTCCGCCTTGGCCAAGTCCGTCTCGCAAGCCTGTTGTTTCTCGGTGACATTCTAGGAGGAGGCCACACAGGAAAGGTCAGACAGGTCCGCCTGTCTGTCCATGGGGGCTGGGCGATGGGGTGAGGAGGGGGCTGTGGAGGGGAATGAGGGGTGTGGCCTCCTCCCACCCCCCAGCCAGGGCCCAGCAGCCCTGAGCATCAGAGGAGGCTACAGCGCCTTCGCTGCCTGTCCCCTGCCTCCTCTGCCCTGCCCTGAGCACCCAGCTCTCAGGGCACCAGCACAGTCGGGACGTTGGATTGGGAACGGTTCCTTCTATTGGCGCCACCCAGACCCGCTGCTGGCTTTGAAGTCTTGTCCTCTCTGAACCATTTCTCGATCCTTCCAAAATGGAGCCCTTCAGTGTGTGCAGCTCATCCTCCCTCTAAGAAGGCAGAGCCTGCCCCTCCGGCATGTGCAAGTCATTCACTCCCTGGCCCAGGAAGGACCCTCGGAGCCGCTGGGCTCTGAGCAGAGAGCACAGGAAGTGTGTCCGGGTGAAGCCCCCCCCAGCGGCCGTAAAGCAAAGGACGAGGGGATAAACCTCCCTGCGGGTCCCTTCCCTCACCCTACTTGGGTGGGACCTGACTAAGGGAATGGACATGGCAGGCACTGAGCCAGCGGAGAGGGGGCGGCACCCCGCTTCCCGGCCTGGAACCTCCCCGAGCTGGGCTGGAGAGGAGGATGCTGGGACATTAGCTGTTTCGGTGTCAGCAGCAAGTTGCCAGAAACAAGGATGCAGGAGCCGGGGCCTTCCTGATCCTAACCAGGCCACCCACCCGAGACCATGGGCAGTTTACCGGTTACCCCAGCCTCAGATTCCCCATCTGCCTAACAGGCTGCGGCTGTGTGGGAAGAAAGGAGAAACGCGGCCCTGCTCCCCACCACTCTGGCCCAAGTCCCCTCTACACGCAGCACAGGTGGGAACCTCAGACCCTGCCCTGTTAGCCCAGGGGAAGTGGAAAAGTGACTTGTTGAGCGGATGCTGCCGCTGCTCGGTGTAAAGCGCTGTGGAGACAGGGTACCCAGGACACAAGGGCCGGGGAGGACCACCACCAGCCACTACACAACCTCCAGGCTGCAAAGGGGCTAAAGACACTGTCCTGTCCACCTCAGCCGCATACCCCAGGCCAGTGATGTTCCCACCCCGGCGGTGCCTGGGACAGTGGTCAGAGACCAGGGCTCCAAGAGCAGCTTCTCAACCCCTCAGGTGGTCTCCCATCCTTGGGCTTCGGTTAAAATGCAGACAAACGGCAAGGTGGCCCACGCCTGTAATCTGAGCACTCTGGAAGGCTGAGGCAGGAGGATTGCAAGTTTGAGCCCAGCTTAGGCAAATTAGTGACTTAGCAAGACACTGTCTCAAAAAATAAAAAGGGTTAGGGATAGAGCCCAGGGCAAAGGCCCTGGATTCAGGTTCTGGGTATTAAATTAATCCTTAGCACTTCAAAAAAAAAAAGCAGACGAGGTGCGATCAGCAAAGCCGGGCTGGAGTCTGGCAGCCTCTGTTTCCTACAGGCTCCTGGTGGGGCCACTTTGAGGACCTTGGCTGCAGGGTGGGCGTTTGCTCGAGGAAAGCCCTCTTCTGGCCGGGGCTGCCCCCGGGAGTCAGGCCCTCTGTCCAGCCCCGCACGGCCTGGCCTACCTTGTTGATGACTTCTACCTTGATTTCCTCCTCATCAGCAATGGCTTTCTCTTTGCTGACTTTCTCTGTTTCCACACCGACCACCTGGATCAGCTTGTCTGCGTTTTCATTCTTCTGCTTGAGCTCCAGCTCCTGAACCGCCAACTTGGCCTTCAGGTCGTCCACCTACGGAAGGAGAAGCCAGAAGCTGGCATGGGGGGCCGTGGCCGGACCACGCTGCCCTCCGCAGGTGCATGGAGGCCGGTAGCCACGGGACCTCGCAGAGCAGCTGGGGGTCCGGGAGACCCATTTCAAGGGGGTCTTCATTTTCTCAAAGGTTGGTATTTATCAAGCACCAACTGTATGCGCAGGATCACGTGTGGAAGACATATTTCTGGTGCTGCAGGGGGTGGCAGTCAAGGTGTCTGGATTAAAACTATGCCAATTTTGTCCCGTGTGGAGGGGCTCAGGGGGCCCCAGGGGCCGTCCAGGCTGGCAGGAGAAGGAAAACGTGGCTGGGGAATCGGAAAGCCCTCGGGGAAGCCAGTGTGAGGCTCCAGTTTGAGGCTCCAGTTTGTTCCTGACCTGGTGAGCTGGGCAGGGAGGAGGCGGCAGTTTACCAGGTCATAAAGATGAAGAACTTGGGGCTCCATGGTGGAGGGTATTCAAGGCCAGGCAGACGGCCTGAAAATCCCTACTGCCTAGAAGAAAGGATAGCGGAAGCTTTGGCCCGGCCGGCACCTCAGTGTGAGTGAGGCGTGAGAATGGGTGTCTCCTCGCTGACTGCCTTGGACTCGAGAGCCAGCTCTCCCCGGACGCAGGGCACCAGCCCTCACCTGTGCACAACGCCCACTGCAAAGTCACTGTTAGGAGAGCACTAGGCTCTCTGTGCAAACCGGACCATCGCTCTGTATCTCTGGGCCGGAAATGAAAGCCTCCAAGGCAGGAATCCCGCTCATCCCACTTCCTGCACGGTCGGCCCCTTGTGGCCGTTCCCGTGGAGACCCGTGACAGTGGCAGCACCCTGAGGCCTCTGGGCGAAGGCGCCCACCTGAGAAGCTGTGCTCTGCAGCTTCATCAGCCCATTCTCCAGCCGCTCGATTTTGGCCACCAGCTCCATCCGCTTCTTGCCCAGCAGGCTCTGGTAGAGTTTGATCTGCTCCAGGAAGGTTTTGGGCGTGGTGTAGTTGTAGCGGCGCTCGGTGGCCAGGTACGTCTTGGACATCTCGTTGACAGTGGTGTGCACGTAAGCCATGAAGGAGCTGACGGAAGACTTCACTTCCGGCTGCAAGGACAGGACGGGGCGTCCTCCTCATCGCAGCCAGCACCACCCTGCCTCTGCCGCAGTGGATCCGACAGGCGGGGTTTTCCAGGACACACCTGGGCCCTGGACAAGACGTGCTGCCTACCACCGGAGTGGCCCTGGGAGCTGTGCCTCAGAAACCGTCCTGGTGGCGTTATTTTTAAGGCGCTTAATTTGAAAACGTGTTTGTTCCACACACAGGTGCATTTTAGGCATCTAGGCGGTGGCCCTGGCTGGTACCTGGGGCTCTTCCCACTCCTAAGGGCTCCTGCGCGGGGACCGGAACAGGAACTGTGCCCTGCCCGCCTCACCTGAATGCCCTCGGTTTCCTCCAGGAAGCGAGCGCTGACCGACACCAGTGCTGCTTCTGGCCACTCATGGAACCAGTCGATGGCAGTGCAGTTGACCACGGCGGGGAATTTTCTGGCTCGCACCCGCAGGACGGAGCCCACAGGGGAGAAGCACAGGATCACCTAGACACAGGGAAGTCGCTGGTTGGGCAGCAGGGCCAACCGAATCTTCCACGGCTGCAGCGAGCTCCTTCAGGGAGCACAGTGCTCCGCGGGGCCCTGCGTCCGCAGACCAGGGAGGAGGCACGCTCCGAGCGTGGGGTGCAGATCAACCCTCTGCTGATTTCGTGACTCTCACTAGTGCGGTGAGGGTGCAGGGTAACCCCCACTTCTAAGACGAGTCTGCCTGAGGGAGAAGCGGGGAACGGCATCCACGCAGGGTGGATAAGGACCGACAACGGGGACGGGGTGGCGTCTTCTACATTCAGTTCGAGACACAGAACCTAGATAAGGACACCAGGGCCCCCTGGGAGCCCCGCTGTAGGAGGAGGGGTACAGGCAGGCCCCACGGTGCCTTTGGTTGATGGGAAGCTTCCTCCTCATGGAGCCTCAGCCTCCCCTCTCCCCTCCTCTGGTCCCTTTTTTTGGGGTGCAGTTTGCTGGATGCGCCATTAGGGTTGGGTGACTGTTTCCCTGATTTCCCAGCTCTATCGATGTGAGGGCGGGTGGGACCAAGGACTGGCAGCCCAGCTGGGAAACCCTGGTCCCACAACAGCTCTCACTGATGGGCTGGAGAGGACACCGGCTTTCCTGCATCCTGCAGGGGAGGAGTGAGCACCTGCAGACCCGGTGGGGCTGCGGGGCTGGACCGTCCCCGGGCAGCGCCCTCCTGAGCTCCGAGGAGGAGGACCCAGAGGGTCCCAGCTGCTCTCTGTCCTGCTCGGGATTTCACCTACTCTCCCTGCAGGTGTTGAAGCTCACTCAGCGTGGCTAGATGTGGTGGACAGAAAAATGCTTCCTGTTGGGCTGGGGATTTAGACAGTGCCTGCCTGCCTGCCGAGAGGTCCTGAGGTCCATCCCCGGTAACAGCGACAAATGCTTCCCGCGGCCCGAGACACCTCTCAAGGCCCACAGGAAATAGTCCCTGCCACCCGCAGTTGCCTCAGGGCTCCCACACCCTGGGAAGAAAGGAGCCAACTCCACGGGGCCAAGCCATAGGGATCCGTGGCCCTACCTTGAGCTGCCTGCGCACTTTCTCG
>NW_022900935.1:61731355-61753666 GCF_012274545.1 Fukomys damarensis
GCCGTGCCCCCCTTGAGCTGCCTGCGCACTTTCTCGATGAAGAACTTCCAGCAGGCCTCCCGCGTGTCGGCTATGCCGAGTGACTTCACCTGCGGCCGCATGGAGGCTATGATGTTCTCCACCTCGTCGTCTGTGAACAGCCCCGGGATCTCCCCCGAGGCCAGCAGGTCATTGATCAGCACCAGAAACTGCTCCTCGGCCACCTGGGAGTCGGTCATCAGGAACACCGAGGGCACGTTCTTCACAGCGGCCTTGATGTACTGGGCGGCCAAGTCCATCTGGAGGGAACCAGCAGCACAGGGGCTCCCTGAGGGACGACCCTGGGCAGCTGCCCAGGACCCACACTGGGCCACCTTCCTGGGGTGGGGCGGGTCTGCCGAGGGACCGAACCCGTGAGTGGGGCACGGCCGTGTTCGTGGCGGCCAGAGCGGGTGTTGGGCCATGGTGGGGCCGTGGGATGAAACGGTTTCAGCCTTAACAAGGACGGCCAGGTACGGTGATGCGTGCCTGTAATTCCAGCATCTGGGGAGGTGGAGGCAGGAGGACTGTGAATACGAGCCAGCCCGGGCATCTCAGGGACTCAGGGAGACGCTATCTCAAAAAATAAAAATAACTGGAGACGTGGCTCTGTGTAAAGGCCCCGAGTTCAGTCCCTAGTCCTGAAACATGAGAAGTTCTGACATGTGCCACACCCTGGACAACCTGGAGGACGTGACCCTAAGTGAAAGAAGAGGGCACAGAAGGACAAACACTGCGATTCCGCGCCGGAGACAGACCGTAGAGAGGGGGTGGCCAGGGGCCGCGAGGAGGAAGTGGAGGCTGTAGTGAGGAAAGGGCTCCAGATGTCCAAGACGAGAAGCGTTCCGGAGACAGAGAGGGGTCCCGGTCGTGCCCGTGTGAACGGCCGGCACCACTGCACTGTGCACTAGACACGGCGCGGGCAGGCTGCCCACCGTGTGCCTCCTACCACAGAGAGAAGCCCTCAGAGAGGCCCAGGGAGCGCAGCCCAGGCTCGGGCACTGAGGGACCCCACCCCGGGGAAGCGTGAGTCCTCCTCAGAGCAAGCCACACACACAACTCCTTCCAGGACGCACTGGACAAAATGACTTTCTAGTGATTCTGTAAGAGTAAACGAAGAGTTAAAAAACAAAGCGCGTCACAGAATGGGAAGAGCTTGCTACTTTCGGAAACAAATGCACGCACACGTTGCACTAAGAAGCGTCCAGGGTTCGGGATGCTGTCTAATGGTCAAGGGCTTGCCTAGTGTGTGTGCATGTGAGGCCCTGGCTTCTATCCCCCAAGCTGCAAAAAAAGGAGAGCAGGAAGGAGGAATGAAGGAAAGAAAAAAGGGAGGAGGGAGGGAGGAATTATATTTCCAAGTATTGATGGGAACTTTCGTCTCGCACGGTGGTGCACACACCTGTAATCCCAGTACTCTGGGAGGCTGAGGCAGGAGGGTCACAAGTTCGAGCCCAGCCCAGGCAACCTAGCAAGAGCTTGCCTCAAGATAAAGGCAGGAGATATAGCTCAGCATGAACGCCCTGCATTCAATTTCTAGTACTGGGGAGGCGGAGAATGAACTTTCAGGGTTTTGGTGTCTTGTCTGTAGAAACTATTTTTAATAGGACATACGGGCCTCTGTGATTTTGTAAAAGACTTTAAAAAGCAGGGGCTGTGCGTGGCTTAGTTTTATCCCCTGGGTTTGAGTCCAATCTCTGGGAGTCTCCTGTTCAGAGAAGCCCTGCAAGGTCTTCCCTTTGAAGTTGACTGGAATGTGATGGGGGTCAAAGGCAAGCTTCAAATTCCATAGTTTTGACAGGCTAAACTTATTTTTAAAAAGCAGGGGATGGTGGTGCACACCTGCAATTCCAGCACTTGGGAGGCTGAGGCAGGAGGATCACCGTGAGTTTGAGACCACTTTGGGCTACAGCCTGGGCTACAGCCTGTACTACAGCCGTTCTCACTGTCAGGGTTATCGAGCAGCCAGGCTGGAGGCTGCGAGACCAGAACCAGGGACCCAGAAGCTGGCTTTCAGCTGCCAACCCAGAGAGGAGTTTGAATCGGGTGAAGAGAGTGGGCAAGTGACCCTGCCCACCCAGCAGGGCTAATGGGCTCTGGAGAGACTTCGGCTCACAGGCCTGGCGTGGAGCCGGGCTGCCCCGCTGGGAGAAGACGTCTTTCAGGACTCCTGGCTGCCTGGCTGTCTCCTCCACACCCCTGCGAGAACCCCATCCTCCTGAGCCTGACACTGAGGGCTTGCAGGGCAACACCCCCACTGGAGCGCTTCTCTGCCTCACCGTCCCTTGCCCAGCCCACCCGTGCACCATCTGTTCTCCCCTGCCGATGCCTATGGCCCCTACATCCCACCCGCTCCTGCCCTTCTGAACCCCAGTGTCGCCCGTCTCCCTGTATGGCCCCATCCCAGATGCCAGCCCTGGGAAAGGAGACTCCCAGCCTCCCCCCTGCACTGCCTGCGCCACGGTTCCCCGTGTGCTCTCGTCACTGTCCCCATGAAGCATTACGCCGTCCCTCCCCGGGGTGAGAGGACCGGAGCATCCCGGGTGGCACGTTCTCTTGCCAGTGTCATCTTCCGGAGAGAGGGCGGAGCGTGGAGCCAAGTTTGGGACGGGCAGAAGGGTGGCTTCTCATCACAGCCCAGACTGACAGCGTGGTGGGGACCTCAGGGAGGCTCCCAGCCCTGGAGACCTGGCTGTGGGGAATGCGTGGGGCGCGGAGAGGGTGGGGTACAACCTGGTCCTGAGGGATCTAGCCTAGCTCCCCACACTCTCTGCCGTCTCCTGCCACCTCCGTGTCCCCAGCGTGTCCCCACCCCTCCTCTGGGCAGACTTGTTTTCCTGAGACCAAGCCCAGGGGTTTCCAGATACCACACGACAGCCTTCAGGGGCCACTTTCTGGCCCTCTCCTGCTGCGTCTGTAACCTGTCCTGGGCACCCACGGCTCCAGGACCAGGATGCACCGTGTGGTGAGGTATTAACAAGCACCGTGACCGTGCATGGTGCATGGAGAAGACGTGCAGGGGGTTAGGATGCCACTGCGGTGCTATAACTGCTCAGGCCTCTGTTGTCTCCCATGGCCCCAGGCCCCGCTTGTCCCTGTTCTAAGCTCCAGGTGCACAGAGGCTGCTTAATAAATAGCAAAAGAGGGCGGGGGATTTAGCTCAGTGGTGTCGCCGCCTGCCTCGCACATGAAAGGTCCCGAGTTTGAGCCCCGGTAGCAGAAAACAAAAAAAAGCAAGATCTCCAGATGGGTGTGGGGTGAAGCGTGCTAGGCCGTGGGTGGCAGCTGCCAGGGCCGAGGCCCACGGTGGAAGCACTAAGACTGACCACCCCAGACTGGCCTTGAAGCGAGGAACCGGGAACCAGGTGCCCAGAGAGTGTGAGAGCGAGAGAGAGCGAGCAAGGAGCGACAGAAACCAGTAGCACCCGGCCCAGAGGCTGGGAGCTTCCACAGAGCAAACGCAGGACAACACCGTCGCTGCGATTCTGAGAGCATGTTCGGGAAGCCCTGTCTAAGAGGCCTTTTCCCTTATCGCTGGGATTTAAAAATAGAGTTGCCCTTTACGCAGAGAGTTGAAGCCGCCGGGAAGTGGAGGACAATCCAGGGGAGCTGGAGGCTTGCCCAGGGTGGCTGTCCAGCCCGCACGACACTGTCCTCAGCGGCCTGCACGCAGCCCAGCGCCCGGGCTTGGGGCCCCAGCCAGACCCTGACCTGCCACTGCCCGGGGCCCTCGGGCAGCCCCACTGTGGGGCTGGATCAATTTCAGGCCTCCTCTCAAGCACTCTGATGGCTCACTGTGGACTAATAGTGTTTGACTGTCTCCCGGCTTCCTGGGAGGGTGGATTTTCGGGAAGGAGAAATCAATAGAAAGCCTGAGCAGCACGCCTCGGGCATGGGAGACCAATTTCCACTAATGTTTATTTAATTAATTCCAAATGCGGCCCTCGGAATCTCAGGCTTGTGGTGAGATGCCCAGGGATGGCTCTGAACTCTTTAATCTGGAGAACCGGGACAATTTAGACACCCTGTGACCCAGGGCCGGAATCCCATCCCTTGGCTCCCCTGCCCGCTGCTGACTGCCAGGCAAATCACTGGGCTGGGTGGGCGAGAGGCCCTCTTTCTCCCTCCTCTCCCTGGCCTCTCCTTTCTCCTTTCTTTTCTTTGGGGTACTGGGATTCAACAAAGGGATTGCTGAGCCATGTCCTCATTTCTTTGAGGCAGGATCTCACTAAATTGCCCAGGCTGGCCTCCTACAATCCTCCTGCCTCAGCCTCCCAAGTAGCTGGGATTTTGAGCCGCGTCACCTCGTACCCGGCCTGGAACTTCACTTTTTAAGAAATAGATGCTCTGGGTACAGGCTGTGGTGGTGGTCCCTGTGCTGGCTCCCTCTGCGTCTGCCCCCCCAGAGTGGCCTTGCCCTCACCTTGAGGTCCGGGATCCCGTAGCCCTTCTTGAGGGTGATCTGGAACACGTCCAGGGCGCTGATGTACGCGGCCAGGCGCGAGAGGCTCTGCTTTCCGCTGCCGCCCACCCCCACCAGCAAGGCGTTCCCGCGGGGAGACTCCAGGATGCGGTTGATCCTGCAGACGTGGGCCACCGCGTCTTCAAACAGCACCTGCAGGGAGCCGGGGTCAGCTCAGGGACAGCACAGGCGCCTGCCAGCCCCTCAGCGGGCCCCGCATTGGACACAGCCCCGGAGGACACCATCTGGGGGTCTGTAGTTCTCTGGCTCCAGTTATTCATAGCCCACCCTGTCTGAAAACAGACGCTCAAAACTCCAGGAAGAACCAGTTCAGAAGTTGTGAATGACCGTTGTTACAGTCCACTGCTGTAGCTGTCCTATTTGATTATCGGCGACGATTGTTAATCCCCCGCTGTGCCTAGTTGGTAAGTTATACTTGACCACCGGGGCGTGTGTGGGGTGCCCAGCCCCGCTGGGGGTCTTGCGCGCAGCCCCACCGAGGCGGCGGGAAGGCTGCCTATGGAGGCAGGGGAGGAAACCGAGGTCCCACCACTCACCAAGTTCATGACCGCATTCACTTCGTTGTAACTGTCCAGGGCATCCACCAGCAGCTTATTCAGATGAGCCACGTCGGTGACCGAGAAGTATTTGGGATCTCCAATCCCCTGAGCAAAGTGGCAGAAGATATTTGGTCTGTCGAACAAGAGCTCTTCACCAAGGTCCTAGGAGAACACCAGAGAAGATCCCCCTCATTTTTGCTGCACAGACACACAGACACTGAACAGTGGCCCCAGGGCTGGCCAAGGCGGCCTAGGGTGCCAGGCCAGGTCTCCAGAGACCAAAACTGTGGCTGCTGTCAGCCCCCAAACCACTGGGCAAAGAGCTCTGGTGGCTTTGGTCATTCTTGCTCCCCTGTGCCACATGGAATAACAAGTGGATGGTCCAAGCGAGCGCCCCAAATGACACAGGAAGGGAGCCTTTCTCCCACAAGGGCACAGCGGGAGGCCACTGCCTGAGTGGTTAACTCCTCCCGAATAGTGAGGCACACCGATAATCTCAGCGCTTAGAGGCTGAGGCAGGAGGATCGCTGTGAGTTCAAGGCCGGCCTGAACTATAAAGTGAGAGCCTGTCTCAACACACAAAACAACTGCCTCTTCCAGGATCGGGGTGGGCGGACCCAATCACCACGTGGGAATTGAGCAGACGGTCTGGTCACCACCCCAGGCCTCTCCCGGGTGGGGGGCAGACCGGCACCCTCTTGGTGCTCCCCGGGCTCAGCTGAGGGCCCTGGCAGCTCGACTCACATCAAAGAACTTCTTGGTGGAGGCAATGGTGACCCTGCGCAAGGCGTCCTGGTCCCTCTCGTCCACCATCTTGTCACTGTACACACGTTCGGCTTCGTGCAGCCAGAGGCGCACGATGTCCAGTGGGGTTTTCAGCAGCTCTGTGGTGGAGAACAAGAGCCCCTGCCCCCGTGCGGGGCAGTCAGTGCGTGTGGAGGTGTGAGGGGCCCCTGGGAGGTGACGTCACCCCCTCAGGGTCCAGATCCCCATTCTGTAAAGTGGGTAGAAGCGAGTCAACTTCCTGTGCTGTTTGGAGGAGGAAAAGTAATTGCGAGCGGCAGGGTCTGAGGCCGAAAGCCTCACGCATTCCAAGGTGGGGCTTCTACAGGGTGGCTGGATCATGGGGTTGCCGTAGGCGGGTTCCTCTGCAGGTGAGTTCAGAACTAAACGCGCTGTTAGGAGGTGGGGGCCGGCTGAGGGGTCGCCGGGCTGTACCCTGGAAGGGGGCACCTGCCTTCCTGGCTCTTCCCTTGTGTCTGCTACCTGGGTGCCAGACCTGCCGCCATGCCCTTCTTGCCTCGAAGCCAGCGGACCATGCACTGAATCCTCTAAGAATTGTGAGCCAAAGTAAACGCCTCCTCCTCTAAGTTTGGGTGTTGGATATTTTGTCCTAGCGATGAAGAAAGTGACTAAGATAGTGTCTCATAAGAAGAAAAAATGTGGCTAAGGTTGTAGCTCAGGAGTCTGCGGTTTCAACCCTGAAGGCTGCAAGAAGGCGAAGATGGAAGAGATGGAGGAGGAGGAGGAGGAGGAAGAGGAAGAGGAGGAAACACGATCACCTCCACCGTCACCACCACCACCAGAGGAGGAGGTCATCACGGGCCAGGGACTAAGCCACAAGGCGGCGCGACATAAAGCCAGGAGAGCAGTACCTGAAAAATATTGGCGAGGTCCCTGAGGTTGAAGACGTAATGAAACTTAATGGCGGTGGGAAGAAACGTCGCTGCGACTTGCTGATGCAAGGCTGTTATAGGAAAAGGACACATTGATCCTTGGGTACTCTTAATGGCCTCAGGAAGTGCCGAGCTGAAAGTTTCTAAAGCAAATGGACTACGAAATGGTGACAATTTAAGTAGGGAATCCACACAGCTCTCCGAGGCTGAGGAGCCTGGTTATTGGACTGTAAATCATCAGATGGCTGAATTTCCTATCCTCTGCCTCCCCCTGAAGCCATTGTATTTCACATATCTCCTGTTGAAACATAGCATCATTTAAGAAGTATTGATTTCCAAGTATAAATAAAATATTCGCCAAGGGAAAATAAGAAGAACCATCAGCCCCTTAAAGCAGTAGGTTTTACCGCCAGGCGAGGGGAGTGGGCCGGCCAGCGTACCCAGGGCGGAGGCCACCAGCTGGCTGCTCAGCTTCTGGATGACCGTGGGGGCCGAGCGGTAGGCCAGGTGCTGCGACAGGATGGTGCTGTAGATGGTCACGAGGGCCTCCTGGCCGGGGAAGCTCACGGCCAACACGCAGAAGTGACGCTGTGCAGGAACGAGCACACTGGGGTCAGGAGATCGCCAGGGGCGGGGCAGGAAGAGCAAAGCCTGTCCTCATCGCCCCGTGTCTGGGCATGGGTAGGAGAAACAGTTTTCCTACTCTGAATGTCCAGCTGCGTTAAGAGCCGAAGAAATGTGACAGCCGCATTTACTTCATGCCACCAGGAAGGAGGTACAAGAGTGAGTCACTGTCGTGCTTTGACAGTTTAGGGCTGAGGTCCCTCCGGTGCCTCACACAGTGTTTGGGACATACTTACAAGGCGTGACTGAAATAGACAGTGAATGTTTACGTTTTCAGAAATGTATTCCCGTAAAAGACACATCACCGTTAGTCCTTCAAGAGCTCTCCGTTGCTTTCAACACCTTCATCCCACTTTCTTGCCACTTCCTGAAGCAGGTCTGGAAGTCCTCTTTCGTGAGTGTCTTTGGTTGTGCTGTTGCGGCTGCCTCTATGTCCTGAATCTATCTGAAACATTTCCCAGCTGGTTGTAGAATCCTGTACGCCTGGAATTCCAGCACTCAGGAGGCTGAGGCAGGAGGATCCCTGTGCATTCAAGGCCAGCCTGGGCTACATAGTGAGTTCAGGCCCAGCCTAAAGTGTACAGCAAGCCCCTATCTCAAAAAATAAAAAACTAAAATAAATAATTTCCTTTTCATGGTCATTTTGACTTTGGGAAGAGGTAGCAGTTGCCTGGCGTCACATTTGGTGAAGGTGAATGAGGACACACTGCCATGTTGTTACGAGCCTGTCTTTTCGTTAGATGGCGCTCAGCAGCAGTACTCACCGCGTTTTTGATCACGCCTCATAGAGACACTCATGAAAGAGGACTTCCAGAACTGCTTCAGAAAGTGGCAAGAAAGTGGGATGAGGGAGGGGGAGACTTTTTTAGGGATTCAAGACAATGCGTCTTTTGCTATAATCATTTTTAAAAATCTAAACGCGGTCTATTTTGATCATCCCCTGTATCCTGAAAAACCATTAGCGGTGTATCTGAAACTCGGATTTAAGTGGAAGTCTGCCTTTTTGTGCTAAGCCTGGCAGCCCTGGGCGGGGGGCAGGAGGACAGGCTGTGCCTCAGACTCCCGACACATCCCCGAAGGCGGGGAGTCCTCTGGCGAATACCCCAGCGGGGAGTCTGGCTGCTGCTCACCTGCAGTCTGGGGTCGATGGTGAAGGAGCCTGCGGTGGGATTCATGCAGGCCACGTACTGACAGTTGTGAATGTCCTTCAGAGTCAGTTTCTGCCGGTCGTACCTGCGCGGGATGGGAGGTGTGCTCAGCACATCCCAGGCTCGGGAGCTCACCTGCCCTCCGGTTCTGGGACTGCAAGGCATGGGACGCAGCCCAGTTCACTTTGTGCCCTCAGGAGGGGTCTGGAAACGGGAGGCAGATGCGCGCCCAGAAGGCACCTGTGTTCCAAGCAGTGCCAGGGCCTGGGTGAGCTGGCAAACCCCTCTGTGCCACCATGAAGACTCCAGCTACAGCGGGGGAGAACGCTCCCAAGGGCACCCGAAAAGTAGTACGTGTGCAATCAACGTCTACTGCCCCGGGCCGCTCCGACTCCTGACTCCTGCCAGCTCTTCCGTGGGCTGGGCGTTCTCCTTGATATTGGGGTCCTGATGAGACTTCTGGGCATTGTCTCAAGGCGAGAGTTCGTGAGCCTTCAGTGAAACCCATTACTCTGTACAATGAACATGCACTGATGACTATAGCAAAGAAGGCGAGCGAGTATCACAGGCTAACTTGGGGCTTTCTGACCTCAGAGAGTTCATTCCTAACACGGTCACGGGCTTTCTGACCTCAGAGAGTTCATTCCTAACACGGTCACGGATTCATTCTCTCATCTTCCCTCAGTTTAAAGCAAGCATGTAAGAGCAAGCAAAGAGAGGCCAGCCAGCAGCACTCCTGTTTTTGTGCGCTCGTTACATTTTGCTTTTTTCCACATTACCGGTTTCCTTTCCTCTTCGGGAGGTCGCTGCTCTTGATGACTGCGCCGATCCCTTGATATTAACCCACAGTGGGTTTTGCACATCGCCAAGCATTCCCTCCCAGGCTGGTGACTGTATTCTATTTGCCTGCGTTGTTTCTGGTCCAACAACATTCCTTAATTCTGATCACAGTCATCAGTGTTTTGCCTTCCAGTTTTTGTTTTTGAAAGTTTTGTCCGAGAAGCCATGGGGCGAAGGGGTTTGCTCTGTGGACTCCACGCTCGGCCAGCCACACCTGCGGGTCTGTGGCTCAGGCGTTGTGGCTTCCTGCGTTTCAGTTCCCCGAGGTCCCCTTCCCACACGCTTTCCAAACAGCCTTTCCCTGACCCTGCCTCACACACCGCTGTGGTCCCATCCTCCCCACACTGTGGGACCACCGGTGCCGGGTACTGGAGAGATCTTCAGAGAGATATGCCCTGGTGACCCTCCTGAAGGTTGGTCACATAGCCTCAAGGGCAGGTGTGGGCCTGTTGTGGCTGGGGTCCACCCCACACCCGGGCCCTTTTCAGGGGTCGGACACAAACGTCCAGGAGGATTTTACTAGAGCTTTTGAGCCTGGGGGGGCCACTTTGAGGCTTGGAAGGGGCCTCTGTGAGGGAGGCTTAGGGGTGGGGGTGTCTGTGAGGAACGGGGCTCCCTAGAGGTGTCCCTTCCCTCCAAGAGCACCTCTTTTCTTCTGTAACGTAGGAACACCTGGTGGGGACCTGTCTATGGCCTCCCGGGGCTCCTGGCCAAAGCCCGCGGTCTTTGTGGACTGGGCCACAGGATGGGAGACAGCTCGCCGCTGCCCCACGGCCCTGTGATCTCCCCACCACCCCTCAACCTGCCTTGGCCTCCGCAGGGCCTAGCAACTCCACCTGGGCAGCCCCACTTCGCCCTCCAGAGCCCCCGACCCAGCCAGGGCCTCTCTGAAGCCCACTTCACAACCCGCAGCCGGCCTTACCAGTGCCCGTGGTCCATGTGCTGCCGGATGAGGGTGTGCGGGGCCACTGTCCCGTACTTGTCCACCTCGGGCATGTTCATGTCGTCGATGAAGTAGATCAGCTTCTTGTTGCCCGGGGGCCCGTAGTTCCTCCCAGATTTCTTCTCCAGGGGCTTCTCGAGCACTCCTGGTAGGACACAGGGTCAGCCACTGCCCAGGTCCAAGCTGGTCCCTCCAGGTGGCTCTGGGGTCTAGGAGCTGCCCTCCCTCCACCCCCCGGGAAAGGAGGGGGCCAGAACTGGGGTGCCCTGGATGCCCTGCCTGGCAGGGGTGCACGCAGCTCTGGAGCGAACAGATGTATAGAAGCTCCTGGCCGTTCCACCTCCGATGGGTGTGAGGTGCTCCCAACTGGGGCCTCCAAGGGGCCTGGTTGCTACTCAGGTGCTCCCCCTAGGGGCGTGGCCGGTGATGGCAGTGAGCCGGCGGTGGGCCCCGTCCCGGGCAGAGTGCAGAGGGCAGGGTGTGCCTGCGCCTGCGCTGGGGCTCACCCTGCAGCATGGCAGAGGTGGTGTAGAAGTTGAACGGCACGGCCTGCACCAGGTAGTCGTCCGTGCCCAGGCTCTCCAGCTTCTCCCCCATCAGCACGGACTTGCCGGAGCCCGTGTTCCCCACCAGCATCACTGGCCACGACTTCCCCACGAGGAGGTCCATGAAGTAGCGGATGCGTGTGGTCTCTGTGGTGTGGACCAGAGAGGCCTGGACGGAGGCAGAACGGGTGAGGGTCAGACCATACACTCGCTGTCTCCCGGTGCCACGGCTGCGCACGGCCTGCCCTGGGTCCCCACGCTGGGGACGGGCACCTGTAGGGGGACATCAAGATCCAGCTCAAAGTGGGGCACTTTATCCGTCCATGGCAGGAACTTCTTAGAGTCAGGATCGATGTAGTAGTCAAAAACTGTTCCCTGGGAGGGGAACTTGATGGTTTTAAACTCATTGATCCACCATTTGCTGAACTCAACTCGATAGTCTACAAGCTGTCGAAACACAAAGGCAGAAAATGGTCCAGCTAAGAGGGGGACTAGGGGACCACCTTTGGGGTGGCCGGTCCCTCGGCGCCCCTGACCTGGTCCTGGAACATGGCACCACCAAAAGCCCAGAGGCATGCGAACACAAAGTAGAGCTCGTAGAGCTCCTTGGGGGAGTCGGGCGGCGTGTTCTTCTCGGTGAGCAGGCACTCCAGCAGGTACAGGATCATCTGGATGACCGTGACCTCGGGCACCGGCGTAATCCTCTTGAAGCCAAAGCGCAGCTTGTCCAAGCAGGTGGGCAGGTATTTATCGAACAGGATGGTCAGGTTGGCCTTCTCGGACTGCACCTTGCGCCTCTCGATCCAACTGCTCACTACCCTGGAGAGGACGGTGGCTGCTGCTTTGGGTCCAGCCCACAGCCCTCCTCCAGGTGCCCCTCACCCCCCGACCCCTTCTGTGTGGTTCTGGCAGGGGCCATGGTGCAGGGCCGAGCCTCAGACTGGAGGCTCCTATATGGCCTTGGGTCCCACTGAGGGGGCCTCCAGGTCCAGCTGATAACGCTGGGGCAGTGGGGCCTGCGCTGCTTCTCCACGCCCAGCGCAGCGGGGAGCCATCCTTGTTACCACCTGGAAAGCACCTGCCCTCAGTGTAGCTGGTACCAAGGGCTAGGGGATGGAAGGAGAGGAGGTGGTTCTCATGTCGTCATCCAGGGGAAGGCAGACAGAGGAGGGATGAGAGAAGACAGGAGCAGGGGTATCTCATTACGTCACTGGGACCTTTGGATCCAGCCTTACGTATCCCTTAGTGGCTTGGGCCCGGGTACACACACACTGCCTTTAGTTTGAGCTGGATTTGTCACTCAGTGAAAACGTCTAAGGCAACCCCCGCTCGAAGACCCGCACAGACTGCCTGCTACACAATCACACCCCAGCCCAGCAGCGAGGGGCGAGGACTGGGCCTGCATGGGCTGAAGCAGGGCCAGCTCCCCAGCAGGTCCGGGTCCTGGCTGCTCATCTATAAACAGATAGCCTGGGCTCCCTCGGGGGTCAGTGAGCTCAGTGGGGGCGTCATTTCCAGGATGCCCGAGGCGTAAGCAGGAAGCTCACGTTACCAAACACAGAGGCTGTTGTCCCGCAGCCTGACACGCCCCTCTGTGAGGCGAGTGCCTTCCTATCCTACGGACCTGGAAAGCTTTGTACAGTCTGAGTGTCCCATGTGCCCCTGTGCTGGCGCTGGGGAGCCCCGAGCCCCCAGGCAGCTGGAGCCGCTGCACAGTCTCACATGGCTGCTGCTTCTCCTGATGATTTGAAGGTGTCTGTTTTTTTTTTAATTGGGGGGGGTTCTGGGGATTGAAACTAGGGTCACATTTCACACCCCTAAGTTTTTTAAAATTTTAAGACAGGGTGTCACTAAGTTACTAAGTTGTACTAGGTTCTGGGGTGAAACTAGGGTCACATTTCACACCCCTAAGTTTTTTAAAATTTTAAGACAGGGTGTCACTAAGTTACTAAGTTGTACTGGCTGGGCTCAAGCTTGTGATCTTCCCGCCTCGGCCTCCCAGAGTGCTGGGGTGATGGCAGACACCACTGTGCCCAGCTTCTGTCACGGTCTTAGTGTTGCCTGGCAGGGTTATTCACTGCGTGCTGAAGTGCACGCCGACTCCCACTGGCGGCCCCAGCCGGGAGAGACGCGTGCGTGAGCTCAGGTCTGCCTTCTCCGCCACGTCCAGGCACTCCTTGCCTGGCCTCCACAAGCAGCTGGGGCCCACATCCCTGCAGTCAGGCCAGCTCCTGGCCCCGAGTCCCTGCCTGCTCTGCAGTGGCCTGTGCCAGGGCTGCCCCATCAGGGTCGGCACCTGCTTCCCGGCACCTCATTCCTCACATGCCGCAGATTTTCACATGCTACCTCTGGGGCGGTGTCCTGAGGGTGTCCAGGCCCTGCCTCTGCCTACAATGGCCCTCTCTAACCTGCTCCCTTGGCTGTCTGTCCCCTGCACACTCCACAATCCTGTCGTCTTACTGTCCATTGCATCTCAGGAGCTCCTGTCTCCTTACCCTACTTTCTCCCACCCTGAAATCTCAAAGGTGCTGGTGGGCAGAAGAGAGACCCCACGAAAGACATCAGTTTGGAACCTTAGCATGTGATCATGTATGGAGAAAGGACAGGGTCACCCTCTGACTTAAATCTAAAATGTGTCCTAAAAGTCAAAGGTAGGTGCTGACTGGAGGGTCCTAGGGGCACGATGCACAGGTCCGGCCCTTCTGTCAGGTCCTCTCACCATGCTGCTGCCGCCAGTTGACAATGGACTGAACCCCCAGGACTGTGAGCCCAATCAAACCCCTCCTTTAAGTTGCGGGTGTCAAGTATTGTATCCTAGCGTCTGGAAAGTGCCCGATACGGGAGACGGATTGTTGCTGTGACTGTACCTGACTATGTGGGGTTCAGAAGCATTTGAAAGTAGTTTGCAGAAAGAGTTGAGAGAGGTTTAGAGGAAACTTTGAGTGTTGTAAACAAAGATTGATGGGCCGTTCTGGTGGGAGCTCAGGAGACCAGAAAGCTGATAGGGAAGAGGACACTCAAGGTCAGGTTTGTGAGGGTTCAGTTGGGAACAAGGACTCTATCAGAAAATGGACTAGAGGTCACGCATGTTTCACTCTGGCCGAGAACTCATTTTCATTTTGTTCATATCCTAATACTTCGTATGAGGTTGAATTTAAAGGTGATTGACGCATCAACCTGGTGAAGTTAAGTTTCAAGGCCGTCTAACGTTCAGGCTGTAGTATGGGTTCTGTGGTATGGGCTTCTGGACAGATTTACAGTGAAAATTAGAAGGGAAAAGTAGTGCCAAATGATGTGAAGTTTGGCCAGAAAGCTGGGCGGCACTTGTAACGCTAGGATCTGAGGAGAGCGTGGTTTCTGAAAAGATTAGCATTAAAAAGAAGCCAAATACTCTGTAATACAACAACCCCTAGTGGCTGGTTCTTGTTTGCAAGGTGGGCCCCATTTCCGTCCACTTTGCACGCTCCCTTTCCTCTGGGAAGACTCAGGTCTCCACAGGGCTGAGCCCCTCCCTCGGCCCTGCACGCCTGGCTGTGTGTGTCAACATCACCGTGCGCACACCTCACTCATACACCTGTCCCATCCTCGTGTTTCCGTGACAATGAGGAGAAGCCGTACACCGTATTTAGGACATGAACAGGAGGATGGGTGGCTACACACGAAGCTAGGACTCAGCCACCTCCTCCTCTTCCTCTGCCAGGTCAGAGTGGGACAGCCCAGGCCCTACTCACGGGTTCCAGCCTAGATCCGCCGGGTTGATGTAGAGGATGCCGGCTCTGGAGACGGTGGCCGGCGTGGCTGTCCTCAGGTGGCTGATCTCAAACACTAGCCTCATGGTGCGGTTTAGGGGGATGCGCTCGTTGCTGGCCAGAGTGAGGACCTAGGGGACATCAAGTCCACACAGTGGCAGCAGGAGGTACACACCATCCCAACAGAGTCCTGGAACTGGGAGAAGCTGCCGGGAGGCCTGGCCCGGCTTCCGAGGCGGACTCAGCGCCTCTCAGCCATGCTGGCCTCTGGGCCCCCTCGACCCTGAGCCTGCACCAGGACCAGGCAGGCGGGTCTGGACCTGCACAGCGCCCAGCGCCCTAGGACAGCACTGCATGCCCACGCAGCCCTCCCTTCCCCGCAGATGATGCTTCCAGACGATCCTGAATGCCGCTTCTGTCCTCCGTGGCGTGCACGTGTGAACTGAGGGTAGCTCTCCCCGTCCTCACCCCCACACGCTCGTGCCCCTGCCCGGACCCTCGAGGTGGGGCGGGTGCGGAGTCTGTGCGGAGGTCCAGGCCGGCGTGGGACCCAGCAGCTCACGTACCTTGTTGTCATCCATGACGGTGTTGAGGGACTCGATCCACATGGGGTCGATGTCCCCGTCCAGCACGATCCACTTGGGGCCGTCGTGCGTGATGTTGGCCAGGTCCCGCATGATGGTGGAGAAGAGGCCTAAGAGGAGCCGCCAGCGTCACACACGGAGCCCCGTGGGGAGGGCCGGGCAGCACCGGGAGCTCTGGGACGCGCGCCCCGGCCTTGCCTTTCTCTTGGGTGGCCTGTCCCCGTGAAGAGGGACAGGAGGTGGCAGGCTCGGCTCCCTCCCTTCCTCTGCGCCGGTGACTGCCGGCTCCTCCTCCATATTCTCCACACCCCGGCTCTGGCCTGTCCCCCGTGACCCGCGTCCCTCCCCACACTGTCCCTCCTTCTCCTGGGCTCCGCTCTGGGTCAGTCCTTCCAGGAGGCTCCACAAGCCAGACCAGCGTCGCCCTTGTGCTCTGCTCCCCAATCCTGCCTTCATCCACCGCTCAGAGTGGGAGGAGTGGGTGGCAGCCTAGGGAGCACCTGTGAGGTGCGGGGCAGGGCCCCAGCCTGGGCCCATCCTCAGCCGCCCCAACTTGGTGCATTCGTTCATAAACAGACCTGATCAGCCACTTCCGGGAAGCCCCACCCCAGGGCACCCTGCCCCTCCCCTTGGCCCACGGGTCTCCGGTCCCTTCTCCCGCCTGGTGCCCCTCTAGGCAGCGCCATCGCTCTGGGCCGCGACCTGCCGCAGGCCTCTAGGGAGCTGGGCTGACTCAGTGGAGGCCGGGGCCTCTCTGCTGTCCACCGCTGCTCCTTACCGTCTTTCCATTCCCTGGTCGCGGGGTTGATGATCCCGAAGAGCTCGTCGCAGGTGACGGCCTTGGGGTCCAGGTCCACGGCCACCGGCTTCCTCTTCAGGTTCTGGTAGGTCTTGTTGAGGGACTTGAGGACCTGGCAGGGCGGAGGCCATCACGTGTGACCGGACGCCGCGAGCCCCACCAGGCCCAGGACCTGCGCTCCACGCCCTCGGACGGTTCGCCTCGGTGGCTGTGTTGTGGGTGCTGCCTCCCCGGTCGTGGCAGATCCCCCAAACGTGGTTCACCCTGCGGGCCCCAGAGTGCTCTGGAGATGGGGGGACCCAGAAACCCCCACATTTGTTTCTCAGTTGTAGTACAGGCAGTGCAAGCTCATTGAAACAGACAGGCAAATAAACAAGTGTAAGTGTCAGTGTGCGGTGCACACCTATCACCCCAGGACTCTGGGAGGCTGAGGCAGGAGGATCAAACATTTGAGGCCACCTTGGGCAACTTACTGACCTGGTGAGACCCTGTCTCTAAATAAGACAAAATTACAGGGTGTGGGGATGTAGCTCAGTGGGAAACCATTTTTAACAACGGCACAATAGGTGATCCTCTGGGTGTCTTGCCGAACACCTGGCTGGCTTAGAATTTCCAGGTCACAGGCGTTGGTGACCTTGCTGTGGCCCTCTGCTTTCGCCATGGCCCGGGGATCTGCCATTCACAGGAAGGGACAGGAGGTGGCGCTGCAGGGTGGCAGGTGACTGGTGAGTGTGGGGAGAGGGGATCAGGAAGCGGGAGAACCTGGCAGAGGCTCCCCAGTGGGCCCAGCGCCCGTGGGTGTCCCTTCCCTGCTTCCTGCTCCGGACACCGTTCAGGCTGGGACCCGCGTGCGGCTGTACCCGGTCCCTGCGGGTGAGGACGGGACGCACCTGGGACTTGCCGCTGCCCGCGTTCCCAATGACAAACACGGAGTGCCGGACCTGCAGGAGCTCCTCCAGCTGCACGACCTTCAGCACGAAGCTGTCTTCCGCCTGCAGCCTGAGCTCCACGATGCTCTGCTTGATGATCTGGGGACACAGGCAAGGCTGGGGTGGCGGCGCGGGGGCCTCCTGCCCAGTGAAGGTGGTGACACAGGGCAGGGCGCTTCTGGCCAGGACCCGCCTGCCTCCTGCAAGCTCTGCTGCCAGCGTGGCCTGAGACCCAGCTGCTGGGAGCCCCCCACAAGAGGGTGGGGATGGCCGGGGCGAGAGGCAGCTGGTGGCCCGAGGACCTGCCTGTGTGGCCCTCTTGGGCTGATGGAGTTGGCCAGCAGCCCGTGTTGTGGGTCCTAAGTATAATTGGGTCCTAAGTATAATCGGGCCCTCGGCTGGGAAGCTCCCCAGCATGGGTCGAGGTCCAGCCGTCGCCCCCCACCTTCTCAAAATTCAGGTCTCGCTTCCGAGGCACATCCAGAGCCGGGAACAGGTCCCCGATCAGGCCCATGAACACGGGCAGGTCGTCGGTCACGATCTTGGGGATGTTGAAGTCCCTCAGCGCCCTCATGAGCACCTGGTCTTCGGCCCTGGTGGGGTCCCCCCTCTTCAGGGAGCCGGCCACCACCAGCACAGACTTGATGGCCCGCAGGCCCCAGTCGTAGTGATCCTGTGGGGCACAGGTGGACATGAGTGCCCTTGCGGGCTGCCTGGGCACTGAGGCATGTGGAGCCCTGTTCCCACGGCCGGGTCCGAGCCCCAGGGATGGTGAGCACGCACCTGCTTGGAGAGCAGCTCTTTGCACAGGGTGTAGAGCGTGATGAACTTCCTGGCCAGCAGGCGGGCTTCTAGGAAGCCCTCGGCCACCAGCATGATCTCACAGATCAGCTCGAAGTCGGGGACCACCATGGCACAGGGCCTGGGGAGAGCTGTGTCGGCCCTGGGTGCCCCTCACCCGCCCACCCTGCCTCCACCTCGCAGCTGGCGTGCGGTGCCCCCGCCTGGCCGCTCTCCCCCCACGCACCTGAACAGGGCCTTGAGGTTCTCGGGCAGCTCCGTGCGCCCCGCGTAGCCCGGGTTCATGGTGATGAAGATCCCCACGGTGGGGATGAGGCTGATCCGCTCCCCCAGGAAGTTAAACAGCTTCTTCTTGGCCCGAATGGCATCCTGGATGCACTTCACCTGCGCGTGGGCGCCCGTCTCCCTGTTACGTCCCGCCGTGGCGGCTGCGGGTCCGCGTGGCCCCTCGGTCACCACTGCCCTCCCCTTCCTCTCCCTGGCCCCGGCCAGCACCCTGCCTGTGCACCATGTGTGGACATCTGTTGTCCACCACAGAGGATGTGACCTGAGGTGGGCTTTTGTCTCAACCAAACTCGGCAGATGCTCCTCGTCGTCCTCGTGGGAAGTACTACACCTCCAGCCCCCTCCTGTGCTGTTCCTACGCTGGCAGTGGCCCTCAGGAGATCGGTCAGCAGCCATCTCCTTGTCAGAGTTCTGAGACCAGCCACCCCTCGGGACTTCAGCCTAGAACTGGGAATTTCGCCCGCAGCTGGCTGGGGCTGCACATCTCCAAATTACCACCAGGGGGTGCCCAGCGCTCACGGCCGCACCGTCAGCTCCCTGCCCGGGTCAGGCTGGGGTTCCCTCTGCTGGCACCAGGTAGGACAGGGCTGGGCGGGGACACCTCGGGCTGCACAGCCTCCCTATCTTCCTGCTCCCGGTTTGCACCCGCCCGCAGACATCTGGTGCCTCCAGGGGCTCCACACAAACGCTCTAGGGTTTCTGGTGGCAACCGTGGGACCCGGAAGGTCACAGGGCCTTGACCAGTCCCACTTAGAGCGCAGGGCACAGGGCGGGGAAGGCAGGGGCCGACAGTCCTGACACAGCAGCCTTGCCAGCAAAGGACAACCTGGGGCACTTAACTGCTGCTCATACAATGGTTTGTGCTTTCTTCTGGGCTTAAGTGTGTTTGTTCCCCCCTCCCCAGGCTGTTCCCAGCCCCTGCCCTCCCCTCAGCCTCAGGGGATGGGAACAGGCTGATGGTGGGGACAGAGCCACCCCTCAGCCTGCTCATTTCTCCAGAGCTGGGAAGCCAGGCCTGGGTGTGGCCCCCCAGCCCCCCAGCGCCCCTCACAGCGGGCGGGGGCTGCGCCCTCCCCTGTCCCTCCCTCTCTTCTTTCTTGAGGGCTGGCCTGACCTCTGCCAGATCCCCAACTTAAAGTCCCTTACCCTTTTCTCTCCTTTCTAGTGAAAGCTTTTTCCCATAACTGTGTGCTTGATCTTTAATTTCAATTCTTACTACACCCCGGGACCCCACCAGCAGGCCTGTGTTCTCACCCATTGCATAGAGCAGGGACAGAGGCCCAGGGATCTGGGGAGTCACCGCCCTGGGGCCGGGGTCCTGAGCTGCCCAGGCCCCTCTGCCTGTGGTTACGGCACACTGGGGAGGGGTCTCAGGACCCTCAATCTCCTCCCTTCTCCTTCTAGAATCTCGAAGTTGACCCCTGAACTAGAGGCTGGCCTCAGTTTACCTCGAGGGCCCCAGTGGTTCTCAAGTTGAGCAGGCTCTCGTTTAAGGGACAGAAATGCTCAGGCGGCTGACAGCATCTGGGGAAGCTGACACAGGGCTCTCCTGGTCTGAGGACCTCACTTCTGCCTTCCTTGGTCTCCCCACTGCCCTCCTGTGTTCCCCTCAGAGGTATCCCCAAAATACACAGGTTCGTTTCCTCCTTTCCTGCTATTCTCTTTCAGTGCCCTTGTCTGAGGAACTCCTATGCACCCCGCAGCACCCAACTCCATGAATTCCTATAGCAAAGTCCTGTTTCTCTGCCTTCTTCGGCCTAAAGTTGACTCCGTATGTCTTTTAACTTTGACTGGGTTCTCTCTACATAGGGACATAATGAACTGTAACTTCACTTGACACACACACACACACTATAACCTACTCCTCTTCTTGTTTGAGGCAGGGTCTTGCTAGCTGTGTAGCCCAGGCTGGCCTTGAACTCAGGGTGAATCTCCTGCTTCCGCCTCCTGAGGGCTGGAACTACAGACGCACCCCACCATCCCCAGCCAATCACAGGCACAGATGAGTGTTCAAATAAGACGGACACCAGCTGTAGCCAATCCGCTGTCCTGCCTCACTCTCTTGAGGCAGGAGGAGCATGATCTGCCCTCAGGGTGGCCGGCACACTCTGGATGGTTTTAGGTCTAGACTACCGCATGACTTTGGAACCACAAAAAAGCCAGTGAAGACCTGCAACTCTATCTGCTGTATCCCCAGGCGGAATTAGCCTCCCTCTTCTGTGTCTGGATCCCCAGTGCTCTCTGTGTGCTGAGTGGGTGGAGGCTGGGGGACCGCAGGCCCAGCTGGTCACCGCCCACCCACCCACCCTAGCAGAGCAGCCCCCGGCCACCCTACCTGCACCGCGATCACAGACAGCACCTCCACCGAGATCCGGTTGAACTCATCAAAGCAGCCCCAGGCCCCGGTCTGCGCCAGGCCCTTGTAGATGTTCCCGCAGGACTGGGGAGGGTGGGATGGCGGGTGGTGGTGGTCAGAGCAAGGCAGCAGCCGGTGCCCTGCTTGTCCTGGCTCCCAGACTGAACACAGAACAGGCATGGGGACACCCGGGGCCTCAGGGCATGTGGCTCCCAGCACACAGGCTGCAGTGGAGGCCGAGGGCCAGCTGGTGTGCGCTTCCCCACCCAGCCCTGCTGTCCCAGGCCTCGGGCGTCCCTGACCAGGAGGCAGCGCAGGGCCACAAGCTGCTGGGAGACTTTCCTGCGGTCTGTGTCACGGTGGCCCTGCTGCTCACCAGGGTGACTCTCCGACACATAGCTAGGGGTTCTAGGGGTGCCGACTTTGGATTCCACTCATCCTGAGCCCAGGATGCTGGTGTGGATGGTCTGACCCTGATGGTCAGAAACCACGGGCCTCGTCCTAGCCTCAGGGAGCCCCTTGCAGACACAGAGGTGCGGGGCGCCCACAGGCCTGCATCCTGGCTTGGCCACCACCCCTGCCGCCCCCCTTCTGTGTGCCCGGCCACAGAGGTCCCTCTCCTGACAGCGCAGTCAGCACTGGCGGGGTCCTGAGGTCCTTGGGGCAGAGGGGACACCTGACCCCGTGCGTACTCCTTGTGCCACCCCGAGCCTCTGCCTACAGGCTCTGATCGCTGGACGCAGGTGGGACACGGGCTAGCAGTGGGAACCCCGGGCACTGCTGGGCCAGTCTTCCCTCCTGCGTGGGACCCGTGGCCCTGTACCTTGTAGTCCATCTGCTCGGAGCAGTTGAAGACATACACCATCGTGCCCAGAGCTCGGCCCAGGTCCTTGGTTGTCTCGGTCTTGCCGGTGCCGGCGGGGCCCGCGGGGGCTCCACCCATGATCAGATGGAGGGACTGGGTCAGCGTGATATAGCACCTGCCAAGGACCCAGGTCACTGTGGTCCCATGACCTCTCCCTTCCTTTTCCATTGCCTGCCGCACCTACTCAGCCTTGGGGACAGACGGGGAAGGCAGGAAAGACTCTGGGCATGATGGGAGGACAAGAGCATCATGGGAGGAGCACGTGGGGGCAAGGCCTGCCTGTAGTTTAGGGGAGGGGGCGCTGACAAAACACCTGCCTGTGACTGGGCATGGTGGTGCACACCTGTAATCCCAGCACTTGGGAGGCTGAGGCAGGAGGGTCACCACAAATCTGAGGCCAGCCCAGGCTACAACAGTAAGTTTTTGCTTGTTTGTCTTTTTTGAGACAGGGTCTCACTGTGTAGTTGAGACTGACCTAGAACTCACTATGTAGCCCAGGCTGGTCTTGAACTCACAGCGATCTTCCTGCCTCGGCCTCCCAAGCTCTCACATTACAGGCATGCACCACCATGCCTGGGTTACAATAGTGAATTTAAGGCCAGCCTGAACTATATATAGCAAGACCCTGTCTCAAAAAACAACAAAACAAAACAAAATTCTAACAATAACCCACATGTATACGAGTTACTTGGCCAGCTTCTGGTCTGAGCCTTGTTGTTTGTTTTGTGCTGGTGCTGGCTCTATCACTGCAATACACCCACGTCCCCTTTTATTTTGAGACAGAGTCTCACTAAATTGCTCAGGCTGGCTTCGAAATTGAGATCCTCCTGCCTCAGCCTCCTGAGGCATGTACCACTTTGGCTCCTCTGCCCGCTTTTTTTGTCAGGTAAATTACTTGTTCCTGAGGAGCTCATGAGGCTCCAGGACACACTGCCCCGCTTCGCAGTTCCTGGTGGGGAGAGGAGCCGCCCCAGGGTTACCAGCTGGTGTGAGGCCCAGGACGCAGGGCCTGATCGGCACCTCCGGGAGGCAGGGTGGCCCCGAGAGCAGGGCAGGGCTGCTGGCTGGAGAGCCAGGTCCTAGGCCGGCGCCCGCGTCTGCCCCGTGGAGGGAGACGGGGAGGGGGA
>NW_022900935.1:61763661-61774367 GCF_012274545.1 Fukomys damarensis
CCGCTGCCTGCCGGGGGAAGCCTGACCCGCGCGCGTGCCTTGGCGGTGATCATCTTGGCCACCACGTCCCGCGCGTGCACGTCGATGGTGCAGATGGTCATGATCTTCATCCTGTCGCTGGCGCTGAGGCTCCCGATGAGCAGCGTGATGAGCGCGTTCAGCTGGCTGATCTGGGAGGCGGCGGGTGCGCTTGGCTGAGATCCCGCGGTCGCGGTCCATCGCCAGCCCACAGCTCCTCGGGGAGGTCATGGCCGTGCAGGGAAGACCACCGGGCCCTTGCTCAGGACAATGAAAGAGGAACGAATCCCCCCACCCTACTGGGGGCGAAATACTACGGAGCCATGAAAAAGGATGATGAAAAACACCAGGGGAAGAGGGAGGATGTTAAAACAACTGATCTTAACGCTGCACAACAGTGTGTGTCTTTTCCCCATAAATGAAGTAAATGCACGCAAAGGACTAGAAGACTACATAAACATTGTAAAGAGTGATTACATTCGCGTAGTGGGATTACAGGCAGCTTTTCTTTTTATTCAAAAAATTATCATGGGTGCAGAGCATCGTGCTGCACACCTATAATCCCAGCCCTCAGGAAGCTGAGGCAGGAGGATCTCTGCAGGTTCGAGGCTAGCCTGAATCACAAAGAGAGACCCTGTCTCCAAAAAAATAAAAAAATAAAAAGTTTTTTTTAGCTTCTAAATATCTAACCTAGAATCTTAAAACAACAACAACAACAACAACAACAACAACAACAACAACAACAACAACAACAACAACAACAACAACAACAACAACAACAACAACAACAACAACAACAGACTCATGGCGGCGCCTGATGATTTCCAGATGAGAAACTGAAATTCTACACTCCTGAAGACGGGCCCAGCAGGTAGAACTGACCGGTTCTGATCTACAGAAACGGTGGCTTGGCAAAGTTCAGCCTTGGCGAGCCCTAGGAGCCCCCGGCCCCTGCTCGGCCGTCCTGGGGGACAGCGGGCCCAGTGTACCTGCTTTTTGTTGTAGTCTTTGATGGCGTTCTCGTAACCCTCCTCCAGCCTGGAGAAGGCCAGCCCCACCTCGGTGGTCCACCAGATCTGGGTGCAGGTCAGTGCAATCTGGAACACAGGACCGAGGGCTGCACGCTGAGCCGGGGCCACCGCTGCTCACAGAAGCGGGCTGGGGCTTCCGAGTGGCTGCAGGGAACCCAGGGCGCCCACCCCAAAGACAGCCGCGTGCCCTCGGACCTGGGCCGGGTAATCAAAGATCCACTGCTCCCTCGGCTTCTCCTCGTAGGTGACCACGGCCTCCGGGATCTCATGGCGCAGCGTGGCGCACATTCGGTCCAGCACGCGGTTCAGCCAGACCTCCACCTGCAGACGGGGCGTACGGGCCACACAGGGCCATGAGCCCGTCTGGTTCCCACCGATTCCTTTGTCATTGTCACTAACCCGGGGCAAGGAACGTCCGGGTTTTTGTAGAGCAGTAAAAATGAGCCATCTAAAAAAGGCCAGACAGTGCCTGCTGCGTCTGGCATCCAGGTGGCGCGACCATCTCTAAGCCAGAGTGGGGAGAGGGCGTGGGAGAGAACTCTGAACAAGCAGGGGGCCCAGTCCACCCTGGCCCTGACTCAGAGCTGCCACCTGGGATGGGGGGGTGGAGGTGACTGCGTGGTGCCACCTGCTGGTCACGATGCAGCAGGACAGTGAGGTTGGTCTTGCCAGCACCTCTCCCGTTTTGAAATGACACACCCTGGGGCAGGGCCTGGGGATCCCACGTGGGACCTGTGCTTTGCAGTGCCTGAGGCCCTGGATTGGACCCCCAGCCCCTCAGGCAAACCAAAGCCAAAACCAGAACTCCTTCTACTAACTGCATCTGGGTGGAGGAAGCCCTCCAAGGGCCTGCTTTTGTCCTCAGCTTGTCTGAAGATCCAGGGCAGGAAGGTCACCCAACAGACTCCCATGAGCAGGTCCCAGTGGAGCCCTACTGCAGACACATGCTGTCCAACTGTAGGGAGCACACTTTCCTCTCTTCTTTTGAGACAGGCTCTTACTAAATCGCTAAGTTGCCCAGGCTGAGCTTGAAGTCGCCACCCTCCTGCCTCAGCCTCCCAGAGTGTCATCCCAGAGGGCTGGAATCCCAGACATGCGCCTCCACACCAGGCCGAGTCTCAGCTTTTCTCGCATGAGCTATTCTCCCATTCTCCCTGCTGGTCTGACTTGCTCCTGCACTGCCTTTTCTTTAGGCTGATGTCAAAATCATTTCTGTGGCTTGACCAGTGAGAGAGGGAGTGGGGGCGTCAAGGAGATTGCGACACTGAGAGCAGCAGCCCGAGTGAGGGACACGGGCCCCGGGATCACCAGGGATCATTTGCAATGCAGCCAGGGGCGGTGGGCAGAGGTCCGGTTCAGCCAGAATCCCCTGGGAAGCCCCCCAAACTCAGTGGCATCAAGGAGCCTGTTTTCCCCTCCTCTCACTCCCTCTGCCCCATGAGATCCATGCCACGCACGCAACGTGGGGAAGGCAGAGTTGCAAGGTCTTTAAAGAAGACCCTGAGCATTTCCTATGGAGGCAGAGGGGAGCGACGGGCTCTGGCGGGCGCTGTGGGCACGTCTGGTCCCCGCCTTCTCACCTGTCCCGAGAGGTCACATTCTCGGTCAAACTCCACGTACTCGTCCTCCTTGCTGTACATCCCCAGTCCAAACTTGAGCGGCTTCCCGCTGGCGTCGAGCTGGAACTTTAGCTTGCACAGGCTGTCGAAGAGCTTGGACAGGTGGCGGCTCACCTGTGGGGGCGGGGGCGTTGTGCGGCTTTGGGGCATCGAGCTCCTCCCCTCCCACCTGCCCTCCTTCGTGTGGGGAGCAGGTGCCCCATCTCTGGTCAGTGCTACCCAGCCGTGGCTCAGCCACCTACAGGAACTGGTGGAGCCGCCCTCGGGCAGGATGAGGCCCGGGGTCCTCCATCCTGGGCCCTGCGCGCCCCTGTGCCTCGTGTGTCCCATGACTCAAGTTGGAAGCAAAGCGCGGTCAACCTCCCCTCCCCTAGTTCACCCTGCCCTCTTTCAGAAGAGCCTGGGGGCCCCTTCCTGGCTCCGGGTGACTGGAAGATGACCCGGAGGATGGGCCGGCAGGCAGGGTGTCCTTCCGAGACTGTCTCCCGACACCCCGGCGTCAGACCCACTTTCCAGATGAGGACACCAGGCACACAGCGCAGACTGTCCGGCCTGGAACACGCCAGGTGCCCCCCGGGGCACCCCACCTACCTCCACAGGGTCATTTCCGTTGGAGAGGATGTCCAGCAGGTCAGCCGAGGAGACGAAGTAGAACCTTGGGAAGGCCAGCCTCTTGGTCTCCAGGTACTCGGCCAAGGCCTTTTCACACATAGCCAAGCTGGGAGGAGCGGGGTGGAGGCGTCGGTTCGGCTCTGCAGGGGTCTCGGCCCATGCACCGACCGGACCTCAGGGCTGCTGTTCACAGACCCAGTGAACTCAGAACTTTCAACCAGGTGCTCTCATGCCTCTCAGCCCTGACCAAGAAGGGTTCTGAGGCGGGAGCCAGGGACAGGACGCAGACAGCCCCGGGATTATGGTCATGCACCATGCTGACCAGCAGGTGGCACACATTCCAGGCTCCTGCCGCCATCTGCGTCTCCCCGCCTGGGCAGGGACCCACCTTTTCTTCAGGGCCTCCAGTTTATGATAGAGACCCGGTTTGTTGGTGGCTTCCACCACATTGGGAGTTTTCACTGCGTCTTCCATCAAGGCCTGGGAAGAGGAAGGGATGGCCGAGGCGTCAGGAGCTCCCCTGTCCGGGATGGCCCTGCAGCGCGCCCAGGCGGCAGCTGGGCTCACCTTGAATTCCAGGTCGATGGCATCGAAGCGCTGGGAGTCTTTGGGCAGCTGGGCTCGGATGTCCTCGGAGCCGATGAAGATGCTCTCCAGGTGGCTCCAGGTTCTCTGGACCTCGAACCACATGGCGATGACCGAGTCTGCCGTGGACAGCTTCTGCTGCCAGCCGGTCACCTCCTTGAGGAAGTGGGACAGGTACTTGGACATCATCAGGTTCTGCAGCTGCACCTGGTTGTCCTCCAGGGTCTCCACCAGCACCTCGTCCGCCTTCAGCATCATAGTGCCAGTGCGCGGGTGGGGCTCGTGCTCGAACTCCATGGTGGTCCAGGTGCTGTCCAGGGCTTTCAGGACCTGTCCAGGGAGGGCAGCCCCGAGGACAGCGGGTGTCAGGCATGGGTGGCAGAGAGACTCAAAGCTCCCGGGACTCGAGATGAGCAGAGCGTCCACTGCAGGGACGCTCATGCTATCTCGGGGCCCTGTGGGATGGACAGGCAGTCGCCATGTGATCCATCGCACAACAGAAGCTACTCGGCCTTAGGAAGGTGGGAGGCGCGGATGGACACAAGGCTGTGACAGGCACCAGACACGGACATGGACACGGAAGGCCACGTATCTGGACGCTGCTCTGGCACACTGGCTATTTGCAGTTAGAAACAACTGAACAATAGCAGGGCCACGGTCATGCTGACCTTCACTCTGCCTCTTTTTTTTTTTTTTTCCCCCGTACCAGGGATCAAACGTGCCTTTGCACTTGCGAGGCAGGCGGCAGCACTATGGAGCCAGATTCCCCGGCCTTCACGCCGTGCCTTTAAAGCAGCAGATGAACTCCCAGGGGCCAGTGCGTCCCTGTGCCAGATAAAGCTTCTCATCATATGCTTCTGGTCACAGGGAGACAGCACTGGGGACCGGACCCGGGGTCTGTGCACTGAGGTACATTCTTAGCCCTTTTTAAAATTTTTGAGACAAGGCCTTGCTTGGTCAATAAGTCACCCAGGCTGGGTTTGAACCTGGAAGCTTCCTGCCTCAGCCTCCCAGAGTGCTGGGATTATACGTGCGCAATCCATCATGCCCCGCTAGTTGAGCTCTTTACATAATAGATTCTTGAGGTGTTTTACATGATTTCTGCCCCAGGCTGGGTAGAAGGAGCTGCTGGACTTTGCTCCAAGGTGGGAGGCTGCAGGGCCCAGTGTGAGAAGCCAGGGGATCGGTCCGAGGGCCGCCTGGGCAGGTGGCTACGGGAGCCAGGGCTCACCTTCTCCATCCCGGACTCCTTCACAGCCTTGTCTACAATGTTGCGGACCTCGTCTTCATACTTGTGGAGATTCAGCTGCAGCAGATCCGCCAGGGTGGTCTCTTCGGACATTCTGAACTTCACCTGGGGGACAGCGGCCGCCCCAGGTGAGGTGGCGTCGTGGGGAGCAGGCTCCCCGCTTAGTGTGTCCTTCCCCGGACCCTGCTCCCCCTTCCCTGTGGAACCCAGCGGGAGTGGGGTGAAGAGCGCCCCCTAGGGCCGCAGGGCATGACCTTGTTTGGAAACAGGACTTTGATCGTGAGCGGGGATCGCCCAGACTCTCCTACACCCAGAGATGAGCGCTCTTGGGGCACAAGGAGAAGGTGGAGGAGGCAGAGGTTAGACTGTGCCCAGGACCAGGAGGGGCGGGAGGAAGTGGCCTCCCCTCCAGCCTCCCGCCGGAGCAAGGCCTGCCCACACCCGGCCTCAGCCTTCAGCCCGGGGGCTTGGACAGAATGTTGTAAGCGCCGCCCAGGAAACCAAGGCCTGTGCAACATGGACCGAAACCTTGGAAAAGGGGAGAGAAAACAACTCCCCTCCTCTCGAGCTGACGATACCCAGGAACGGACCTCGCCCCTCAGCTCGGGCTCTCCGCGTCACACACAGATGTTTCCGAGCACCGGCTCCAAGCCCGGCCTGGCCACCTGGCCTTGCCACAGCTGGACTCTGGGGCAAGCAGGGGAGCACCTGCTGGGTCTGGCCCAGCCCACCCCTCTCCGGGGAGGTTTTAGTTGTTCACGGATGACACCGGCATCTTCCAGGGCGCCCGGGGGTGCTCTGGAATCTGGGAACCTGCTTGTCTCTGTGGTTCTCTCTGCCAAGGCCCAGGCCAGGCCAGAGTCTACCGAGCCTTCCTGCTTTTCCCACCCCTTGGCCTTCCAGTGCCTCCCTCCTCCAACGTCCCAGGGCCAGCAGAACACAGCACCCCGGACTGCCACAAGGGCCGGGTGGCATCAGGGTGACTGAGCAGCAGCCATTGAGAGCAAAGCTCTGTGCTCCACTGTTTGCCTGACGCTCGTGAACGTGGCCCTGCTCCCCGCTTCACGGGAAGACAGAAATGAGTCATCAGAGACTCCCCGAGACCCTGGCAGCCCAGCAAAGGCACTGGGGGGCGTCTGCCCCACGCACCTGCCTCATTGCCCACCGTGCACCACCCTGAGCTCCGGGCTCTGCCTCTGCCTCTGCCTCCTCCTCACAGGCAGCTCCCGGAGCCCAGGCGCCACGGCCTCAGTGCTTCCTGTCCGGTGTGGAGGGCGCACGCCTGTGGTTCCCTCACTCTCTGGGGGCTGAGAGTCTAACTTACGGGGGTGCCAGGCAGAGAACCCAAGGCGGGCATGGGGAAAATAATTTGTTCTGCCCTAAAAGAGCACAGCCGTTGTCCTCTGTGCCGCCCACGTTCCGTCTCTGTGGCCCTGGGGAGAGCGGCTGTTCAGCCCTTGTGACTCGGACAGCGCCCCCGGGCAGGGCTGGCCCCGCGCACCTGGGTGGCCTGCATGAGCTGCTGCCAGTGGCGCTCGCGGATGGCAGGGTTCTGCAGCTCGCTCACGGCACGCAGGGAGGTGATCATGTTCTTCCCCGTGTTGTCCAGCCCCACGAAGGCGTCCCAGGCCTTCATCTCCTTGTCCAGGGACCTCACGTCCTTGGCGAACTTCTTACAGTTGATGTCCATCTGCTCCACGTTGATGTCCCTCCACTTGGTGGTCTTCCAGTCGTCGATGCTGCTGTTCACCTGCGGCGGGAAGGTCCCCGTCGCCTGCGCTCTTGCTGGAGCAGGCGGGAGGACACTGCCACCTTACTCGGTGTCACTAGATAACACAGAAAGGGTCCCCTCCTAGGAAAGCACGACAGTGAGCGCTCACAGCCACCGGCGGCGAAGGCGGATAGAACTGAAAGCAGAAACAAGTTCACCCCGGCAGGTGGAGACATGCACAACCCACAGATGTGCTTGGCGTTTTATGGAGCTGCAAAGCTGAAAATTAAAGTTGAATCAATAATTAAAATTGTGGTGCCCGGCATAGGGGCACACGCCTGTAATCCCAGCACTCGGGAGGCTGAGGCAGGAAAATCGCTGTGAGTTTGAGACCAGCCTGGGATACATGGTGAGTTCCAGGTGCGTCTCAACTACATAGTGAGACCCTGTCTCAAACAAACAAAAAAAATTGGAACGCAGAAGAGCTGGGCAGGTGCTCTTGGAGCCATCACCGAAAGAGACCACATCCTGATCCATTAAATAAACCTCTCTCTATGAATTTCAAACAGTAGATGCCACAGTACAATGGACTTCACAAAAACAGAAGAGCACTTTTTTCTTTTTGTTTAGATTTTTGAGCCCAGGGCTGAGCCACAGTTGTGATCTTTTGAGACAAGCTCTTGCTAAGTCACACTAAGTTGCTCAGGCTAGGCCTGAACTTGGCAATCCTCCTGCCTCAGCCTCCCAGAGTGTTGGGATTACAGGTGTGCACCATCACACCCAGCAAGGAGGGCTCTGATCCCCAATCCAAAAACATCACTTGAAAGTAAGACAACAGATCAGTATCTCTCATGAACCTACAAAGATTCTCAACAAAATGTTAGCAAACGGACCCCCCCCACATGTGCACACATGTGCAAACACGCATGATCAAGTGGGGTTTATTCCAATATTTAAAAATCAATGAAATTTAGTATATAATAGTCATATTAACTGACAAGAGAAGATATTCAACAGCATCCAAGTACATATTGTACAAAAATGGCAAGAGAGTCAATTTCTTCAATGTAAAAATTTATGGTAAGTATCATGTATAATAATAGCGGTTGCTTTCCCTCTGAGATTGGAACGGTACAGTGAGGGTCGAGCCCTCCAGTCTTAACAGCACTGGAAGTTCTAGCCCCTCTAGCCCCTGCAAAAGGCACGCAATAAAAGACAAAGATTGGAAAGGAAAAAAATCAAACTGTCCTTATTTACAGATGGCATTACTTCCGATGCCGAAAACTCCTAAGGAGTTTATTCAAAAGCAAAAAACACTAGAACTAATAGGCGAGTTTTAGCAAAGTCACACGATAAAACTATACAGAAAAACTGATCACATTGTATGTACCAAAGCAATATGAAAACCAAAATTTAAGATGTACTACCACTCAGTCACTTCAAAGAAGCAAGGAAAATCTTAGGTATAAATCCAATAAAACATGCGTAGGATCTTCATGCTAAGATAATAGAATGCCAACCAAAGAAATTAAAACAAAGACAATGTTCACGGCCCGAATACCCAACGCAACAGAGACATCCGTTCTCTCTAAATCGAAGTACAGGTTTGTTGCAGTGTTTATTTAAAACACACACACAAAAAAAATCCCCAGTGAGGGTTCTTTCTTTGGGGTAGGCAGAACAAGATTATTCTTAAATGCGTATCAGAGGGTAAAAATCCTAGACTCTTAATCGTAACAAAGAAAAGTAGGAGGGCTGGGATTTAGCTCAGTGGTGCCGCCGCCTGCCTCTCAAGCACAAGGTCCTGAGTTCGATCCCTGGTACCAAAAATAAAATAAAAGAAGAGTAAAAGTAAGTGGGAGCCATCACTCTAGTGGACGTGAAGACTCCCTGCATAGCTACAGTGATCAAGCCCGACTGATACCGTGGAGGAATAGACTCGAAACAGACTTCCACGGAACAGCGTAGAGGCCCCACACGCGTGTGCCTGACTGACTTTGGGCAGAGGTGCGAATGTAATTCAGAGGAAGCACAGCTTTTTCAGCCAGTGGTGCTCAAGAAAATCAGACATTGCAAACTGCAAAACGAAGCTCGGCCCAAACCTCAATCCTTACATAAAATTAACTGGAAATAGGTCACAGATGGACACGAACACGGACCACCGTGAAACGTAAGAGTAAAGGCCTAGGAGAAAACCTCCAGCACTGAAGCCAAGAGTTCTTGGATTTAACACCAAATGCATGATGCACGAGAGGAAGAGATGATAAAATGGACTTCGTTGAGATCAAACACTTTTGCCCTGCAAAACAAACTCGGTAAGACAATGCAAAGGCAGGCAGAGTGCGGGGATATTCCCGGGCCGTGCACCTGGTACAGGGCTCGTTTTGAGTGTGTAGAAAGAACTCTCCAAACTCAGCAGTGTAAATACACAAAGTCCAACGAGAAAGTGGGCAAAGGACAGGAACCCACGTGCGGCGGCAATCCCAGGTCGCACTGGGACCCGCACCCCGCGGTGACGGAGAGGGGGTGGCCCTTGGTAGGCGACTGGGTCAGCAGCGGGCAGAGCCCACCAAGAGGGGAGAGAGCAGGAGAGGGGAGTGGAACGGGAAGGAGGACACAGCACCCGCGCAGGCGCGCCCGCCTCACCATGACGATCATGTCCCAGAGCTCTTTGAGCAGGCAGACCTCCCTGCGGCAGGCCTTGAGCTGCTTGTAGTCGGGCACCGTGACCTCAAACAGGCTGCCGGACTTGCACAAGGCCTCCATGGCCGTCTCCATGGCTTTGATGCTTCTCTGTTGCTGGGGACGGAGGCGCAGTCAGCCGGTGCCCAGCCCGGGCCTGCACCCCTCTGGCCCTCCTCTGCCGCGTCCGGTAGGCAGGCGTCTCCCTCCAGCCCTCCCGGCGCACAGGGGCTGGCTGCCCCTCCACCTGGTCCCTGCAGGCTCTGGCTGCAGCTGGCTTGAGTGAACAGCCCAGCCGCCTCCCTTCCCGCTGGGATTCATCTCCCACTTCCATGCTATATTTTTATCTTACTAAAAAATGACGTAAGTAATGCTGGCTTGCTCTGAAAATTAGAAAATCTAGATGGGCCAAAAGGGGGTCACACTGAACCCCGGCAGTAAGTGTGGGTGGCCGGGAACGCTTGGGTTAAGTAGGTGCACCATTAGCCCCGCCGCAGGTTCTACTACTCCCTTGAATTCAACCAAACGTGGAAGTCTGTGTCCGGCCCCACACAGGTCAGTGTGACGATATTCACACAGCCTGGACATCACACGAGGGCTCACGAGTCATCGGGGTGATACATAGGGCACAGGAGGCCGTGCCCAGGTTCTGGGCCACTGTGCCGTTCTACACAGGGGACCTGAGCCCCCAGGCACCTGGCGACCACAGGGCCCTGGAGCCCATCCCCTGAGCGTGCCACGTGAACGCCTATCGCACATTTGTGTGGGTGCACAGCTACACGAGGCAGCTGGCACCCGGGCGGCCTGTGCCCGCCCAGCCAGGCTGTGTTCTCGCTCGTAGGTGCACAGGCCTGGCCGTGGCCACCGGAAGTCACAGACTCCGTCAGAAGGCCGTGGGGGCTCCTCTTCCCAGGTGTGTCCAGAGAGCCCAGCCGGGGCTCCAGGGACTGATGCCCGGGACTTGGAAGGAGAGTGCCCGAGTGTGCATCGCGGTCGGGGTGGCACAGGGAGGAAGGGGAGGACTGGGAAGGTGGAGCAGTGGGCTTCGCAGCTGAGCCGGCGGCAGAGCAGGGGAGAGGGAGGTGGCTCTGGGGCTCTCGGCCGCTGGAGGAGGCACTGTGCCCCGAGCAGGGGGTTGGCGGGGCCCTGTTCTGCCCGTGGGAGCCTGCGGCACCCCGGCCTCAGAGGTGGCGGGAGGG
>NW_022900935.1:61774780-61792605 GCF_012274545.1 Fukomys damarensis
CACGCTGCCTCCCGCCGCTGCCCTGCCCAGGCCAGGGACCTCGAAGTGCTGGCATTTCCGCCGCAGGATGTTGACCTCGTTGGCCTGGAGCGGAGCCACGTTCTGCTTCACCTGGAAGGCCAGTTTCTTGGTGTTTGTCCACTGCTCGGGCAGCTCCTGCGGGGAGCAGAGGCCAGGGCGGTCCTTTTTCAAAAACTTTTCTTTTTAAAAAGCTTTCTGCTGGGATAGAACAGTGGACTCATGGGAGGCTGCAAAAATAGCTCAAAGCATCTTGTGGATCCTCGCCAAGCCTCATGGGGTAGCAAACCAGGAGCCCGATACAGGCGTGTTTAGTAACCAGATCACAGGACGCTCCGCTCGGCATGTTTTCACAGGTTGCCCTTGTGCGTGAGTGTGCACGTGTGTAGGTATGCGCAGTCCTGTGCAGTTCCGTCCCGTGCAGACATCTGTGTACCACACAATCGAGGACCTGAAATCCCCTCATGTCTGCCACTGCCCCCACCCCCATCCCTGCTGATCACTACCCTGGTCCTCCTTTTCCATTGTTTTACCCCTTTCTGGAACGGCTCTGACAATCAGACAAATTTCCTTGTTTTCCGAGTTCTCCACACTTAGGCAAATATTGTACTTACTATTATAAAATACTGTAAAGTAAGCAAACAAACAAGTCATGGCCCATGAACTCTTGGCCTACAAATGGAGGAGCTGTTTCTATTCCTTCTGAGGCCGATGGCCCTGTGCTGTCGACAGTAGCTGGCCTCCAGCCGTTCTTACCTCCCAGGTGGCATCCCCTCAGGACTGGCCACACACTTCAAGTCCCCAGACCTCTGCTGGCCTTGGGTGGTGGCGGTGTACCCAAGAATCCTTTCGTGCCTGGTCCCCACCCAACAGGCTCCAGTGAGCACTCAGCCTGGGATCGTCCTGGCCGTGCAGGGCCCCGAGCCTGCTGGCCGCTGTCCCCCTTGTTTCCTGGGCCCTGAGCGTGGCACTGGCTGGAGTTGGTGCCTGCGGACAGGGAGTGGCCTGGTCTGAATGGACCCAGAGGAGGGCGGGAGCAGAGCAGACGGGTCTGGGAGGGACGGAAACTCCAGGACACACGCAGGCAGACGGGCTGGCAGCTCCTGGGTGACCCCTCAAGGTGGAGCCCTGCTCTATGTCCTGCCAGCTCCAGCCCAGCCATACACAGCTGTCACCTCCGGTGCCAAAGCAGATAATCTCAGCGTCAAAGTGCCAAAGACAGGCAGCTTCCTGCCCTCCTCCCCTTCCTCCTCTGAACACCCACCTCCAGGGCTCTGCTCTGACCTCTGCTCTCCAGAGCCCTGGGCCCAGGAGGGTGACGTGGGCCATGAAAGTGGGTTTTACCCAACAAAATGATCAAATAGGACTTTTCCAAACTTGGAGGAGCCTCCAGGGCCCTGTTCTCCCGGAAACCTCCTTTCCCCACTTGGCCACCCACAGGGCCTCACCTGCCACGCCTCCACCTTGAGCTGTGACCACCCAGTGTCCGCTGACCACAGGGCACCGTGCCTCTCACAGCAGGTCCCCCCGGCCCACCAATGGCTCCCGTCTCCCTCCGACCCCTACCTGCAGCTTCAGGTAGGTCTCCTCTGGCAGGTCTTCCCCATAGGACTTGAGCAGCTCGACGGTTCGCGTCAGGGGCTCGAACATGCCATCGGTGGCCGCCTGCCGCTCCCTGACCTTCATCAGGTGACCCATCACCGCCACCAGGCCATCGTAGTCCCCCTCCTTGAGTGGCTTTGTCAGGCCCACCCGGGCCACTTTCATGAAGGCTTCTAGGTCTGCGAGGCTGAGGGATAAAGGGACCCTCTGCGATAGTACGCAGAGCCTCTGTGCTCAGTAAACGGGGACAGGGTGGAGGAGTGGAGCATGTGCTCACAGCCAGCTGACACCTGCTGCTGGAAGGTCAAACTCTGACCTTCACCCCATCCCTCCCCTGGAAGAGGTGCTCCCCAGACCCCAAACCCAACGGGACACCCCCGTTTCCGGTGCCCTCACGCACTTCCTGGTTCTGCGGGCGGGGCCTATCACACCTGTCGACCACGTGGTCACTCAGGTACCGCTTGAACATGAAGCTCCAGCGCTTGATGGTGTTCAGCAGGGCCTGCTTGAAGGGGCGGCAGTCACACTGCAGCCAGCTGTGGAAGACACGCGTGTTCTCGCACCGGGACACCTCCTCGTACAGCTTCTCGTAGGAGTCGATCTGGGAACACGGATGCAGGCGCCCATCAAGGTCTGCCTGGCCCCAGCCACACGCTGGCTCCCGGCCAGCAGCACAGGGAGCCCGAGGTTTTCCCAGGTGGCCCCCACGGACTCCACCGCAAAGGGAGAGACTTCTGTCTCAGGGCAGGATGAAGCGTCCTGAGTGACCGCGACTCTCGTGCTCGGCGATCTCCTGGGCCACCCCACCCCCGTACGGAGCACATGGGATCCCGGGCCCCTCCTCACCGTGAGGCGGAGCGGCCTGCCTCAGCTCTGCCCGGCTGTTCCCGGTGTGGTCCGGGCTGACGCTGGGCTGCTCGTGGGCTCCCTGTCCCTCCAGCCGCCGCCCCCCATGGGGCTCCCCGGCCTCCACCTGGCCGGCTGCTATTCACACCAATCAGTTCACACTGCCCGCTCTGTCCATTGCTTCCCATGGAAACCAAAGAAGCCTGCTGTCCCGCCGGGCCCTGCTCCCTCTGCCCTCTGACTGGCCCTGGCGCGCCCCCGTGTGGCCCTGTGTGGTGTGACAGGCCCACTCCTCTGGAACTGGAATAAACTAGGTTCTCATGGCTGTTGTTTTGCCGCACCTGTTGGCCTCACCCCGCCCAAAGGACAATCAAACCTACATCTTAGATCCCTTCAGCCAGCTGTGTTTTTGTTTTATTTTTGCCATTCTGGGGATTGAACCCAGGGCCTTCACACTGACCTACAACCCCAGTCCTTTTTTATTTTGACACAAAGGCATGCTAAGTAGCTAAACTATACAGGCTGGGCTCAAATTTACAGTCTTCCTGCCTCAGTCTCCCAGACTGCGGGGGTCACACGCGTGAGACACCACAGCTGTGTACACCCAGGTTTTACACGGGGCCCGGGGCCCCTCCGCTGGTGGCGGAGGTGGCGTTACCTGCTGCTGGAACTGAGCGAGGCCGGGTGGGCTCTTGGGGACGGCATCCTGGGTCAGGGTGTCCAGTTCCTCTGGGGTGGGCGTGTGTCCGAAGATCAGGAAATTCTTCATGAACTCCTGAAGGTCGTCCATCCAGAGGTAGGAGTACTTCTCCAGCGTGTCCTGGTACTCCTCGGCCTCCTTCATGGCGTTGATGACCAGGGTGCACAGCTCCTCCCTCATCTCTATGAGATCTGTGGTGTCTTCCAGGTCTGTCTGACGGGGGAAGCAGCCAGCAGGTGAGGATGCTGCCGGGCTTTGGAAAGCAGCCCTCTGCTCGTGGAAGTGGGGCTACACCCTCAAGACCGGATGGAGAGCAACCTGCCAATTTGCAGTGTTCTAGATTTGCTGCATGAGGCTTTTGCCTGCTGGGCCCCAAGATGACTCACTCACAATTCCTTCACTCCCTACCTACCTGGCCCTTGCTGTGCACCACATGCTGGGACAGACACTGGGGGCAGACAAACAGAGATCACAGGGAGTGCACCGTCCAGGGCCATGGGCAGGCATTCTTCCAGGAGTCCCAGAGACAGCATAACCCAGCTCTGATGCTGGCTTCAAGGTGTAATATTAGGAAGTCAGACATGGCCTTGAGGAATGACCTTTGTTGAGAGTTGCTGGACAGGCAGACAAAGAGCAAGAAAAGCAGCTTTTGGAGCAATGGCAAAGCATGTGCAAAGGCCCTGAGGTGGAAAGATGCAGAATGCTTGAAAATGGAAGGAATCTGCTATTGGTGGCTGGAGCACAGCTCAGGCCCTGTGCTGGACAGGATTTTTGAGCTACAGGTGTCAGAAAACCCAACCCAACTGGTGTGAGCAAACAAGTAAACCACTGGCTCCTGTGACTGCAGGACCCCAGAGCAACACATGTGCATGCGTAATGAGCAGAACAGATGGGGTGGTGCAGCTGCTCCCTGCTGGTGCCAGGTGGAGTCCACAGGCTTACAGGTGGGCTGGGGGCAGGGGAGGATGGAGCTGGTGACAAGAATAGGAAAACTGGGTGGCACTTGGGGTCATGGACAGGGGAGACCCCGGGAAAGGCAGCAGGAAGACGAGAACCAGATGCGGAAGCACCAAGCGGCCCGTGGGGGTGGGAAGGTGACCCCTCCCTGCAGTGGCCCTCTCCACTGTGGGAATTCAAGCCCACCTGGGTGTTGCTGGAGTCAGCTCCATGGGGCCTTTCCCTCTCGTGGGAGGAGGGAGCTACAGTCTGCCCTGCTGGGGTCGGGCTGCGGGGTTCTCCTCCCCTGCACAGCCACCCACCTGCCCTGGGTCCGGGGCACTAGGCAGGCAGCCCTCATCCTCCGACCCAGCTCCTGAGTCTCCACCCCTGCCGTCCCACTGGGAGCCCCTGTGGACACGCTGCACAGGCGGCAGTGATTGGGCCTCTGGGAAGCGGCCTAGGGCCCAGCTACAGGCACCCGACTGCGGCACCATCTTCCACCGCTTGGCACCGTGTCAGATCTGGCAGTCTGTGCTGCAGGCTCGGAAGAGACGCCTGGCCAGGAGCCCTTGCTGGGTCTCCAAGACAACGCGTGCTCACGCGTGTGTGTGTTTGTGTGCGTGCGTGCAGGCGCTGTAAGAGCTGGGGGTGGGGGAAGCTCTGTCCACAGCACTTGTTGGGTTTGGGGACACTTGGGCGGGAGAGAAAGCAGCCCTCCACTCTGACTCTGAGGACACGTGTCTGTGCAGCGTCTGTGCCGCTGGTGACGAGCTATTCTGCACTGGACGGCCTGCTGCACGCACTGGGGCCAGGCGAAGCCACCTTTCTGTGGCTTACAAATCCCAGGCCACTTCCTGTATGTGACACCCTGGGAATCTGCCTCCTGTTCCAGGAGTAGCTCTCATGGCCGCACCTCTCAGGAGCCACGCTTGCCCTTCCCCGGAGGGCTCACTTTCCTCCAGGGTTCTCACTACACACACACACACATGTGCACAATGCAACGCACACATGTGACATGTAACTACGCGCACAACACATGCAAACAACATGCAAAGCCACACGTGCAAATGTGCAGCGCACACATGAGTACACAAGCACACAGGTGCAGATCTTATTCACACACAAATTATGCAACTTCCCCATGTGCAAATGCATGCGAACATGTGTACGGTAGTACAGAACGTCTTGCTGTGACTGTTATCACAAACACGTGTGCCCATTACAGAAAAATTCAAACAGTGTAGAAGTATACGAAACAGCGTAGAAATCCTTCTTCCCTTCTACCCTCATCTTGGCTGCCACCAAACAAATCACTCAAAAGTTCTGAGCGTATCCTCAAGGAGACAGATTTTGTTTTTACTTGAACAAAGGAAATCATACCTTAAACCAGCAGCGGGGAACCTATGGTATCACTCAAAGCTCTAAAAGGTTCGCCATCGCTGTTCAAAACTTTGCCCTACAACTTGATAGACGTTTGGTAACCTGGCACATCTGTCCACCCCTGGCTCGTTTAAACTCTGACTTCGTATGAATGGGCCAGACTCTAGCTTCCCATCCCAGAGGGCAGTTGTTTGGCAAAGTCTTCTGATTTTCCTCCCCAGTTATACAAACTAATGCTCTGATCAGCGTACCCGCCCCAGCCTTCCCGTATGGGAGCTGACTTTCCTGTGACTTCTGCACCCCAGACTCTGACCTGGCTCAGGTGTTTCAGGAACTTGGAGCAGGTGCAGAAGAGGAGGAGGAGGAGGAAGGGCCCGACCACTCCTGTAGCTTGTGGGGGTCAACACCCAGGAAGGCCAGCGAGGAGAGGCCACTAGAGGAAGGACAGCTTGGGGAAGGAGAGCAAGCGATGATGGGGTTTGTAGTCCTGCGGACCCCACAGAATACAGACCTCTGAGCCCCTCCTCACATGCAGAGCTAGGGTCGCCTAACACGTCCATAACCAGGCCTCACTCCACTGGGAAGGCTGAGTTCCATGCCAGGAAGCAACGGACACCTCCGCCAGGGCAGCGGATGGGGCTGCGAGAAGCCAGGACTGACCTTGTAGTTCATCCTGCCCTTGGCCAGCCGGGGGATTAGCCTGGCGACATTGTAGATGTCTGTGATCAGGCTGTCGATCAGTGCCAGGAAGCCGAAATCCGAGCCCACCTCCAGCGACGGATTGAAGGTCAGGCCTTCCTCACTCAGCTCCATGCGGATCTCAAACAGGGGTGCGACGCTCTCCTGAAATAAGGCGTCCCTGTGTCAGTGCTGAGCCCCTATCGCTTCCATGCCATCCACGGGGACCCAACACGGCCCAGGGCCGGAGCGGGAAGGCGGTGGCTGGGGCGATGGGTCACTGGGTTCTAAACCCGCCGCTGCTAATTCCCCACTTGACGGCAATGGACGGCTCCCTTAACACCTGGTTTCTGCAGATACATAGAACAAGGGTCATATTTTGTAGAACGGAGGCCATGGTTGTCCCCGCTCCGTTACGAGGACTATACGAACTGTGTACAGCAGCAGGGGACAGTCCCGCAGGTCCCTCGTGTGCATGGCCACAGAACATCCGCTCCTGGACGGCCTGGTGAGGCTGTGAGGCAGGGGACGCCAGCCTGGCCTTCAGGGTACAGGGGTGGAGGTCACTCCTGGGCTCTTCCTGTCATGTCAGTGATACACCCTGTGCCAGGGCCCACGTGTGGCCATGAGGTCCCTACTGCGGCCACTAACCACTTGGGAGCCACTGTAACGAAAAGGCCTCAGGTACGGGAGGAAGCCTGGGCGGACGGGGGTGCAGGGGAAAATTTCCTCCCTCTCCGTGACCGGGTTAGTGTTCCGCTCAGCCTGACAGTGGGGGCTGGGGGTGGTCAGTGGAAGGAGGAAGCCTGGGCGGACGGGGGTGCAGGGGAAAATTTCCTGGTGGCTCTCACCAGCTCCCCCTCTCCGTGACCGGGTTAGTGTTCCGCTCAGCCTGACAGTGGGGGCTGGGGGTGGTCAGTGGCCTGTGTCGCTGCCAGGCCCCCACCCCCACCCTACTGCACAGGGGACAGCGGTGCCTGTGTTCTGTCACTGGGCAGTGAGGTAGGGCCATGCTTTAGATCTGCTTAGGCAGTCTGCTGATTCATGTCACCTCGGGTATAAGGTGACCAGCAGCCCCGAGGGCCTGGGACCTGCGGGTGCCCAGGAGGCAGGACTCTCTCTCTTAACACCAGGAGAACTAGCTGGTCACCTTGGTCAGCGATGGCGAACCTTTCAGAACCCGGGTGCTCAAACGTAACCCCAGACCCACTTACTTATCGCAAAGTGCCAACACCGCCATGAAAGCCCGGGTATCTGACGTTCGGCTGCTGGGGTGATGCCGGCTGACCTGGCTTGCGTGCCGGCAGAGGGGGCCCTGTGTGCCCACTGTGGCATTGTGCCATCAGGTCCCCACGTCTGCTCTAGGGAGATTTTCATACCTTATTTGTAAAATCAAAGTCTGCTGTTTCTTTTGGTTTTGTTTTTGAGATGGGGGTCTCACTATGTAGTTGAGACTGACCTGGAACTCACTATGCAGCCCAGGCTGGTCTTGAAGTCAGTGATCCTCCTGCCTCAGCCTCCCAAGTGCTGGGATTATAGGCATGTGTCACCGCACCCAGCTGAAAGTGCTGTTTCCTCAGGAAACTCCCAACTGGATTCCAGCACAAGACTTCATTTATGACACACACGCAGTACTTCATACGGAAAACTTACATCCACAGTCATGTTGCTGATGAGGTAGTTGAGAGATTTGCGAATGAATCGGTCCAACGCCTCCAGCACCATCTCGTCAAGGCAGTTGACATAATCCTTCCAGGGCAGGCTGGCCGTGTCTGCTCTGAACAGTTCTGCGTTTTCCTGCAAGCGGAAGCACGTGGCCAGCTGCCTTCACCCTGGCTTGCTCTGCGCAGCCCACTGGGTGGCCCTGGGCCACCCCGGCCCTTGTTCAAGGGCTCCGGGACATGGGTCAGCTGTGAGCTTCCGGGACGTGCCTGGCCCAGGCTGCGCCCTCCCATCCCTGCCCAGTCAGGCTTCTTCTGATCTTCTAGGTTTCAGCTCAGACGCCACCCCCTCAGGAAGACCCTCCTCGAGCACCCTCTCGTGTGCCCCAGGCTGGGTTCCATCCCTGACCCCTCTGTGTTCCTCTACTGATCAGATACTTCTGGCCACACACAGACGACAGCACTGTTTTCCCCTCAGATGTCCAGCTTCAGGAGAGCCAGGACGAGTGTCCTCGCCACCACTTCTCCCGGTGCTCAGCGGAGCGCCTGGGCCGTGGCCGGCGTGGGTGAGCAGTGATGGACAGGGGCTGGGGGTGGGGGACTGGATGACTCTGTAGGCCACTGAGTGCTACAGGGGGACGGGAGGAGACACATGACAGCCCGTGCTTTCAGGCAGTTACAGGAGTAGAGAGAAGGAAGACACGTGCTCAAATGATTTTAGCATAAGAAAGAAGCGGCTAAAATGACCGTCAGGGGAGTCGCCGAATGTGGCAACCAAGCCTGGCTATCTCATCAAATGTGGAAAACGGGGGAGCTCGGACCTCAGCCTCAACCCTCCTGACCCGCTTCCTCGCCTGGCCTTTGGTTGAGCTCCTGGTGCTTGGCTCTGAAGCTTGCCCGACTGGAAAGCAAACTTCTCACGTCTAAGAGTGAGACCTTCTGGCACCATGGCAAGCAAGGGGGAAGGGAAAGGACCTGGACAGGGGCACGGTAGGCTTTGGTCTGGCCAAGTCATTCCATTGAGGCAATCATCTTTTTTTGGGGGGGGGTACTGGGGATCGAACTTGGAACCTTGCGCTTGTGAGGCAGGCGGTGGCCCACTGAGCTACATCCCCGGCCCAGGGCAGCAATCTTGACAGCAATGAGGTGACCATAAGAACAGCCTGCATAGTCCAAACCTGCACAGGGCCCGGTGGGCTGCCTGCATGTGGCAGCCCGTCACCAAAGCCCACACCACTGCTCACCACGCACTAGGACCCCCAGCAGGGGCCCCAGACGTATCCTGAGCTCCAGAATTGCCCTTTCCCAGGCTGACGCACACCCCCACCTTCCGTATATTCTCCGCAGAGGAGTGCTGAAGTGCGCGTGGACGGAAAGCAGCGTCAGGCGGCCACGGTGCATTCTCCCTGGGAACATGACCGCGGAGGCGGAGGGACGTGGGCCCACCTACCGCGGACTCTGGGCAGAAAGAAGGGCACTGCCTACACCGAGGCAGCAGAGCAGACCTGACACCACACTGTGCCCGACAACGTGCACGTGCACCTTCCGGCACCCCTCACTCTCCCTGTCATACTCACGGGTGGAAACTGTGGAGGACACCCACAAGCAGGCCTCCATCCCGGAAGTCAGACCTGCGTCTGCTGTGAAGGTCTCGCCACACCAGCCTTCCCCTCTGGGAAAGAGCAAGCGGACTCCCGATGGACCTCCCAGGTGCGTCCTTACCGCCACCATGGCTTGGATCCTCACGCCCGCCTCCTTGACGGCTGTGTAGCGCTTGTTCAGATGAACCACCCTTCCATCCAGGTCTAACAGGGCCTCTTTCTTGTTGTCTTTTCTTTCAAACAGAGGGTTGGCTGACCAATCCTGGAGGAAGATGCAGTGGTGAGAACAGTCCTTTTGGGGACGGTGTGTTTGGTCTCACAACTCTTCAGCCCCCTCTGCTGTGATCTCCTTGTCCCTTGCTTATCTCAGACTGGTGATTTGTTCCCTGTGATCTGTGTCCCCCTGGGGCCACAGGCACCATTGCTTATGTTAACTTTCTGAGAAAATTACTTCAGGGTTCATTCCATTCCAAACGAAAACTGAGTCAGAGCCAGGGATTTAGCTCAGCAGTACCCTGGTACCCCCCACCCCAAATGATGGTGAGAAATGGTTGTCTACCATTTAGTATCAGAGCAGATACTGATAAAATTTACGTGGGCTGTAACACAGAAAAGAAGTGTCACACTGAAAATGCTGAGGAGTCTTGAAGTAGGAGAGATGTGCCTGATGCAAACGTTAATCTTTAATGATTTAGGAGTCCCAAATCTTCAACCAGGGGTTCACGGAAGGGGAGTGGATACTGTATGATCTGAATCCTGCTTTAGTGAAGGCAACAGGGGCAGTGAATCAGAGTGGGCCTGTGGGATATCATAACGGTTTGATTTTGCTAGGCAGATAGAAAAATATAGCTTAATCATTTAAAAAATAAAATAGATTTACTTAAAAAGTTTTAAAAAATAGATTTACTTAGTAGGCATTGCAGATTAACGGGAGGAGGATTTTTAAGAATTCCTTTCAGAAAAATGTGTTGGGCTTGTGATTGGGATTGCATTAAATCCATGTATCAGTTTTGGAAGTATGACTCTTAGAAATTGTAAATGACCATAAAGAGCCAGAAGAGATCCAATACAGCAAAAATAAGCAAAGCATCTCCGTCCCAGATTTGATGTTATGCTATAAAGCTACTGTTATAAAGACATGGAACAGAACAGGGGAGGCAGAAACAACCCCCAAGCAATTCAGCTATTTGATCTTTGACAAAGGAACCAAAATTATACACTGAAGCAAAGATGGCCTCTTTAATAAATGATGCTGGGGAAACTGGCTCTCCACATGTCCTAAAATAAAAGTGGATCTAATAAGTAAATGTTAGAACACACAATCGGCTAGAAGATGATAGACAGAGCCCCAGTTACATAGGAAATCAACCAATGGGATCGTATCAAATTAAGATGCTTCTGCACAGAACAAAAAACAAAACAAGCGACGAGTGAAGGATAACCTACGGCTAAACATTTTTGCCAGCTATTCCTCTGAGGACTCACATCTGGAATATATAAAGAACTCTAAAACACATTAGACCCCTCAAAAGAAAAGACCCCATCAAAAACCGGGCAGGCGAAAAGCTGGGCAGGTTCTTCACAGAAGAACAAACGGCCAGCATCACTGGCTGTTAGACAAATGCAAATTAACACTACACGGAGATTCCATCTCCCACCAGAAAGAACGGCCATCATTAAGACATCAGAGAACGGGCTGGGGATTTAGCTCAGTGATTTCGGCACCTGCCTCCCAGGTGTAAGGGCCTGAGTTCGATTCCAAGTACCAAAAAAAAAAAAAGAAAAAGAAATCAAAGAACCAGAAAAGCTGGTGAGGCTCTGGGACTGGGGTGGGGGAGTCCTTCCACCCCCACCGGTAAGAATGTAAACCAGTACAACCTCTGTGGAAAGCAGTATGGAGATTCCTCAAAACACTGCAACCAAAAATTCCATCTGACCCCTAATTCCCGCAGCCCCCGCTTCCCGAGAGAGTTCAACATGTCGTGCTACAGAGATCCGTGCACACCCATGTCGCTAGAGGCACAACTTCTCACAGCGGAGCCTCAGAAACAGCCTCTGGGACCATGTGCCGACCCCACCCAAGGAATGAAAAAAAGAAAATCCGGAAACAGAAGATTTCCTTTTGGATACACAGCGGCCAGTGTTGGGCAGACTCTGTCGCTGGCGGAAGTCGGTGAAGGAGCCCTCGGTGTTTTGGAAGTGGCTTGAGGTGAAGAAACAGCCCTGCCTCTGTACCGCGCCACAAGCTTCCTCCCTGCAGCATGGTCTCAGTGGGTCTCCTCCCAGACCTTGCTCCGAGCGCCAGCATGCCACGTGGGGCTCCCCACATCTGAACCCACAGAGTGCAGCACCACCCACTTTCCCAGAGTGACCGGCGCTTTCTGCCCCAGGACCTCTCCGACATCGCTGCACTGCTCCAGAGTAGCAAAGGACAGGGCCCCAGGACTTTGCGCTCACAGCAGGTCTTGCCGTAGCCCCAGACCGGTCCCAGGGCTTCCTCTGCACCCTGCTCGAACTCTGCAACCTTCTTACCTCCATGACCTGGGTAATTTCTTCTATATTCTGTTTCACTTTTTGCATTCTGTTCTGCAAGTTATACAGAATTTCTCGCATCTCTTGAATGTACTGAAACACACCTGAAACAGAAGTGTAAAGGAATCTTAGGCAATCAACTCAGCAAGGCGGAAATTTCCTGGGTTGGCACCACAGGCATTATCCTAGAAAACCTGTCTCGTTCTAGGTCACGAAACAGAAGGCATCGCTGTGAGCTCCCTGAAACTGAATCCTGAGGAACAGCGTGCACTTGTTGGCAAGGAGACTTCCTCATCTCCAAATGTGTGGACGACTCACGTCATCCATGAACCCCAGACTCCTGAAGTCAAAGCCGCCTCCTCTCCGTAAGCCCCAGCCCCTCCAATACTGAGAACCCCAGAGATGTGGGCCTCTCTGCAAAGCAGCAGGGCCTGGGGCTGTGTCCTCAGCAGGAGTGGGAGGGAGTGTGGCCAACACGGGAAAGTCCAGGCAGACCCCGATTTCAAGGGTGTGATGGGAACATTCGATCCCACTTCTGAGAACTGGGGAGCAAGGCACGGCAGAGGGGGACCGAAGGGCGGCAAAGGCACACAGGAGGTCCTGAGGGGAGGGGAGCAATGACGGGGGCCTGTCAGGGTGCTAGAGGGGTCAGGAGGGCAGAAAGGTTGGGGCCCCCTCCTGCCAGGTGGTGGAACGGAGGGAAGCTGCCCTGAAGGCTGAACTTCCTTCTGCGTTTAGCGCTGGGCCACCGAGATGTACAGTACCTTGCTGACTGGAACACAGTGGGTAGAAAACAAGAAAGGGAGGGCCTCCCAACCCAGTTTGGAAAAATTAGGACCTCTTGGCCAAAGGGGACTTTGGCCAGTGCTGGTGTAAGTGACACAATCGTGCCCTTTCTGGACTGGGCAGGTGGTTGGAACTGTGCCGTGGCTTTAACCCTAACCCAGGTGCAGGGAGGGCAGCTGCATGAGGCCAACGGGTAGATGTGGCCGCTCCCTGGGTCTCAGGACAGCTGCTAGACGGGACGCCCTGAGCTCAACCCTCTTGGGATGAGCAGAGCCTTCGTACCTTCGCCGCCGTTCCAGAACAGTGTCTTCTCAGCACTCAGTAACTTGACATCAATTGCTTCCAATTCTAATTTGATTAGTGGAAATTCCACATCCATCACAGTCATCTTTATCTGTAGAACAAAGGCCACCAGGGTTAGGGTTTTGTTCCAAATCCAGCCCGATTTTAAATTGGGAAGGATCAGACGATGGTCAGGATTTTTATTACTCAACATGACCTGAGCCAGTTACACTTAGTGTAATTTGTCTGGGAATTTTACATGAATTATATTTCTGAGCTGGGCACTGTGGTGGCCTAATCTGTAATCCCAGCTACTCAGGAAGTTGAAACAGGAGGACCACAAGTTCAAGGTCAGCCTGGGCAACTTAGTGAGACCCTGCCTCAAAATAGAATTTTAACCAAGGGATGTACGCATCTCAGTGGTAGAGCTCCTGCCTAACATGTGTGAGGCCCTGAGTTCAGTCCCCAGCGATAGGGACAACAAAACGTATTTAGCGCCATTCCGATGTCCAAGTTATTTTTATCAGAGAGGATTTATGTACACACTTAACTCCTCAGTGTCTATGTTCTGGGGTAGAACAGGACGAAATGACTGTATAGTAAAAGCAGTGAGTGTATTGTCCTCGGTTTTTGTATTTGGCTGAGTCTAGAAAGAAAAGCAGAGAAGTACAGGTGAACAGCTGGAGCATTGCCGGGAGCAGAACCTCTCCTTGGTCTTATACCGGAAAGCCAGAAACCTAAAGAACAGGGAAGCCGGGATCTGCTAATAGACCTGTGTGAGGGACAGGGTTGGTTCTGTGCAGCCTCAGCAGAGCTCTGCCCCGCTCTGCGAAACGATCGCTTAGGAACCTGAATTCACAAAACAAAGACAGAAGTAAACCAGAGCAAAAGCAAACAAACAAAAAAAACAACGAAGAGGGAGGGTTGTATACAGTGTTTGCAAATTACCTCATCCAACCACGCTTTGCTTTCTATCTTTTCAAGGACACCGCTGGAGAAAGGAGACTTACCGAGAATGCAAAGCAAATGTTAGAGGCCGATGGCTGGCCTTCCAGAGCGACCTTTTTACACATTTGGTATTTTAAGCGGTGACCCCATCAAAGCTTCAAGTGTTTCCGGACCAAGGACTCTTAAGAGCTGGCGGGTAAGGGCACGGGGAGAGCGCTGAGCGGCGAGGACCCGCTGAAGGTCAGGCAGATGTAAAAGCAGCTTCGCAGAACTCAGAGCAAGGCAGCGCGAGGCAGGACCCCTGGGTCAGGCTGGCTGGCACGCGGCGACAAGGACTGTGGTCCCCCTTGTGGAGCGCGTGCTCGGAGGATCTCGGAGGATCTCACACCCTGGCTGTGTTTGCAGCTAAGCCCCGGAAGGCAGCGCTTTGGACCAAATTAGCCAGCTGGGCTCCTGCAGGCTCCACATGGACAGAGCTGGTGGGTGATGGGTAATCAGAACCCAGGGCCGTGGCCGGGCAGCCTGGAAGGGGCAGCACTTTGTGTCGTGAAGGCTTCAGACCTTGCAGGAACTTACCCCGATCCTTGCCAGCTCCCACGCCCACAGGCGTAGCTGGGCACCACCACGTCCTTGTAAAGCCAGTGCAGGGAAAGCTCGGGCCGTGCTGCCTGCCCACACGTTTAATTGTTCCTGGCCCACAGCCTCAGTGTGACTGCACCCTCCTGGGCCCCGGGCCCCAGCCACGTCTAGGGCGCACACACTCCAATGAGGGCCCAGAGGCACCAGGAAATCCCTCGAGGGACTGCATCCACTCAAGCCAAGCTGCGATGCTTGGGGATGCTTGTGGTTGGGAGGTCTGTGGAGAAACCACTCGAAGAATAAGACCCAGAACCACCTGCAGGGAGAGAGATGGGGTCGCAGCGCAGGGACAGGCTCTTCTCCTTGCCTCTCTCCTCAGCGCAGTAGTTTTGTTAGCGGTAAAACAGAATCCAGGACTGAAGGCAGGCTGGACACCACAGGCTGGGTTGGCTCTGTTTGGAAGTACAGTAGCGGAAGGCCAGTTTCTTCTATTTTTGGTTCACTGGGCTTCTTTTTCCTGATTACAGGGTCATTGCAGACTGTCTTTTGCCCTGGATGCAACCCGTGAACATTTCCCTGCAGCCTACCTCTCCGCAGCTTCCACCTTCCCTGGACACTTTGGCTGGCTCCAATCCAGGCAATGGGGGATGCACGTTATTTAAGGACTGGTTCTGGAGGGGGCGGATTTAAGGAAGGTCACTTAAAACAGGCGCTGGTGTCAAACTACTGGTTAAGACAAACTTCCTTTATCCTGAACACCTTCCGGATCTCCGTTCTGTCCTGCTCCGTCCTTTGGTTGCCCGGGCTGGGGGCTGAAATTTCTGCTCCATCTTCACGATGGTGCCAGCCAGTGTGCTGCATTTACCTTAGCTTTCCCAGTCTGCTTGCGGGGAGCCCGGGTCACCAGGCAGGGGATAGACACATCCCAGTCTCCCCCTACCTGTGCCCCAGAGCTTCCTGCGCACTGATGTGTCTCTGAGGCGCCCAAGGTGGCACTGAACCGATGGGCACGATCAGTGCCTCAGTGCCCCAATCCGTCCACAAGGTGTCCTGTTGGCGAGTCCCTCATGATAGGGTAATGCCGGAAGTCAGGAGTGGCCCTGACACCCTCGGTCCCTGAAGAAAGGTATGTGGTCACCCCCTGCTCACATACAGGGCAATGCAGGACTTAGCAGGGGTAGCGAGGGGCAGGACACGGCTGGAAGCCCACGTTCCGAGTCACGTCACGGGTGGAACTGGCAGGATGGGTTTTCAGGTCCGAGGGTAGCACCAAAAAGGCCACCCACCCAGGAGCAGCGGGTATGTGAGCGTCTTGTGGACAGCTGAGCCGAGAAACATGGTGCGATGGTTGTGTCAACTCGAATACGAACGGCGGGTATGAGCGTCTTGTGGACAGCTGAGCCGAGAAACATGGTGCGATGGTTGTGTCAACTCGAATACGACAAGCTCCACTAACCTGGCTCAGCCATCCCACACCCTCAGAAGACCCACCCGAGGCGCTTTATAGCGGTGTAAAGGGGAGTGGAGGAGGACAGATCAGCTTCTGCTGCTTCAGAGGGGCTCCAGTCTTCCCCTCCACCCTGGACGTCATCTCCTGGCTTCCAGATTCTTCGGCTCCCAGTGTAGACCCCTTGGCCTTCCATCCCAGACCCATTGGCCTCCTGATGCGGACTCTCAAGGGACACTGTGGTGAGCTCCAGGCCTTTGACTGGAGCCTTTGGCCTCCAGTGTGCAGACGGCCCCTCTGCATTCTTCAGCCATCTGTGGGTGGCCACTGTGAGCCAACCCCGTAAATTCTGACGTATTTATCTATCTTGTATTAAACCTGTTTCTCTACTCAACACTGACTGATACAGGTGCACATGGAAACCAACACACAGAGGATCCGAGAGTTGATCCATTTGGGAGAGGGCAAGAACATGAACCCATCTCAGTCCCGGGGAGGTCACTGAAAAAGGCAGGCTACAACAAGGGGGCCTCGGGGATGGACTGAAAATGGGCACGAGGCTCCCTTCCTGGGCAGCCTGCATCTCCCTTGCTCCTGTCCCTCTGCTCCCCGATGGCTCCCATGTGGCTGGGCTGGGCTCCTTTCTACCTGTCTGTGTTCACCAGCACCCGGAAGATCCTTTCTCTCTGGGCCTCGATTCTGTGTCCAGGAACCCAAGCAGAGGTGTGCGGACCCACGTGCGGTCCTCCAGAGACGCCCAATCCCAGTCCCGCGCGTCTGTCGTCCTGCATGGTAATAGAATCCTCAGGGTTTAAGGTAGGGGTCTGGATGGGGGGGGTCACCTGGATGGGCTGGATGATCCAGGGATCAAACAGAATGACAAGGAGACTCATAGGAGGCGGCGGCGGCCGTGTGTTACTGGAGCAGAAGTCGGAGCCACCTGCTTCGGCTGTATGGTTGACCGTGTCTGTACACCTGGCTGTGCCACAGGGGGCCCCAGACGAAATGTTCTTCCAGGTGTTTCCAGATGTGGTTGGCTCAGAAAAGTCCCAAGGCCCAGAAGCCTTACGCCAATGCCTTGAGGGCTGGGAGACCCTCAGGCGAGAGGGCCCTGGCCCCCTTCTCCTGGCTCGCTGTCAGGCTGGGAGCTCATCTCCTGCGCTCCTGCTACAGGGCTAGGATTCACATCGCCTGCTCCCCTGATCCGATGAAGTCACAGACCCAGCCTTCCCAGCTCGCCAGTGTGCAGATGGCGGGTCTTGGGACCTCCCTGCCTCCATCACTGCGTGAGGCTGTGTAACGAATCTCCATGTTGTATCTCCACCTCCTGTTGTTTCTCTGGAGAAGCCTGGCTGACACGGGGCCACTACCCAAGGAATGCAGCAGCCTCCAGAAGCCGGACAAACCTCCAGCCTGCCCAACAGTTGGCTCTGCATTGGAGGCACAGACCCCGGAACTCCTGACTTCCAGAACTGGAGCACAGGAGAGGTCTGTGCTGCTTGAGCCCACACAGGAGGCAATGTTCTGTCATAGCAGAGTGGCAAATCCGTAGTCTCCACACCCGCCCCATTGTGGTGCCACCAGTGGTCACTGGAACCAGTCAGATTTCCTTTGTTGTGATAAAATACCCGAGGGAACCAATTTAAAGAGGGATTTCTTTTAGCTCGTGGTGCCTGAGGTTTCAGCACAGGGTTGGCCCAGTTGCTTTTGAGTCTGTGGTGAGGCCAAACATGATGGCAGCGGGAGGGTGTGGTGGTGGAGGACATTCACCTCATGATAGCCAAGAAGCATGATGGGGGGAGGGAAGAAGGGGGAGGGAAGAGAGG
>NW_022900935.1:61793201-61801245 GCF_012274545.1 Fukomys damarensis
GAGGACAGGGGAGGAAGGGACCTATGTCCCAATATCCCCTTCAAGACCATGTCCCCCAATGACCTGGCTGCGTCGCATTAAGCCCCACCTCCTTTTAAAGGCTCCACCACCTCTCAGTGGCCCTGTGACTGGAGCCAAGCCTTCCATACATGGCCTTCAGAGGACACTGAAGATCTGAAGTGTGAATTGGTCTGTGAGGCAGTGAAGACCAGCACTCTGCCTGCCTCTGCCCCACACTCACGCTCCCCAGGCTCCAAACAGCATAGCTCCAGGAGGGGCTGCTCCCAAGGCCAGTCAGTTACCAGTCAGCCGTTCTGTGACTGTGGATTCAGGCTCCCGGACCTGACCGATGTCCTAGAACACTGGGTGTTCCTAAATCACTGACGTCCTCAGTTGAACCAGAGAGCTGAGGGGGGGCCGGCCACCCTCCACCTCCCACCTCTACAGCCTCCTGACATCGCTTCCTTGGTGGGGGCTGCTGGATTCCAGTAAAATGTCCCCACTGCCCCCACTTTACTGGGGTAACGGGAGCACCGAGAGACAACTTTACCGTTACCCAGAATACACTGGGGAGAGCAAGACACCCTCAGAGAACTGTGTGACATAAGTTAGAGTCCAGTGGAAACGTAGTTTTCATACTCGGCTATTATGAGCTATCATCATCTTTGCTGTTGCTGATGTTTCCTGAACAACAAGGAACACCTTGAACCACATTTAAATATTCAAATGTACTCATTTGCTCTTCTGCCTCACAGGTGCCTTCCCACCACCGTTTGTTCTACACAGAAATCAAAACTTGGCAAACCAACAAGAGCCCGCCCACTCACCTCATTGTACCAGCCAACAATGAGCTCCAGGTTGCCCACAAACTTCCGGAAGGTTTCGTTCTCTGAGAACAGGCTCTCTGCGCTACTGGGAATCTCTTTTTGCTGCTGGAAATTCAAGTACTTGACCTCTCTCAGCACCGCCACCAGCTAGATGGCAAGGAAAAAAGGTCAAAGGACGGGGCAGAAGACCATGCAGCCATTCAGCGGTGCCCCCAGGGCACCCCCCACAGCTCAGGATGTCTCTCCCCCACCCCGACTTTGCTGTTCCTGAGTCAGACAGGGTCAACTTCGTCTTCATGGGCGGACGACATCACCGTCACTTTTTCACCTCTGGCCTCCCCTCGCCTCACCCAGGCCATTTGGAGACAGGCTTTGCTGGGACTTCACCCGGGTCCTACCTAGAATCTGGCCTTCCCTCTCCTCCTTCCTGCTTATGACCCAGGACGCCAACACCAGGGACCCCTTCCAATACTGCTGTTGTATCGAGACGGCGGTAACCTCTCCTTATTGAACCCGCCAGTTGTGTCACATGACTTCCCAGCAGCTGGTCACCCCTACACATGGACACATGGTCTGCTCTTGGCTTCCAGGCTGTCTGGTCCCGGTGACCGGTCGGTAACCTCGAGGTGCCCAGGTCGGAGAACCGGACCTCGGTTCTTCTCAACCTACTCCCACCTGGACGGGGCATATTCTCACCTGGCACCTAGGGTGCGGATGCCTCCAGCCGCAGCCTCTGCTGTCCTGTGGACTTCTCACCTCCCCTGTCTTCTCAGCCTCTCCTAAACTCAACATGGCCAGCACAGCAACTGACCTCCCCCCCTTTCCTCCTCAGGCTGCGTCAGCTGACGGCAGTTCCCCACTCCAGGCCGCTCAGACCCCAGACGCCGGCACAGACTCCTCTCTCCCGCCCATCTGGATCCGTGATCAAAGTCTGATCGCTCATCACGGCTTCCCGTTGGCACTCTGGTCTCCAGGCCATCGCCTGACACCTGAAATGCAGCAGGAGACTCCTGACCCGTCTCCCTGCTCCTAGCCACGCAACCTAGAGCGGAGCCTTTCCAGATGAAGTCAGACCAGAGTTCTCTCAGCCAGAAATTGTACCCAGGCTGCCAGCTGGCTCAAGTCAGGACCCCGTCCCTGCTGTGGCCCAGGCGGTCTCCTGTCAGCTCTTCTGCACCCGCGTCTCCTTTGTCCACTCAGCCTGGCCCTGGTGACCTTTGCTGATTCTAGAACACGCCGGGCATACTCAGGCCTCCCGGCTTTGCTTCAGTCTCTGCTCTGCTCAGAGGTGCCGCCTCCACCTCTGTTTGGCCAACACCCTCACTTCTGCCGGTGCTCACAGCTCAAGGCACCTGCCCCTTCCTCTTCCCCCGCCTCCCTGTGCTTTTTCCCGAGGCACCTGCTGAGATGACATGGGTGCTTTGTTCCTGCCAGCCCCCGCTTCCCTTCCCGCTCTGTCACACCCCCACAGACCCACACCAGGCGAGCAGGGCAGGATGGAGACCTCAGACTTTGCCTAAGGCATCCCAAGGTCATCCACATAGTGGTGCTCGGGAGGAAGAAAGAACAGGACCGGGGATTTAGCTCAGTGGTTCTACCGCCTGCCTTACAAGCCCAAGGACCCGAGTCTGATACCAGATACAAAAAAGAAAGAACAAGCAGCTACTGCGAGGCCGGGTACAAAGTCAGCCCTGTGCCCGCTTCTGCCCTCTGGGGTCCCCCAAACTGCAGCCTGGCAGTGTGGAGTCCGTCCCCTCACATGCCTGGGCCACTAGCCCCGCTGCCTAGATCCTGCAAAGATTTTTTCTTTTGACTTAAACCCTAAGGTTCCCATTGGGGGCCATAGAAAAGGCGGCTGGGCTTTTAAAGACCGAAACTCACTGAGGCTACTGCCAGCCAGGGTCCCCTCTGCCTGCTGGGAGGGGAGGGGTGCAGGTCCCTGGCGCACACAGGGTGGCCACAGCGGCCGCGGCCCCGGCTCCTCCTCACCCGAGGCCTCAGCTCCGAGGGGCCTCTCCCCGGGCCCGAATCCGAACCCACCTCCTTGCTGAAGTTGACTTGGATGAGGCCGCTGGCTGCGCTGCGGAGGATGAGCGGCTGGCCCAGGTTGAAGTGGCAGTCCTGGTCCACGCCCCCGGCCCACTGCCGGTAGGTCTTCTCGCGGTAGCCACGCAGGAGCTCCATCATCTCTTCGTACTTCCGGTAGATCATCTTGGCCTCGGGGCCCGACACGACCCTGGAATCCGAGTCAGCGCCCAATGAGGCACCGGGCTTCCCACCACCTCCTCCAGGGCCTGTTTCGCGCCCCCCAGTGGTTACTGCCAGGACCTCCGGATGTCAAAGCAGGCAGCCAGGCTGTTTCTATCAGGCGGCCCAATTGAAAATACCCAAGGGGAGGAGGCCGGGCCCACCCAGGCCAACAGAGTAACAACCAGCTCAGGAAGCCAAACCATAGCCCCTGAAGCAATGCCTCTGCCAGCCAGGGCTTGGTTAGTCTGCTTTTGTTTTTGAGACAGGGTCTTGCTACGTAGTGTAGGGTGGCCTTGAACTCACTGTGTAGTCCAGGTTGGCCTCGAATTCCCAGAGATTCTCCTGTCTCAGCCTCCCACATGTGGGTTACAGGTGCGGATCCCCCCCCATCCATCTTGGTTAGTAACTCAGATTTCCTTAGGTTTTGCCCTCCCTTCCACCTTAGGTCCCACCAGAGAAAAGCCTGTGTGCCCCTAGCCAGTCCCACAGGGCACCTCCTAGCCAGCCGCCACTGCTGGCTTCTGAGTCCCCGGCCCACCTTGGAACCTCTACCAAACCAGTGACAGTGGCTTGGTGACTCCATTGCTGTTTTCGCTCCCGTCTGGGTGGCTCTGTTTTATAACCACGCAGCTGATGGTGAAGGGCTAGGACAGCCAGCGTCCCGGAGCACACTCACCGGAACCCTTTGGGGTGCTGCCCCCACCCTGCCCGGAGACTCACGGGTGCTCGATGTGCTTTATGTGCCGCATGGACACCTCCAGCCTCTCCTGCAGCTCCAGGCTCCACTTGAGCTGCCCGGCCACGGGGGGCATGTTCTTGTGGATGGGCGGGATGGTGCCTTCCGCGCAGGCCGCCATCTGGGCATCGTACATGAACTTGGCCTCGTCCAGCTCGGCATCAAACATCTCCAGCATGACCGTGTACCTCGGTACCACCTCGGCCAGAATCAGGGGCCGCTCCAGGAGGCCCCCGCACATGTACAGGAGCTGGGGAGACACGGGACAAGGACATCTTTGCCAGAGCCCTGCCAACCGGCCTGTCCCGGTGTGGTGCTGACCTGTGGGCTGCTGACCAACAGGCAAGGCTCGGCCTCAGGATGGAGAACCACGTGCTTTGTCAAAACAGAGAGCGTCTCAACCTCTGTCTGTATGGGAACTGGCTCCAGGGCCCCTGTACGATTCCTGTGTTGCTGTATCCTGGGGGCCAGATCTGTGCTTGTGAGGGCTGTCAGTCCACTAGGACTAAAGTCTAGGAGAGCTCATTCAATGCCCAGGAGAAATCAGGATGTGAGTGGGGAAGAGCTGAACAGTTAAACAAGATGAAACAACGACCACATAGCCTGAAGTCTACATTCACCCAACAAGGGCTCGCTCTGAGGACTGCGAGAGAAGGCTGCCGGGACGTGGAACGTCCCCAGAGGCTCCTGTGTGGAAAAACAAACCGCCTCGTCTCCAGTGCAGCTGTTTAGAGGGAGGGTCTTCAGGAAGGAAGTTGGATCGCGCGGGTTCTGATCTCATTACTGGATTACTGATGGGCTCATTGATGGGGCCTTCTTGAAGGCAGCAGGTGGGGGGGGTGCCCGTGGGGGCTGTGTCTGTCCCTGCTCAGCTCACATTCTGTTTCTCTGCCTCCTGGCTGCCATGAGGTGAGTGGCTTCCTCTGCCACAACTTCCTGCCTCGCCACAAGCCTGTATCAATGGACCTGTCCAACTGTGCACTGTACCCTGTGAAAATGGGAGCCGAAACAGGCCTTTCTTTCCTGCTTTCACTTGTTTTCCTCAGGTATTTTGTCACAGCTACAAAAGAAAAAAAAAAAAGCTGACACAAATACTTTACTACGGTTAGTTTTCTCCTCTCTGAGGGGTACTGGGGGCAAGTCTTCAAAACAAGGTTGACACTAAGAAGACCCTCAGATAAGTCATACACCCCAACAGAGTCAGAAACTCCGATAGAGAAACGCAAGAAGTATGAAAACAAAACAAAAAAAACCCAGTCAACAGAGTCCTGTAAAAATCCAGAGCTCACCGGTAACTGAATGCAAAGATATCAGAGTGGATGAAATGCCAGGTGAAGGACTCAAAAGACCGATTTACAAAGTGATTAATGACTTCAAAGAGGAAACAAACAAACAGCTCAATGAATTAAGGAAGGCAATGCAGAGCGTGAAGGAGCAATCCAACAGAGAGAGTCCCTGAAGGGCTTGACAGGAATTTTGGAAATGAGAAGCACAGAGCCAAGGAGACTCGGTGGAAAACTCCACCCACAGAGAGGAACAAGCAGAAGGCAGAATCTCAGGGCGGAGAAGAGGCTGGGGATTTAGTGCCCTCAGACACCGAGAAAGAAAAAATAAATAATTTATGAATGAGATATCCCAGAACTCTGGGACACAAAGACCAAACTTCCAATTTTTTAGTGAAGAGGGTGTACTGAGGTACAGACTAATGACACAGAAAACCTGTTTAACAATAAGAACTTTCCCAACCACAGAAAAGATATAGACACCCAGGTATAGGAGCTATTGAGAACCCCAAATGGGCACTACCAGAGCAGAACCCTACCATGTCACATTACAGTTAAATGACAAGAGGACAGGACAAGGAAAGAATTTTGAAAACTAAGGGAGCAACACCATGTCAGGATGACTGCAGAAACCTCCCTGCAGAAACCTTAAGGGCCAGGTGGGAAGGGAACATGTATTTCAAACCCTGAAAGAATGTAACTCCCCACCTGGGTTACCATATGTAGCAAAACAACTTTCAAAATTGGAGAAAGGGGGCTGGGGATTTAGCTCAGTGGTGCTGCCACCTGCCCTGCAAGCACAAACAAGGTCCTGAAGTGAGTTTGATCCCTGGTACCAAAGCAAGACAGAAAAAAAAAAACAAAAAAAAAACAAAAAAAAAAAAAAAACAAAAAAAAACCACACCCCCCAAAAGCCAAAATTGAAGGAGAAATATCTGTGAGCTCCAAGTGCTGTGTCCTAGAGAGAAGTCCCTGCAAGCTTCCTGGGGCTGCTGATGCTCCATAGCCCCATGTCCACCTTAGATTTTGTTATGAAAATAGAACCAGGCATGGTGGTGCACACCTGTAATCAGTGCCAGCACTCAGGAGGCTGAGGCAGGAGGATTGCCATAAGTTTGAGGCGAGCCTGGGCTACACAATGAGTTCAAAGGCCATCCTGCACTACCTAGCAAGACCTTATCCCAAATAGATAGAGATAGAAAATAGGATCACTCTTCCTAAAAAATGGCCATTTGAGCGAAGACTAAAATGTGACCAAGAAGGGAGGGAGGTAGGAAAGAGATTCTTTAGACCCCCGTAAAGCCAAATGAAGCACCCCTACACGCTCAGGAGCAAAGAGAAACTCAGTGCTCCTCCAACCCATCACCTGTAGGTGGCTGCACACATAGGAGGTCCCCACCTTCATTTTTTAAGAAAAACTGGCATACAATTGAAACAAGAAACCCACTTAGAGGTTTAAGGTCCTCCTAGCTCCTGTTGTCTTTTCTTTTTCCTTTTCTTTCCTTCCTTCCTTTAGATATACTCCGGCTTCTGGCTTCTTTTTCTGGCCAAGAGAGCATCACGTGGAAGATTGCCCTAGAAATTTCTCGGCGGTGTGCAAATTCCGGAGACAGGAGGTTGCCATCAGACAACTTGGGAGGGACGCCCGGGGCCACCCCAACAGGACCAGGGTGTCAAACACTGGGAATGTGAGCCCAGGCCTGAGGCACACAAAGAGCAGGGGAGGCGACACTCAGGGTGATTCTCTGCTGTGTTCTTTTTCTTTCCTGCCTAGCATAACCATAAAGTAGAATTTAGCACAAGACTCTTTCCTTGTTGAGCACAGAATCGGGATGAGCTAGTCCTAACAGGAGAGGGGGTGTGTCAGCGAGAAGGCTCCCTGGGCCCCACCCGGCTTCTTCCTGGGCCTGACTCATGGCTGCTGCTTCGAGCTAACTCCCCACGGAAGGGCTCAACCCCTACCCACCCATCCGTGTCCATTCCTCCCCTGTTCCTAACCAGATTCCTGGGGACTTGAAAGACCCTGAGGCTCCATCCTCCCTGGCTGGGTCACAGGTTACTGAGCTGTGTCCCCCTCCATACAGCAGGGAGTAACTAAGGCCCTCATCACGACTCCCAGAGGTGACACTGTGGCCGCCTGTCCCCCTGCGCTCTCACGCTGCCCTTTAATTTTGGAGGCCCTCATCCTATCAGGTCCCCAAATCTCCACATCCAGATGCTTTGCTCCACACCAAAGCTCCTCGGACAACCTCGGGGAATAAACTCCCCTCAGCCAGAAACACTTCTGTGCCACACACAGGCTCAAAAGCTCCTACTCTTGTGCTAGGCTTGGGCCAAAGTGAACCCAAATCACATGCCTGCCCTCTGGGAGCTTATGTCCCGGATGGAGGGCAACCATGCCTAGGACGGGTGCACTGCAGGACACCAGGGAGGCCCGGTGGAGGACAGACCCAGAGGCTGGTGTCAGGGCTGGAGGGGAGGGAGGGCACAGGGAAGGAACGAGGGCCTCCCTGGGGAAGTGTGTTCCAGGGCTGAGAACAGCGAACGGTCTAACAGGAGTGAGGCTCCTGAGCCTGTGCCTCCACCGGGCCCTCCATGGTCAACTCTGTAAAGTCCTGTGTTGGCAAAGACCTTGCTGGGTCAGTTCAGCCAGAGCCCGCAGCCCCGACATCAGGTCTGTCTTCCTCCCTCCCTGGGCGGCATCTGGTCACCGTGGCCGGGATTCCTCAAGGATCCCCTTCCTTTAGGCTGTTGGGCCTAAGCCCCCCACCCCAAGGTTCCTTCCTCCTCGTTGGTTTCCACCCACCGATCCCCTAAGCCCATTCTCCGTTCAGGGTTGAGTTGTCCCCCACGGCAGGACCCCATTGCAGGGGACCCTGGACTACTGCAGTGGTCCTAAGGCAAGTCTACCTTCCTGGCACAAGTACCACCGGGCCATGTATATATAT
>NW_022900935.1:61801291-61926968 GCF_012274545.1 Fukomys damarensis
TATATAATATATATATATATATACACACATATAATATATATATCTTAACCCCAGCAAAAACGTTAAATGCATCCATTTGCATTCGTTGATATTTTGCCTAGAGCGCCAACAATCCAAGGTTTAGCTGGTAATTATATTTGCAGAGCTTCAAATGCCCATGGATCTGCATTAAAAAAAAAACACTTAAAGGGCAAAGGAACAGCCTTGGCATTTGCTTGGGGGAGAGCGCTGTGCTCAGGGGCTGGCAGCTTGACGTCCTCCACAGGTGAAGCCCCGCCCTGAGCCCACCCGTCTAACGGTTCAGAACAGGACATCGGGAGCACTCAGGACTGGGCGTCCGGCTTCCCCGATCTGGCTGGCTGTGTGACCTTGAGCATGCGCCCCTCAAATGCCAGTCGAAGGGCTGGCATGGTGGGCACACCCAGAGAGCTGGAGTCCTGACGCTCAATGTTCAGGGTTGGGTGGGGCATCTGGAAGGAGACTGGGTCTCCGGGGAGGGAGAGGCTGCCCCCCTCTGTCCCTGCCAAGCAGTTGGGGGCGCGGGTGGCGCACGCCTGTGATCCCAGCACTTGGGAGGCCGAGGCAGGGGATTGAAGACCTGGAGACCAGGCAGAGGGCCATCTGCACGCCAGACCGGGCTGTGCTGGTGCTTTGATCCCTGTAACTCTTGGTCCTTTTAAGTGGTGGGAATCAAAGAAACTTAGTTCTTGGGCACTGGTGAAATAACCACCATTCCAGCCTCACTTTCTTCTTAGAGACTCGCCGATAACTTTGTCAGACACCTGAGGTGCTGCCCCGGACCAGCACAGATGGGACCCTCCCTGTCTGGGCCAGCTCAGCAGCCCCGCAGGGCGCCGCGGCCTCTCTCACTGGTTCCCAGCGCTGTCCACCCTGCTGAGGTCTCACAGTTGGCCAAGCCCACCCCCGAGCTCACCTTAGCAGAAGACTCGATGGAACTGCAGTCACCGAAGGCTTGGCTGAAGATCGTAGCCAGCCTCCTGTCCAGGTCTTCGATCTTGGTCTCGAAATCGGCGTAATCGTTGTCAAAACTCTACAACAAACGAAACAGTCTGCGTGGAAGCCACAGGGAGGCCTCAGGGGCGAGGCTGCGGAAGATGTCACAGAGCGGGGACAGCTCCTCAGGCAGCTTCCGCCACAGCTGCTCAGAGGGGGCAGGACCGTGCGTTATCCACTTCCTCCCGTGCTTTCCCACTCCTCCGGCCGTGCTCACGGGTCCAGGCATAGGACTCACCGAGTCCCCTGGGTCCAGGGGATCGTATCTGCAGTCAGTAAAAACCTTCACCAGCTCAAAGACTTCGTCGTAGATCTGAGTCACCAGGTTCCCAAGGATGTTCCCCCGCACTCCTCCCAGCTCGATTTTCTCTAGCTTCAGGAACTCAATAGCAGTTTTATAAAGATCCTAGCAGAGGGATAAAAAAGAAATACACTTAGTCCACTCGGCTCCAGAGCCAAACTGAAGGGTCCTGTCTCTAATTCAGCTCTGACCGCAGCGGGCCGGGTACAGGAGACAGTCACTGAGGCCCTGCATTCACCTGTGCTGATATTCTCTGGAGTCCTTCCTGGAAGGCAGAGGAGAGAGGGCCTGGAAGGAGGGCGGTGAGCTGCCTCCGTGGTAGGAGTGTGGAGAGAGGGGAGACGGAGGGCTGGGGTCCTTGACCCTGCACTGGCGGCATATGTTGGATTTCCCCGGGACCTGCCTCCCCAGGGAAAGTGTGTGGCATTTCTGATGCTTCTGCGGAGCATTTCAGTCCTCTGCCACCCGGAAGACATCCTACACCGGGGAGGAAGCAAGATGCCGTGGACACGTGTGTATCCGTCCTGCACCCTCTGGGGTGGACCCCGCTTCTAGAATCTTCCCCAGGGACGCCAGCCACGGTGACGCTTGCTCCTGAATCTCGGCTCTCAGCCCAGGCTGTCCACTTGACACGTCACCTCAGGGGCTGCACCCCTAAGCCGGTGCCTGTGCGTGACATTCTGGCTTCCCAGGTGAGGGCTCCAAGGCTCCCAAAGGGCAGCTAGCAGCCTTGCTTCTTCCACACCCCTCTGAGTCCCAGGCATTGTAACTGGGGTCCCTTTACTGGGCTGGAGGAGACTGGGGGTCCTGCTGTGCTTGGGCCATCTTCCCTAAGGGTCTGGGATGTACCAGCCTAAAGACAGAAGCACATCCGGGGGAGAGCAAGGAACGGGCACCGGTGTGAGCTGAGCCGGCCCGTAGGGGTGGACAGTAAGGCCACGACACCACCTCCAACTCCCTTTCCCAGAAACTTCATGCAGACTCAGAGCTGCTTGGCAGGAAACTCGACCGTGACACCCACACTTCTCCACCTGGGCACCTTTGGGCAGGGGGTCAAGAGTGGTTTCGATTCTGGAGTCCAAAGTGGGCTCCCCTCTGCATCCTAGCACTGTGGATGGCAGCAGAGTGTAAGCTTGGGAAAGGCCCAACTGTGGTGTCCACCCTAATAGCGGGGCTCAGTGGTTGCGGGGTTGTATCACCCCTTTTATGTGAATTGCTTGTGTGCGATGTTAAAAAAAAAAAAATCACCAGGCAGGTCACAAAAGAAAATAACATTCGCTTGCCTTCCCATCTCAAACCACACTGCTTTTCCCCAGAGGTAACCTGGTGGACCTGACCCATTGTTAAGTTTCAGTTGGCTGCATGCCGGGGACCTTCTTAAGCCTTCCTTCACGGTAATTTAGTCTCCTAACTCTGACCTTAGCCTCCAGGCTTCCTGGCTATGGCCACCTCAACTTTGGAGTTCCAGAGCTGGAACCCTGAAGCCCGCCGACAGGGAGGCGGCTGGCACTCTTGGGCCTGAGCCCTCGGAGACCATTCTGCAGTTGACAGCCTGAAAAGTCGAAGTGAAAGGTGTCAGGGATCCAAATTCTGTCTTTACCTCGATGGTCTGGATGCGGTGGAAGAAGGCGTTCATTCTGGAGAACGCGAGGGAGGAAGGGAATTCCCACGGCACGGACTCCTTGTCCTTTTGGGAGAGAGAGAAGGGCTTGTCGGATTGCACATCCCATCTCTGCAGCTTTGGGTCAGGGGACAGCTGTGGCCCTGCCTCTCTGCCCTGCCCCAGGCCCTGCACATACCTTGAAGAAAAGCTTCATGTTGGCACAGCAAAAGTCATAGGTGCGGAAGAGCTCCCTCAGGACGTTCACAGACAGGGAGATGCCGTCCAGGACCTCTTCGATCTCACCTTGCAAGCCTTTCAGCACCTCATCGGGGCTCAGGAAGGATCGAGTCTGTGATGGAAAAGCAGACAGGTGGCTTGAGAAGCCTCTTGGGTGATTACCAGCAGGTGCAGGACAAGGGACTATCGCCCTCGGGCTGTGATCTGTCCCCTCTGGGCTTGGCCCCTAGGTGCTGGGCCGATTTGGGGAGACTGGGTTCCCTCTTGTCCTTGGCTCTTCATCCCTGTGCCAAATTTGCAGCTAAGATGGATCTGGGTTCCAGATAATGAGGGGCTCGCCGGGGACAGAGGCTGCACAGGCCCTTCTGGACTTGTAGACCAGGCTCCGAGAGGGATCAATCCATGCAGCCTCTGGGGTCACAACCTTTTGGCTCAGTGTTGGCAGCTGCTAACAGGTGCTTGGGACAGGAAGAAGGGAAGAGAATGTGGTTCCGGGTAGGAGCTGCTATGCCCCACAAAGGCCTGACTAGATCTCAGGGTGCCGAGCCTCTGTCCTCTTCCCTCCTTGTAGGGGACAGGATGGGTTTAGCCCAGCCCAGGTTCTGGGAAACTCTAGTTGCTCCTGGGAACCTCAGTTCAAGATGGAAAGTGCCCACGCCAACATCTCAGCCCGCTGTGAGCAGCGAGGGCAGCCACGGAGTGGAGAAGAAAATGGGGAGAGGGCCCAGGCCGAGGGTGGAGAAGTCACCATGTCAATGATCTGGTTGCAGAACTCCTGCAGGATGACGATGACCCTGGAGGGTGTGTTGTAGTGCTCGGAGGTGGCCCAGATGAAGCAGATGGTGTCCAGCACCTTGGCGATGAAGGATGGGAGCTGGAGAGAGACAGGCGCAGGGTGCTGCAGGGGACCGGCACTGTGACAGGGTCCCAGCCTCCTACTCCCAGGGCTAGCCCTGGGCACCCAGAAGAGGGGCTCCAGGGGACCTCCTGAGCCTGATGACAGCCAAGAAGCCTGCAGCCTCCCGTACCCTCACAGACAGGCAGACAGGCAGACACACACACACACACACACACACACAGCGTGGGTTTTCTCTTGCCGACGTACCAATGTGAAGTCAGCCTGCTCCATCTCCTCCAATAGGATCTGCAGGGGCTTCAGGTAGAGAACAATGTCGTTGGCTTCTTTCAGCCCTGAGTGCAACAGGAACGACAGTGGGTCCGCTAGGGAGGGACAGTAGCTTTCTTGGGCAGCCCCGCGTGTCTCTTGAGATGTGTGACTCCAACTCAGGCTCCTTCCCAGGCGGGGACTGTGCAAGTTGTGGGGAGACCTGCACCCTGCACCCTCAGGGAGGCAACTGGCCCATCCCAGCCCCTCCCAGAAAGCACGGGCGGCATCCTGGGCTCACCTTCGGTGACATTCACGTACACATTCTGCAGGGCGGGCCAGTAGCAGCTCTTGGCTTTCTCCAGGATCTCAACGATCCTGTTGACTTTGGGTCTGTTCAGCTGGGAAAGAGAGAAGGGTGCGGGCCTTTCAAATAACTCTGCACACATGGAGAAGATGAGGGCAGCCGGCCTCGGGGGCACTGGAGCCGAGGAATTTGCAGAGCGGAGGCCCCACCTGCTCATGGATGCACTCGAGGTTCATCAGCCGGGTGCCCCAGAACTCGAATTCCACCCGGGGCAGAGGGTGCAGCCCGTCCAGCAGGGCCTGAGCGGAGTCTTTGCTCAGCACGTCCCGGATCTGGTGGGACCAGTCGATGATGATGGTCTCGATGGCGTGCAGGAGCGAGCTGTTCAGAGCTGAGGGGATCCTGCTGGGTACAAGGTTGGGATGATGCTCTGGTGGCCACAGACACAGGGGCTCCGCCGGCTCCTCAGCCTTCTGGGCGTGCCTCCACCCCTTCCCAGCATCCTGCTGCTGGTGGACCCCAAACCCCTAGCAGCAGCAGAATGTTAGCTTTGTGACCCTGGCGCCTTCAGGCCACCCCAAGGAGGCTGAGGAAGTCTCCAAGTTCCCCACACAGGAGAAGAACTGCGTGAGTAAATTCAGAGATGCCAGTGCCAAGACGAAGAGGGGCCAGGACTTCAGAAGGAATCCCGTTTAAGACAGTCCCATCCAGCGCTTCTGACAGGGTCCACCTCCGTCATGACTGGGGGCTCAGTAGTCAAACCGTGGAGGACCCAGGACCCCCTAGAGCGGTCACCGTCAGATACTCGTGTGTGGAGCAAGTTGTCACACCAGTAAGAGCTGCGCACGGTGGCCGGGCAGGTGCAGCACGTCTTGGGGTCCTGGGTCCACCCGCTGAGAGCCCTTCCACTTCTCTCTGTTCCTCAGTACCCAGGCTTGAGTGGGCATCTGCTCACTGGCCACGTCCACACGTGTGGCATCGCCTACGAGCTGTGTGGTGGCTGCACACCTGTGTGGCCCAGTGAGGGCCTGGGGTTTGGGTGGGGCCCCTCCTGGGTGCCGACGCTGCTCAGCGGTGGCCAGAACTAGAATCCCGGGGCTCCTGAGCCTCCCCTTCCCTGCCCTTGTGTCTACACCAGACTTGGTGCCACCTAACAGCATCCTCTTGGCCCTGAGTGTCTCAACAGCTTCAAGACACAGGACCAGCCTGCTGGTGACACTCTCTCCCTGTCACTCCGGTCCCGTCTCAGGCATCTCCGGCCCAGACACATGGCCCTCCTACCTCTCCATGGAGTCCGGCATGCTGCCCAGCCTCCCCAGGTGCTCCGGGATGGGCAGCAGCGTCTTCCCTTTGATCTTGCCCCCCATCACAAACATCTCGTTCTTCAGCTTGTGCACCTGCTTTACGATGTCCTCCGACACTACCTGGGGCCAGCCGAAGGTGTTCTCACTCTGGTTCAGCAGAGAATGGAGCACCTGCAGGGAGATGCCACTGTCGCTGTGCCTGGGCTCCAAGCTCGGCGGCCCAGAGAAGATGGAGAGCTCTGTACCCGTGGTCCTGGGAAAGTTAAGCCCGTCTTCCATCCCCATGGCCACATGGCACAGTTCCAAGCCCCGGCACCTCCAGATGTGACTATAGTTGGAGGTGGGGTCTTAAGAGAGGTAATTAAAGTAACCTAAGGTCAGCAGTGTGGGCTCTAAGACAAAGGATTTTATGTCCTCATAAAAAGACATAAGACAAACAGAGGGGCAACCATGTGAGGACACAGGAAGAAGTCGCTACCTGCAAGCCAAAGAGACAGACCTCAGGAGGAAGCACTGGCCAACCCTGGTCTCAGATTCCGGCCTCCAGAGCCAGAGATGAGGAAGCCCCAAGTCCGTGGGCCGAGCTGACTGAGACCAGGCCTGCGTGTTCCAGCCTTGGCCTGCATTGCCCCTAGCTCTTAGCTGAGACTGAGAAGCCCCGCCCATCACCTGTGCTGGGTTTGTACTAGTTTTCCTTTGGCTGTGCACAGGAAGGGACCTGCGTCTTCATTCTCTGATGGCCAGGAATGTTAAGTAACTCAGCCCGTGGTCACTGGGGCCTGAGTGTCCTCCACTGCCACTGCACCTGCTGGCAGTGACCCAGGGCCCGGATGGGGCAGGACAGTGACAGAGAGGTGCAGAAAATGCCACCCCCTAGTCCCCAGAACTACCTACGGGTTCACAAATGGCCCACTCTTTCCCTGGGTAAGGCAGGGAGGGACCTCTAGTGCCGTGGGAGCTGCATGCGGCTCCCGGGGCTTCTTGGACTCCAGCAACTTCACTCGGAGGCCTTGGGACTGCACAGGTCTGTTGGCTGCTACACCTCAGACCACAGGCCCCACCCTCTCATGGGAGGCCTCAGGAGCGGGTTATATCTCCTGCGCTATAGAGCCGCAGTCCATGGGGCCAGCCCAGGTGCACACACTGAAGGCCTCAGGAGGGGGTTAGTCTCCTGTGCTGTGGAGCCACGGGTGCACGGGCCAGCCCAGGTGCACGCACCGAAGGCCTTAGGAGTGGGTTATTCTCCTGTGCTGTGGAGCCGCGGTCCATGGGCCAGCCCAGGTGCACGCACCGAAGGCCCCAGGAGCAGGTTATTCTCCTGCACTGTGGAGCCGCGGTCCATGGGCCAGCCCAGGTGCACGCACTGAAGGCCTCAGGAGCAGGTTATTCTCCTGCACTGTGGAGCCGCGGTCCACGCGTCAGCCCAGGTGCACGCACCTCTTCCACGACTGTGATCAGTTGGTCCACGGGTGCAGGGCTGATGTCCCCATAGAGCAGGCGGGTCCTGTAGTTGTCCTTGTTGATGCTCTCTGGCTTTGTCTTGATAAAGTAAACGCCTTTGGACTTCAGGGACTCTGGGAAGCCCAGGCAGAGGATGATCATGCCAGCGGCATTGAGTGTCAACACCAGCACAGAGACATCCGGCTTCTCGAAGAACTCTGTGAACGTGGCTATGTTCTCCTCGGCTCCAATCAGCTTGCTCCACTTGTCTGGCTTGAATTTGAGGATGATGGAAGCCACTTGCTCCACGTACTCGAGTCTGACATCTGGTGTAATTGTCATCTTAACACTTACTATGCCTCCGACCTCTGCAAATTGAGTAGAAACTCAGCCACTTGTTTCCTGGGCTTCCCGATCCCGTGCCCAATGCCAGAACCCTGTGTTCTAACCACGCCAGTAGAAAGGGCTTCCTTGGGACCAGGTTGTTTTCAGCCGTGAAGGGGCTGGGAGGGAAGAGGTCCTGTCCCTGTGCTCAAGCTGGACTCTTGTCCTGCCCTGCTCTGCTGTGGGGCCGTTGGCCTGGTGTGTGCTCCTGTTAGCTGTGACTGCGAACTTAATAGGCTTAGAAAGGAAAAGGAGAAGTGACCACAGCCAGACAGTCCAAAAGGTGATGGGTGGGAAGTTGGAAAAGAAGAGGGTAGAAGCGGCTGCTGAAAGGGTCTCAGAGGTGATAAAGGACACTGCTTCCCAGAGTATGTGAGAAACACGGAAAGAGGAGGAGGCACATCTAACACGACTCCCTCCCATTCTAAGCCTGGCCACGATGCACCCCATTCCCCTCCAGCCGTGATGCTCCCCAGCTCTTGCCTAGCTTTGTACCCTGTCCTTTCCGCCTCCTTCCGGCCCCCACCAAATGCCCATAAAGTGGGGGAACTGCACATTTCCTGCAGACCCCTCCCATGCTGCTAGATGCCCAGGGAAATCTCCTCCTTGGCTCTCCCTTTACCAGGAGAGTTGGGGACCCCCCCTAAAAAGCACACTGGAGTCCCAGAGTTGGAGCCATTTGGGGGCTCACTCAGCACCAATTTAAGAGAATGACAAAATGCTCTTGAAATATTTTTAAATATCAAAGTTAGTGCAAACATACTTATTAGAAAATACCCAAATTTCAAATGAAGAGGACCCGGGTGGGGGTCAGGGAGGTGAATCTGCAGGGGCAGGTGGAGTCTGTCCTGCATTTGATGAAGGGTAAGGAAGTCAGATGCAGGCTGTTCACCAGTCTAGGGGTCGTGCAGGCCCTGATCTGGGGGGGACTTGAGTACTCCTCTAGCTCGGGGCTCCTTGGCCGCATCAGCTCCAAACCAGGCACCTTCCCGCAGATACGGTCAGCATCACACACAGATACCGGCCAAGCCAAGGCTTTGGAGCAAGTTGCCATCTGCTGGTCCCCAGGAGACAAGAGGTAGCCTTTCACCCCAGCACCTCTACAGCAAAACCCAGCCCCGTGATGGGAAGCAGGAATGGACTGCCTGCTGTTCCAAAGATCTCGAATTTGCTCAGAGCTCAGACACATGACAAATACGTACAGTGAGCAGCAGAAACTCATTGTGGTCTGAGAGCAAAACCCATCTAATTTAAGCCCACCTGTGGCCAAAAGGGGACGACTGCCCCCAGGCACCTCAGCCCCATGGGAGGAGCCACAAGTAGTCAGGTATCCCAGAGGGCTTTGTGCACAGTGCTGAATTAACCTCCACGGGGTTCTTGGAGATGGGTGCCCTGTCCTCCTCTGACAGCTCGGGAAAGGGAATGCACAGAAAGCCCCGCTATGCCTAGGCTCCTTCCTGAAGTCCTGCCAAGTTGGTGATGCTACTGGAATTGAAGGGAACATCCTCTGGGCTACTCATTTTGTGAATCTGAGCTCTTACAAAATCAAGCTTTCCTACCAAGAATAGCATCAGAGTAGGCGCCCTCCTGATCCCTATATGGTCTGACAGGCTTCAAGGTCCCGCAGGTCTCTCCCATACGGGTGTTCTCCTCTCAAACTCCCACCCTGCCATGTCCTGGGAAGGAGATCACAAGATGGTGGCAGTTAACAGTGCCACCCCATGGTGGTGCTTCTGGAGGAGGGCACACACAGTGATCTGGAGAACAGGGACAAGGTTAATGACTTCAGGGAGAAGCCAGGGCGCTGAGGAGCCCAGGAAGTGTCCAGGCTGGTCCAACTGGCCAGCAGAACCATGACTAGGTGAGTGGCAGGTCCTCTGTCTACTGGCCTGAGCTCCTTCTGTTTCCCAAGACCTCCCAGCTCTCTTCACCACTAAAATAGTTCATTACTGCTCACCAGCTTCACAGAAATGCCTGCTCCTTCACAAGTGGGACAAAAATCTTCCCTGAGCTGGGAAAAAAAATGGCTACCATCCCTTAAGGGGCACCAACTGTCACAGAACTTCTGGAAGTCTCCTCAGGGAACCTGGGGCCGCTGGAACCTTCCCCTGAGGACCCAGGTAAGGGTAGCACAGTGGACAAGTGACTACCCATGGTCCCCACAGTGGGAAGGCTCCAGGCTGCAGTTGTCCAAATAGCCTGTTTTGCCTCATTTCTGGGGCATTTGGTCCATTCTGTTTGGTGGAATGACTAACACATTGGCATTAAGTCTGCCGTCTTAAGGACTTCCTGTTCATTTGGCCTCCTCTGTGTTCCCTTTCCTTTCTCCCTTCTGGACTAAATGATTTTCATTATTCCAATCCCTGTGCTGTAATGACCCTGGTTTTCATGCACTTTCTTTTCTCATGGAGGTCGCGCCATGAATCCCAACTCATCATCAGAGCAGATGCTCTATCATCTCTGCGCCTTCTGGACAGGGCACCTGAGCACCCTGACTCTTGTACTTTTCTCTCAACTCACTCACCGTTGTTGTCGTGGTCCATTTTCTGTTCATATGAGGTAGAAGTTTAGGGCACAGCAAACAGGCCGTGCAATTGGGCGTGACCCGTCCATCATGGACACCATCAAGTCGTGGCCAAGGTGCCCACATTGAGCAGTTTTGGAGTCCTGTGTGGGACAGCCTGGATCTGACATTAAGAGAAGATATAAAAGATGGTGGCCATTGACTTCACCGCCACGGCCTTCTTGTGCTTGCAGCTCCCTGTCCACACACACACACACACACACACACACACACGCATGTGTGCACACAATGCACACACAGATAACCAGTCCCATGCACACACACACACACACACACACACGCATGTGTGCACACAATGCACACACAGATAACCAGTCCCACTCGCCTACAAGATGGCGGCTGAAGTGCTGCTCCCCCATGGGTTCCCTCATGGTCCCTGCTAGGCTATTCGGGCGCCTGTGCCCCGTGTACAGCTCCTGTCACAGCTGCAGTTGATCAATCACACGACAAGACACGAGTCGCCCACCTCCCTCCTTCCTGGGGCCACCCTTGTGAGAAGCAGTCACCCAGGGCCCAGCTCTGCGTCACCGGAGGCCAAAGGCTGTGGGAAGTCCTGCTGCAAGGGTTGCTCACGCTTTGCCTCGCCCAGGATTTCCCCGAGCAGAAGTGCAAATGCGCTGCACCAAGCCCTGTGCCTCAGCTTCCAGCCACGCTGTGCTTCCCCACGCCAAAGACTGGGTATCTGCAGGTAACAGGGAGGACTCCGGAGGGCGCAGGAGAAACGCCCCAGGCCCCCATCCTTGCTGTCGGGGCTCCTCTGTCTGGCATGGAGCAAGTCACCCCAAGCCTTCCCAGGACACTGCTGCAGATGGAGGACACTTTCTGGGGCAGCACGGCTGGCTCAAAGGGACACACTGCCCACGTCACAGCAGAGCGCCAGGCCCTGGGAGGAGGCCAGGGCAGCCATGCGCACCTCACCACTTTCCTCCAAGCTCCAGGCCTCCAGGGGGCACCCACGGAGGAGCGATTCACTTACTTCCATGCTGCTGACAGTCACCACATGTGCTGGGGGCGGGACAGGCGGGCAGGGTTCCTTTGCTTTCTGTCCCCTGGACGTGGAAGGCACATCCGTCAAAGCCCATTCCCTATCATGAGGTACGACTGCAGGGCAACTTCCGCTGCCGGGCACTCTTGCAGCCAGGTGGGGGCCAGGCCATCTGGGTCTCATTAGGCCACCCCCCGCCTCTCCTCTGCTTGTGTTGGCCTGGCCCCATGTCCTCACGCTGAGACCTTTGTCCTTCTGCCTAGTCATGTCCTTGCCCCTGGTGCTGGGATGAAAGGGAGGCTGAGCCCCGAGCAGCCAGGCTGGGCCGGCAGGGCAGAGTGGCCAGAGAAAAGCCTGCGCCTGCAAGGTCAGGCAGGGCAAGGCGGGCACTGCAAAGGCCTGGGGACGTTTCTGCACCCGGCGTCTCGGCCTACGGGCCCTAGTGTGGCCCCGAAAACGGCAGACACACAAGGAGTGCAAGTCTCCAGGTAGGAAACAGGTGTCAGCGGGAGGACTCTGGCCACACTGTCCTGGGTGAAGGGCTGGCTGTACACGACACCCGGTGCAGGTGGCAGTGAAGGACACAGCTTCCCTGCCACAGAGAAGCAGCTGGACTCGGCACTACTACAAGGGAAGGGCCGAGCTCCATTCAGAATACAGCCAAGCCGTAGGCACAGGACAGTGGCAGAGCAGGGGTTCTGGAAGGCAATGACTAAGTGGAGGCTTTCAAGGGCCGGGGCTCTTGCTAAAGCAGGAGAGGGGAGGGCAACGGCTGGGGTGCATAGCAGGACCCCTTCTGAGACCACATCCATAGGCTAAAGGGCTCCAGAATGAGACCAAAATGGCCCTGAGGGGCCTTGGAGCCTGTCTAATGTTGGGTCAAGGAGAGCCTTTGTCTGGCTTCAGCCTAATGGGGCTCTGAGTTTGGGGGTGCAGCAGGGCGGTCAGGAAGAGCTCCGGGACAGGGTGTCGCTTCCCCCGGCATGGTCTGCTCTCAGGCGCCTGGCATCTGCCTCCTTGAAGTTGGCAGGCTCCCTTCAGCCTGGGACCCTGTGGCAGGAGATGCAAATGTCACAGGGCCTGGTCCCTGCTGCCAGTTCCCTGCGTCCCCAAGAACCAGCAGTGGGCGACACTCACTGAGCCGACACTGAGGTCTCCAGGCCAGGGCACGGCCCCTCAGGCGATGCACGACCCAGGTTACGCCTTCCTGCGCCTCAGTCACACAGGCAATTCGTGCTTGGTTTGTTGCGGTGCCTGCAATCTGTATTCTTATTAAAGAGAGGGGAAGGGACGGGGATTTAACTCAGTGCTGCCACCGCCTGCCTTGCAAATGCAAGGTCTCAAATTCGATCCCCGGTACCAAACATAAATATATATAATAGAAGGTCAACATCCTATAGTTCTTGCTTGTTTTTTGCAGTGCTAGGGATGGAAAGCAGGGCGTTGCTCATGGTAGTCAAACCACCAAGCCGCGCCCCAGCCTTTATTATTCTCCTGGGATATCTGCCTGGGCACAGGGAAGCCTCAGAGCTGAGGCTCCCTCTGGCCAGAAGGTGGTATCAGCTGAGAAGCACCCAGAACTCCTGGAGCTAGAGGCAAGGGCCACGTGTGAAGGTTTTCAAAGCTCCTGTGTGGGTCCAAACACAGGCAGGGTAGGCATCCCTGGTCGGGGTCAGTGGCCTTCAGAGATGACTGGCTGCCCTTGGCCCATTTTGGTGGGAAACCCTAAGAAAATGAATTAGAAATTTGAGCAGATTGACTCAGAGACAAACGGTGTGCATCGGGGCAAGGCCAGATGGCGTCTGGGACTGAGAATACGGAGCAGCTGTCACCGAGGCTCCCGTAGTTTGGGCTAGTTCGTGGTGACCACCTCCCCAAGGGGACAGACCCCGGGAGTCTGCAGGCCCCCAACAGAGCCCCGTGAGGGCTGGCTGTGCTGCTCCTGCTTCCTCCCTGCGGCACACTCTACCTCTGGGGACGCTGGGTCCCTTCCGGCTTCTCGCAGTACAGCTCAGCTCCTGCCAGCGACCTAGAAAGATCAAATTATTTCCTAAAAGGACAAAGATGCCTTTTCTTTGAAGTATTTTTTAAAAGACCTAAACTGTGTCACAGAACTCTCTCCCCTTCGATGACTTAGACTATAATCGCTCACACTAGAAAGAGGCTTCTCCCACGTGACAATCGCGTGATACAGGATCAAAACGGATCGAAACGGTGGCAGGGAGCGGCTGGACCCCGGCCCTTGCCCGTTCCCACAGCCACGGCCTCCTGCCCCTGCCTGGCTGTTGACCTCCGGTCCTGTTTCAGAGCGAGTTCAAGATTAACCCTACCTTGAAGGGAAGGGAGAGAGTGACCGTGTGGCCAGGGGCGGCTTCCACTTTGCTTACAAAATTCAACGTGCCTTGAATGTCACGAGTCAGGAAAGATGAACAGGAATAAGGCTTGGAAATGAAATTTCCTGCCTATGCTTTGACCCAGGCCTGCCTGTCTAATGCCATCCCAGGGCAACCATTCCACTGTGAGAGGGCCGACGTCTGCACAGCCCGGGCTCCCGGGCAGGAGAGAGTATCCACAGCAGACAGGAAACTGGTAGGGACCGAGGACGCTGCCCTGACTTCTAACCTCCTGGCCACTCCACTGCCATGATCAGAGTCAGGAATTCATCACCAAGCATCGCTCCTGTGTGGCTGGCCTCCTTCCTCTTCCTAAAGGCATCTCCATTGTCTTCAGCATCTTTCTTGGCTAGAGACAAAGGAGACCAATTCAGGGCGGTCTCATCTGCCAGGGCTGAGGTGGTCTCAGGACTTGGGATTTGTCCTTGTAACCTGAGAAGTCCCAGGCAAAGGCTGACTGATGGGTCCCCTGAAGTTGTGGCCAGCTCCAAACTAAGTAGGAGCTATGAGCTGCAGGAGAGGAGTCCAGGCTGGCTGTTTTCCGTGGACTGGGGGGAAGCGGACTAATTCCTTCAGATGCTCAGAGAGGGCAAAGACCTTTCCCAGCGCCTCCCCGCTGGTAACTGGAGGAGTCAGGTTTGGGTCCTGATTTTTCAGCATCCCAAATGATGTGGTTCCACCCTCAAGGGTTGCTTGGCTGGCCAAATTTTAGTGAAGGTCTCAGACCTCAGAGTCCCCTACAGCCTGAGCTCCTGGGACCAGTTCACCTGGGAGCTTGCTGGGGACAGAGTCTCAGGCCCCGCTGGAAAACTCTGATGATTCCAGGAGATTTACAAGCACAGCTAGAATGTGGGGGTCCTGCTCCCCGGGCTTCCAGCAGGAGGTGCTGGAGTCACTACGGAGAGCTTAAAAAGACACAGGAAGGTGGTACATATTTCTGCCCAGGTTGTAAGGACAATAGCAAGATTCTAGCAGCAGCAGTTACATGCATCTTTGAATAAAATTGGGAAAACTAATTATTTACTACATGAAAGACATCTTTTATGACAATGCTTTTAAAAGATGCATTAGCTTATGATTCCATCTACATGAAGCGGGTAAAACCCGAGTCAGAAATCAGATCTGTGGCTGCCAGGCCGGGGGGAGGGCAGGGAGAGGACCCTGAGTGTGTTTGCCTTGTGGGGATGAAGGTGGCGGCACTAGGCAGGGAGGACAGAGTCGTCGTCGTGTGTGTGCAGATGCTCCTGGTAGGCACACTTTAAAGTGGGGCATTTCGTGTCACTGGAATTAATCAGTTTCCTAACTGAAGGGAAAATATGAGAGTTGAAGGGACCTCACCTCTCCCACACATCACAGGGGGCGCTGGCTCCTGACCCAGCCGGGGATCTCTGCCTGGGGCTGAGTGTGATCTTCCTAGGTGACTTTCTCCCTGAACGAGGAACCAACAAGGCCACTGCCAGCACTTCTGTTTAACATGGTGCGAGAGATGCTACCAGCAATTCAAATAAGAAGAATTCCACACACCCCCGGTGGCACGACGGAAAGTAGTCACCCGTTCCTCAAAATGACAAACACAGCGCAAACATCCCACAATCCCGCCCTCGGGTGGAGTCAGGAAGAGCGAAAACATACGCAAATGTGAGCTGTGTGCAATCACCGGAAGTGAGGGCAACCCACGGCCGCCCGTGGATGAACGGAGACAGAGAGCGAGCTGTGTGTGTGCCCGCCAACGTTACTCAGCCCTCGCGGGGAGGAAGCTGATACCACGCACAGCACAAATGAGCGGAAAACATCACAGAACGCCACACCCGGTGTGATTCCAGCTATTACGAAATATCCAGGAAGAGGCAGCTGCAAAAATAAGTGGTGACGCTCAGCTGGGGAGGTGCAGGAAGTCGGAGGCGGTGCTCCGGGATACCAGCGTTTCTCTGAGAGGCTTGAAGATGTTTTAAACATGGTGTGCCGATGGGCGCCTGGCTCTGGGACTGTGCTAAAAATCACTGGATTGCGTACTCTAATTGGGTTATTTATACAACAGGCAAGTTGCAGCTCGGTAAAGCTGGCTTTTAAAAAACAGGTATCCAGGGCCGGGGATTTAGCTCAGTGGTTCCAGGGCCTACATCGCAAGTGCAAGGAGCCAAGTTCGATCCCGGGTACCAAAAAAATAAAAAATAAATAAAAAACAGGTATCCATATTGGAAAGGAAGAAATAAAACGGCCTCTGTTTGCAGATGACCTGATTGTGTACCTCGAGAATGTTTAGGAATCTGCCAAAAAGCTACAAAAACTATTAGTCAATTTATCAGCTGTTCCAGACGCAAGACCAACATACAAACTGTACAAAAAATACAACCATTATGCAAACTTATATTTCTGCGTGCTAAAAATAGACACTGGGAACGTGAACTTTTAAAAGTTCTATGTACACATCCACTTTGAAAACATGGAGCAATCGTGGACACAAATACTGCAATAGAACGTTTGCAAACCCCTGTACCAGCCCCTCAGCCTGGACTCTCCCAGCGTCGTCACAGGGCCGTCCTGGGCGCTGGAGGATTTCCGGCAGTGTGTCTGGCCCACTTGTCAGAGCCCAACAGAATGCCCTTTCCCCCGATTATACAATCGTGGCCACCAAAGATGTCTCCAGGAGTTGCCAAACATCCCCTGGAGGACAAAATCGCCCTGAATGGAGAATCTCCGATGCTAAAACATAAAAACATTTCGAGGGGAACGGAGGTGGTGGCGAAGAGCGGAGAGACAGACGCACAGTGTGCCCGCGTCCGAAGGCTCCGCACTGCTCAGAGATCTGATCCCCGAATCAGCCAGCTCTCCCTGAATCGATTAGCAGAAGCCACGCAGCCAGAGCCCTGCTCCCGGCAGACATTGCTGCAGGATGGATGAATTGCACCCCTCCTCACGGTCAGAAGCTGACGTGTTCAGTGCTGGCACCAGGCAGCCCAGTCATGAGCCTCTCCAGTAACCCTGCCGGGTCCTCTCTCGGCATCCATTCTCAGAGGCAGGAAGAGGTGCGGTGAGACAGCCAGGGCCACCCAGGCACTGACTCCTCCTGCCAGAGCCTCTGCATGGCGTCTCCCCAGGATCCTGGCCTCTTGCTGGTGCTTGGGCTCTGGGCACCGTGCTCAACTGCCCTACCTGCACTTGCTGTCGTAGGGTCCCAGGCCGTATCCCAACTCAGGCCGTCACCTCTGGGATGGGAGACCCACTCTGAAGAATCCAGAGTCTGCATCGGCCACCCCAGGTCTGATTTTGAACCCCCTGAAAGAGAAAAATGCCCCAGCCAAAGCATCCCGGCCTCTCAAGATCTCTGACCTTTCTGGATGTTGGACATCAACCCTGTCCCCATCTGCCCTGCTAAAGGCCCTGGGCAGGAAGGGTGAGGAAGGGAACCCCCACTTCTGCTTACTCTGTCCTTGCAAATGACTAAAAACAGAACTCTATTTAAAGAGTAAATGGTAATGTCAAGTTTGAATTCAAAAGGACGCTTTCTTATAGAGAGCTGGAGAGATGAACAACAGCTCCCCTCAGCCCTGGCTGCCTTCTCTGACTGGACCCAGGGTCTGCTGGGTTGGGAGGAGCGGGAGGGGTGGGCAGGCTGCCACCCACCAAGACTCATGGGTGGAGAACTCTGTCCCCTCACGGCCCCCGCGGGCTGTGGAGACTCTGCTCCCCGTCCTTCAGCCCCTAAAAGTTGATGCCCATAGGAGATTCCTTCTGTTCACAAGGCTGTCTGGCCCAAGTCCTTCTTGACACCACCCCAAGCTTTTGTCCAGGCTGTGGGTCACTGGTGCTCAGGGCCACACTCCTTTCATGGTCTGGGCCCTGTGGGGACAGAGCTGGCTGTGTCTGTGCAGCTTGCAGGCCTTCTGGTTACATCTGTCCTCAAACAAAGAGCTTCCCGAGGACTGTCTGCCCCTGGCTTTTGTAAACTGAGTCCTGGGAGCCGCAGAAGCCCTGAACGCAGGCTCTTGCTTGTTCTTACTTACTCCTTTCTGATAGGCCTATCCCAATCCTCCCCTCAAGTCCACAGCTTACCGCAGGGGTCCTGGAGGTCAGCAAACTTCTGATAAAGGCCCAGAGTGAGTATTTTAGATTTTGCAGCCAGATGGTCTCCATGGCAACCATTCGATTTGGGCCATCATGATCTATGCAACCTAGACAATCCATGGTCATGGCTGTGTTTCAATAAAACTTTATTTATAAAAGGAGGCAGAAGGCCAGATTGTTGGGTCCACTTTAGTCAACCAATGATCAAGAGAGGTGCACTCTTGTTTCTAAACTGTTCCTCCCCTTTGCCTCCTCGGAAACACTTTATTTGCAAACAGCCCTACCCCCCATTTGTCCTCCCTACCTCCCAGCTCTGTTCCACCAAACTGCAATTTTGCCACGGAGCCCTCATCTCAGCCCAACCCCTTCCCTCCCAGCCACTCTCACTCTCCACCTCACCCTCCCCTCCTGAGGCGCTCAGGGGCCTGTGTGGAGCTTGGCCTGGGTGGGGGAGCGGTCAGAGCACAGGGAGCATCAGGAGAACCCTGATCCAGCATCCAGCATTGCTTAGTATTCCTCAGCCCCCCACAAGACACCTGCCTATTACCCAGGGGCTTGCTGAGGTGGGGTGCATTACAGAATGACTGGTTGGACCCACAAATCCTAGAGGTTATAGATCTCCCATTTTGCTTTGTTGCTGGGACTTTTGGATAGCGGGAAAGGCCTCTCACCTCCTCCTCATGGGGAAGCTGCCTCAGCCAGCTGCTCTACTTCCTCCCAAGGCACAAGCCAGAGAGCTCTGGAAGGCTCCGAGTCCTCTGGTCCCTGCTCAGCACCTCCACATCCTGTCTCCAGTGAGTGGATGACCAGGGTGGGCTGGGGTCGCCCCGGGGAGCCTCCCTGCCCCGCCCTCTGCTGCCAGACCCTCCATATCAATGAGCAAGACCTGAGCGGGTGTCCCGACACGTGTGGGATTTATGTGTGAACTGTTTTTGTGTCCTGCAGTACTTGTATATACTTTATGACACATACAGATGGAAAATTCAGAAGGAAACCAACTGGATTTAATATTTTAAAAAGTCTATAATTTCTTACTAGGACAAGAAACTTTGTCATTGAATATGTTCTGAAGAATAGTTAAACATCTGATTGGAAAGTCCAAGTTGTTTTCAGACATTTTGTTTTGTTTTGTTTTTTTGGTGCCTGGGATCAAACTCAGGACCTTGTGCTGGCGAGGCAGGCAGTGGCACCACTGAGCTAAATCCCCGGCCCTAGACTGTTTTTTTTTTTATGTATTTAGATTTTTTGAGGTCTAGGTTGCATGAAGGAGCATCCGCAGGGCCTGATGAGTCTCACAAATGCACACGGTCACCGTGTGTCCTGTGTGTGGTGTGACCATCCCCAGTCCCAGGGAGGGTGCTGCTGCCATCCCAGATTCCCTCCTCTCTTCTCATCACCCACATCTCCTGGCATCCGCTCATCTGCTTCCTGTCCCTACGGTTTACCTTTTTCAGAATATCCTACAAATGGAAAGATACAGTAAGTGGACTCTTGCATCTGGCTTCTTTTTCACTGTCCACACCTCTGAAGTTCAGCCGTGTTTTTGTTTCCATCAGTATTTTGTCCCTCTTTATTTCTGAGTAGCAATATATATACATATATATATATATATGTATATATATAATATGTATCATATTATGATAATTCTATTACCGTATAATTATAATTATATTATTATACATTATTATAATTATATTATAATATGTATCATATTATGATAATTCTATTACCGTATAATTATAATTATATTATTATACATTATTATAATTATATTATAATATGTATCATATTATGATAATTCTATTACCGTATAATTATAATTATATTATTATACATTATTATAATTATATTATAATATGTATCATATTATGATAATTCTATTACCGTATAATTATAATTATATTATTATACATTATTATAATTATATTATAATATGTATCATATTATGATAATTCTATTACCGTATAATTATAATTATATTATTATACATTATTATAATTATATTATAATATGTATCATATTATGATAATTCTATTACCGTATAATTATAATTATATTATTATACATTATTATAATTATATTATAATATGTATCATATTATGATAATTCTATTACCGTATAATTATAATTATATTATTATACATTATTATAATTATATTATAATATGTATCATATTATGATAATTCTATTACCGTATAATTATAATTATATTATTATACATTATTATAATTATATTATAATATGTATCATATTATGATAATTCTATTACCGTATAATTATAATTATATTATTATACATTATTATAATTATATTATAATATGTATCATATATATGTATCATAACTTGCACATCTAATTGTCATAGATATTGGGACCATTTCCTCTTTTAGCTCTTTTCTTTCTTTCTTTCGTTCCATTGCTGGGGCTGGGGCTAGAAGCCAGGACCTTGCCCATACTAGGCAAGTACTCGGCACTGCCAGCGACTCTGACTCTTTTGAATGACGCTTCCATCAACATTGGCATATAGGTCTTGTGGCCATTTTTCATTTCTCTTGGATAAATCCCTAGGATTTGAATTGCTGGATCCTAGAGTCAGTGTACATTTAACTCTTTGAGAAACTGCTGAGCTGTTTTCCAAAGGGCCGTTTCCAGCCTTCATACTTGCAAGCGGTCGGTGGGGTCAGCCTCTTTAAATTCTAGCTGTCCCAAAAAGTGTATGTGGGGGGTGTCTCTTTGTGATTTGAGGAGCCCATGTGCCCACTGTGGTCATCGGCCTCTGACTAATTTTAATAGTAAAGAAGAAATGACCGGGATACCATTTAGGCACAGTGCTGGGTGCAGGCCAGGATAGCGGGACTGGCCATCGCCACCTAGAGGGAGGGGGCCTTTCCAGAAAGTTCCTACTGTCCCCTGGACCCGCACACGGGAGAGCAAGTACCTAACATGTGACATGCCTGACCTACTCGACAGGTCAGCACATACCTGATGTCACACCAACAGTACTGGAGTATTTTCAAATGAATGACAAGCCTCATAACAGGCTTGTGTGTTTTGTACAGTAATTTTCCACCTGCACTTATTGATCCCAAGCAGCTAATACAGTGCAAAATGTGGAACAAACCACTAAGAGATGTGGTGTGGCTGCTAAGACGTTCAAGGAGATAAAATGGGACCCTAAAAGGTACACAACTTGAAAGAAAGCAGGAGAAGAGAGGAGCGGGCTAGAAACAGATGGAGCACGCACCACAGGAGGTTTAGATCCAGCCCGTCAAAGGCCGTGTTATGCACCTGTCTCCCATGGGGAGGTCAAGAGCTGAGAGGGAGGGCCGGGGACGAGGTGGAGCAGAGAGACAGGAAGGGCAGGAGCACCAGGAGAAGCTTCCCAGCGGATGAGAGAAGCTAAAGTTATGATTTAGGCCTTCGAATCTTTTAATACCCAAAATGAGAAAGAACCACACGCAACTATGGAATCTGACCTCGATGACTCAGCTGGCTAGCAGGGAAGGCCGGAGGCAAACAGCTACGTTTTTAAAATATCCACTAGAGTGAAAGGCGCATGGCCATGAATCCCCCTCGAAATACTCTCACTTTGAACACGCTTATCCCACTGTCCTCGCCGCTCGAGAGGCGGCCTGGGAGTCCTCCTTTGGGAGTGTCTTTGGTTGAAGGGTCATGGCTGCCTCGCTGCCCTCAACTGATTCAAAGCATTTACCTCTGCGGCCATTTTTGACTTTAAGGAAGAGCCCGGAGTCACGCAGGGCCAGATCTGGTGCATCAGGTAGACGAGGACACATCAGCATGTTTCTCCTCGATGGGGATTGCTGTGAGCATTTTGAACCAGGACACTGAGACAGCCAGAGAGACCCTCACAAAAGAGGATTTCCGGAACTGCTGCCGAAGGTGGCAAGAAAGACCGGATAAATGTTTCTAAAGTTAGGAGGGATATTTTGAAGGGGATTAATGACAGCGTGTCTTATTGTAGTAAAAACTTTTAAGATTTAAACATTCACTGCTTTTTTTTTAATCACACTTGATGGGTCAGGGAGACATTGCTGCTGTGAGTCGCCTCAGTGCTGAAGTTGCCCAGGGACCCACCTTGCCTGGATTCCTCACTGGGAAATGCACTCAGATCTTTGTCATCAGAAGGATTTCCCTGGATTTGCAGGACAGAGGACACACAGGGAGTTAAAGACAGGACCCTCAGGGATCTCTATTCATCACTGTGTCCTCCGCACAATCTTGGCTGTGGTGGGTGCTGCGTGTGAGGTCCTGGGCTGGGGGCTGGAGGAACTTGTTTCTAAAATGCTGTGTTTACAGAGGCAGGAATGTGCCTGGCAAGGGTGGGGAGAGGGCGGGCGCCCCATCGTCGCCTTGATGGAAGAAGGCCTAGAGGCAGGGTGATGCTCTCCCCCTTGGTGACAACAAAGCCACACGGGACAGGGACCTGGGGACTGTAGGCCCCGGGCCTGGTGGAGGAACCACACCAGCTTCGTGAGGACCCACGTGGGTGTTGCTAGATCTCGAATCTCTAGCACAGTTGTTGGAACATCTGTACAACAAAGTAATTGTTAATTAACAAAATGATAAGAGAAAATCATTACCGATACCCTAAAAGCCACTTAAGATGCGTAGGGCTGCCTCGCTAACCCCAGAACATTAGACAGCAAGGAGCGCTTGGAGCTGGGTGGGAGGGGCTTCACGGGTGCCAAGGCTTCACCTCCAAGGGGATTTGGGGGATCCCCGAAACTCACCGACTAAAATGAACTCTCATCATTTAGTGTAACACTTGAAGACAAAGTTAATGTGAAGAATTCACAACAACAAATATCCAACTTTGACGTAAAGATGGGACTGGCAATGTCACCATCCTGGGCACTACTGGAACCAGGGCCCCCAAAAAAGAACCTAGAACCAGTAATTCGGACTCTCCCTCCACCCTGTTTTCATTCAAGGAAAAATGGCACCCACCTTGTCCTGGCTCTTAAGGCAGGTAGGAAAGGAAGCCCCCCAAAACATTGTTTAGCACAGCGAGTGGCAGCACTGGTGACTTTTAACCCCAAAAGGTGGTGCAGAGGGACCCCTGGGTTTCCATAAATGCAGGAATAGACGAGGGCACTGGTGTTAGGGGTTTTGGGTGCACACTTGTGAACTCCAGAGTTTCAGGTGGCAGAAGGCAGAGTAGAGGGAGCCCAGTCGGGGGGCAGTCCTGACTTTGTGCAGGACAGTGCGGGCACCGTTGGAAGGCAACCGGAGAGGAGCCTGGGGTGAGGCTGTCGCTGCTCCCAGCTCCCAGCTGCAGGCTCTTCTGAGCTAAATGGCTCCCTAGGCTAGAGCTGCATGGCTGGGCAGATCCTTGGGGGTCTGTTTGGCTCCCCATGGAGAGAGCCAGAGAGGAAGTCCCACGGCAGCCCCTGGAGAGATGACAGAAATGTGCCCTCTCCCCACCCAGTGCACTGAGCCTCCTGGAGCCTGGCCCTCGGGCCATGGTCCTTCCTGTCCCGGGGACAACTGCCCATCAGAGCACAAGGCTGTGGAGATCAGGCCCTGAAGAAGGTTCCTATTCTGTAGCAAACACTGGTTGTGAAAAAAGTGGGCGATACACACAGGGAAGGCTTTAGGGTAGGCAGACCTTGGGACCTGGGAGCCTGTCAGCATTACTGGGTACAAGGAGGTAGGAGGAGGGAGCGAAGAAAAAGTAACGGAAAAGACTGACAAAATCTCACCTACCTTGGTTCCTGGGGAAGGAGGTGCTGGAGCAGACACCGTGAGACACACAAACTTAACACCACACAGAGACACTCATCTTGTTGCAATTAGCAATTCTCTCTCTCTCTTTTTTTTTTCTTTTCCAGTACTAGGGGATTGAATAATGCAGAGCCTTTGCCCTGAGCTACATTCGCAGCTTTCTTTATTATTTTTTAAAAATTTGAGACAGGGTCTTACTAAGTTGTTAAGTTGCCTGGGTTGGATCTGAACTTGAAATCCTCCTGCCTCCAGCTCTCAGAGTGCTGGAATTACAGGCATGCACCTCCATGCCTTGCTCATTTAGCAATTCCTTGGCAACACCAATGAGCTCTTTGGTGCTAACCACTAGACAGTGCATGACCACGAAGCAAAGAATCGAATGAAGGCACCCAGGCTGGAGAACGGGGTGCACCTCACCTTTCAGGGCGCAGACTCTGTGTGACCGTGAGTTTATCATTCTACCAGGGATCCATAAAGTGGGGACAGCTGAGAGTCTAAGCGGGTGTCCCCAGTTCCCACTACACACCCCGGGAGCCTTGCATCCTTGCTGCTACCTGCAGCGAGAGGAACTTTCAATCCCACTCAACGCTGAGGACCCATGTGGCTTTCGAGCGTGGCCTGCCCTCCACATGCAGCTGGTGGAGAGGGGGCACCGCACACCTGGAAATGCATTTTCCTCTAGTTTGGCCTTGAGGTCTTTCTCTGGACAGTGTCGAAAAGGCAAGTGACCACTTCCAAGGATGGACCAGAGGGTAGAGAGGTGGGCTGGTGGTGGTCGGGGGAACACAGTGTCACTGGATTCCAAAAGACAGGAGAGACCAGTGGGAATCGGGAGGATTTATTTCAGGTTTTAGGGTCAACGCAGGCACAACAGACTCCTGTCCAAAGGAAGAGTGTTGGACAAAGAAAAGTTCCTGCTTTTATACATTTGATCGAAGATGGGTAGTCTTTCTGTTGACACAGCAAATGAGTTTACCAGAACAGGTTGAGGGCAGTCAGTTTTGTAACTTAGCCTTGAAAGAAGACAGTGTCTTATGAATCATATGAGAACAGGGTGTCATAAACTTTGCTTACAGGACATAGTTGTCAATTTTATCTCCTTGTACCAGAACAAGGAGTTACAGCTACAAGGGAGAGGGTGTGACCCAAGGGCTGGGGCTGCCCAAGGCTGGGAAGAAGTTGTTTCTCTGTAAGTCCTGCTTCAGCATGAGGCAACTCACCAAAGCTGAGAGAGGAAGGGACCCTCCAGGGCCCCCAGGAAGTCCAGAGATAGCAGGAGCTCCACCAGTGGAAGAGGGAAGGGAGAGGAGAGAGGGACTTGTGGAGCAGAACCTTCTCTGGGTTCAGAACATTCCCCAGGGGGGGATTCCCATAGGGACTCTGATTGGTGGGTTTAGGGCACCAATCAGGCATGAGCTAGGTGGACTAACACCATTGCTATCGGAGGTGGGCGTGGCAGAGCTGGCTGGAAGAAGAAGGCAGGATCTGCCAATGACAAGGTCCCAGGACAGTGCCAAATAATTCCCAGGGCCCCGTATGTAGAACTTCTTGAAGGCTCCCTTCAGATGTGGACAACGTAAAGAGACAAGACGACACGAGGATCCACTACTGTGATTCTTCATGGTAGACCACCCTGTGTCTCCTGCACTTTTATTTTTGCTTTTATCCTTTCTTTCATTTTTCCCTTACCCCTTCAACCCTCACCTTTGAAATATACTTTTCTTTGTTCCAGACAAAAGGACCTGGGATAGTTCTGTTTGGCAAGCCGTTTTTAAAGGGACTACCCGACAGCACTGTGACTGGTTGGTCTGTGTGTCCTGCAAGGTATGGGGTCTGTGGGGCACGTCAAGCAGGGGTGTCCCACATGGACGTGGCCATCAAGAGGCACAGACTGACCACCTTGAGGAGCTAGGAGGAGGTGGGGACTAGAAATCGGTCACATGGGTGACTGAGCTCCACTCCTGGCACAGAGTCCAATGTACAGGCAAAGCTCATGCCAAGGCAACACAGCTCTAAGAATTCACTACACCTGGCAACTTGGCACCATGTCTGAGCTCCTACCCACTGTGCCACCTGACTCAGAAGCACCCAATGACCCTCTTGGAAGTCAGAGCTGGCCCGGGTGGGGGGAACATCGCTGCTTCCTCAGAGCTCCCGCACTCCAGGATCCTCTGAGACCATTTCCCAACCCGGGAAGCCCCAGTTCAGGCCACCCAGAGAGACAGTAGGAGGAGGTCCCCAAAGCAGAGACAGGAGGGGGCTGGACTCACCCCACCCCCGGCACAGGTTGCACATTTGCTGACTTCTGTCCTGGAAAGATTTTTCAAGACCTGTCAGTAAGAATCATAAAGGGGTTCATGCGGCAAAATTTAAAAGTATACACTCAGAAGCGGTAGGAATCGAATAGAGGGCGGGCCCTCAGGAGAGCAGCAGTGTGGTCTGGAGTTGAGGGTTTTCCATGGTCTGGGGTGTTCTCGGATGGGTCATCGAGGGTGTGCCCTCCTGGTGGGGTAGGCCAGAATGCAAACCATTTCCCTGGGCTGGAAGCTGGGATACTCAAGAGCAACTTCACAGGGGAAAGGCAGGGCTCCGGAGCCTAACTTGTAGGCTCTTGAAGACCCATGGGAATTCTTCCGAGTTTCTTGGAAGGGAAGAGGACCTGAGTAACTTTTGTATCTGTGGGGAAACTGAAACTCTCACCTAACAATAGTATGCAGAAAACTAGAAGTGGTTAACAAGGAGCTAATCTATCAACGTAATGAAGCCACATTCCAGCCCAAAGTGCATGTGAATACCTTTTGACCTTAGGAATCGTAAAATATTATGGTGTCTAAACATTTTCTTGTGATGTCTTTCTGCAGATGTTTCTTGTGTATCTACACAAGATAATGTGCTGATAATGTGTGTATAAAGAGCCAGGTTTGCCTCAATTAGAGCAGACGGTCTTTTGTCTCCACTCTGCCTAGAGTGTCTTTCCTTTTCAATCCCCACTCTCTCCTTCAGGTACTGTTCGACTAGTGGGGGCTGGTCCCCCACATGTATCCAAAAGCTGCAGCTTTTCTTAGAAGTACCATTTTAAAATTATGATTCTTTCTCCTTTGTACCTATCTTTATATTTCTATCCTACCTCAGCATGGCCGGTGCCCACACAGCCCAGTGCCAACTCAGATTCCTCATGCCCAGAGAGGAAGCTGGACTTTCCCGAGCGCCTCCTGCTGGCCTTTCCATCACAACCCGAGGCCAAAGCACTGGGACAAAAACACCTGTGTGCTCTCAACTGAAGAGGGGAGCACAGAGATTCTAAGGACAGGGACATGAGTCCCGGTCCTGTCTGAGGGAGCCTCTGTCCCCCGGTGGAAAGGAAAATGGGCAGCTGCAGGTAAGCCCAGTGGAGATGGCCACTGGGATGCTGGTGCACCCATGTGGCTGGGGCACATATGCTTTCTTTGGGCTTGAGACAAAAACAGGCAAAACCAGGCACTGGGCAATCACTGTCCCATCCCTAGGCCACTGGCCTCTGGGGCAGAGACGGGGGTCAGTTCCACTGCCATCTGTTCAGTCTCATCCTGTGTGTGTGGCTTTTTGTTTGTTTCTTTGTTGGCTGAAAAAAAAGTCCTGTTAAAGTAAAAATGTGTCAGTAGGACACGGTGGTGCATGCTTATTACTCCAGCACTTTGGGAGGCTGAGGCAGGAGGATCGAGTGTTCGAATTCCACTCGGACAACTTATCGAGATCCAGTCTCAATGTTAAAAATGGGGGTGGTGTGGAGATGATGCCCAGGGTAGAGCAACTCTTAGATCCATCCCCAGAACCAAAAAGAAAAAGTAAAGTGTGAGCTAAGAAGGCCACCCATGCCCAGCCTGCCGTAGGTGGGATCCTCAGTAGTCCTTATCCCTAATGACTGAATTTAAAACTGTGATACCCTCACCCAAGGAGAAGAAAACCCAACTCACCAACCTTAACCTCCTTCCCCACTTCAATTTGCACAGCGTGTCATTTTCTTTTTTCTTTCTTTTTTTGGGGGGTGCTTAAGACAGGGTCTCACTATGTAGTTGAGACTGACCTGGAACTCACTAAGTAGCCCAGGCTGGTCTCAAACTCACAGCAATCCTCCTGCCTCAGCCTCCAAGTGCTGGGATTACAGGCATGCGCCACCATGCCTGGCCAGTGTGTCGCTTTCTACTGTATCGTTTGATTTATTTATTATGCATATTTTCAGTCTCCCCTGTTCAGGCTGTGTGTAGGTGTCCGCCAAAGCCTCCTGCAGTCATAGGTGGGGCTCTTTCAGAGGTGGCTGGATCTAGAGTGTGTGACTAACTCATGGTACAATGCTAAGATTAAGATTGGGTGATTACTAGTTCAGTACACTGATTGGTTTGACACCACTTTAATCCTAGTAGCCTAGACAGAATATAAAAGGGGCAGAAAAAAACTGCTAAGGTCCTTTGCTTGCTTTGCTGCCTTCTGCCCACCATGAACTGCTTCTCCTCTGTGAGGCCTCTCTGCCATGCCTCCTTCCTTGGAGCACTTTTGAGGGTGCAACAACACGATTTCAGGGGGGGGTCTTCATTTATTTTTTTGGTACTGGGGATCGAACTCAGGACCTTGCGCTTGCAAAGCAGGCAGCAGAACCACTGAGCTTCAGGGAGGTCTTTAATCAAGTGATAAATGAAAAAACCTGGTTTGGAGGATTTGTCACCAGGTGAGCCACCACGTAGAGGAGTCTTCTGATCACGGTACCCATGGTTGGCTGGGCAGCAGCTTCTGCATGACAGGGCTGCGAGCCAATGTTCCTAGCCTCATTTCATGGATGTTGCTGGATTTCTGGCTGCTGGACAGAGGAGGGGGCTGTGTGCTGCCCAAGGGCAGAAGGGAAGAGAAGCCTGTGCGGGGACTCCTCTGTGTTTTTTCCCTGCTGGTGCTCTCGGGCCTCCCCTCACAGGAGCATGCTGTGCCAGTAGGAATGCGGTACCCTGAGGCCCTCAAGTCCTTCCAGGGGTTCACCGGCCACACGGCTGCTCTGGGGAACACCAACCATCCACCACAGGAAGAAACCACACAGGTAACTGGAGGTCCACAAGACCCAGAGGACACACATGTGGTCAGGGCCTGGGCCAGGACAGAGGCTGAGTCAGGAGAGTCTCTGACCTGTCGCTGCTCTAGGCCTGCAATGGAGGGACCTGAAGAAGTACCCTGTGTGGATGGCTCCTTGGAGCTTTCCAGCCCATCGCCCTCTGGGCACCGAGGGAGAGAAGGAAAGTGCCCAGCTGACGCAGGCGGCTCAGGGCTATAGCAATCCTAGGGTGACTTCATGATGGAGCTCGGGGGCCTCCCCAGGAAGGACCCCAGGATACCAGGGAGATGATGGGGGCAGCTGTCTGCCAAGGGCCTGGAGTTGACAGGGTGGACAGACAGCCACAGAACTGGGCCCCCAGGGTCCCTGAGGGTTCAGAGTAGAGAGGGCGGGCGCCATGATGGGTAGGCAGAGGTACTCCCATGGCACAAAGACCCAGCATCCACTGGGATGGGCAGAGAACAGGGCGGCCTCAAACACAACCGGAAGAGACACAGCGCTGCGTCCACCGGCCCGCTGGAGAATCGGGGGTGCCACCTTGTGGACCCAGATTTTGCTGGTTAACGGAGGGTGCCCTGCAAGTATATGGGTTAAAGTCCATGGATTCTGCCAATGGCACCACGGGCGTTTATCAGAGTCCATATATGGGGAAAGAGCGCACCAGGCTATAATCTACGTGGGCTGCTACCACCACTCTCGGTCTGGGGGACTTAGAAAGAACAGAAATTTACTTCTTTCAACTCTGGAGGCTGGAGTGCAAGCCGGAGATGCGGGCCACCTGCCTCTGCCCAGGGCACTGCTGCCTCCGCAGCCGCGAGTGGTGGACAGGTATGAAGGACGACACTGTGCTGTCACTCAGCAGGGTCCTTCCCTTCCAGGAACATCCGCTTCTGCGCAGGGACAGAGCCCTGGAGGCCCACCTTCTTGAAGTCCCACTCCCAATGCCGCCACCCTGGGCTTTCAGCCTCAACAGTGAGAGTTACACGAATTTAAGCCAGACCAGACCAGGCTGCCGGGGACTGCGGGATGGAGGATCTGAGCTGACATGACATCAAGGGCTGGAAAGGCTGTCGCTTCTCTGTGCCACCCCAAGGACCTCAGTGGGGCAGGAGCGGGCTGAGCCGAGAGAGTCTGGACCGCATTCGATGCCACTCTGCCGCCCTGCGCCTTTGGGTCCATGTCCGCTCTGATGAGCCAGTGAGGGACAAGCCACACAGCCCTGTGCAGCCGGGCGGCATGGGCAGTCAAGCCATCTGCATCTCAAGGGTGCTGCAAAGAACAGAGCACCGGCAAAATCATCCCCACGGAGCGGAGCCAGGATGGCCCGCCAGCGGGAGCAGGCCTGGAAACCGACCCACACAGCTGCTGCCACACAGCCGTCAGGCCTGCCTCCAAGTTCTGCTTTGGGTTATTTATATTTTCTCCTGCCTCCTATTGTAAAGCCCGCCCGGGGGAAATGCTGGAGCACAGGGCGCTGCTGTCTTCCAGTCCTAAAGAGCAGCTCCAGGCACCGGCTATTGCAGCTGCCAAGGAAATGATCTCAACACAGCACATTCCCTTCCCAGGAGGCACAGATCTCAGTGTCCACCATGAAGGTCCCCGCAGGGTCCCGGGCTCCTGCTGAGACAGCACCGCTGCCGCCAGGCGTTGGCTGGGTGAGGGCTGAGGAGGGGATGGCGACAGCTCCCTTTGACCTGGACCAAAGGCCGCAGAGACCAACCTGCTGCTCACCGTGGCTTTGCAAGGCCAGGAGGAGACTCACACTGAGGGCGGCCTGGACCACCTGCTCCTTGCCAGTGCCTGTCTGACTGCTGGCACCCGGGCTGTGTGCCTTCGACTGTCACCGTGGGCCCCTGCTGTTCCCCGCCCCGTCCCTTCTCCACAGTCTGTCACCTGTAGGGGACTTGCAAGAGGTGCCGTGTTCCCCGCTGGGACACCACCATGAGACCCGCCCTTGTTCCTCACCATGCCGACGCCGGGCCACCCGCACACAGTCTCAGCTGCACTGGGGGACCAGGAATTGGGGGTTTGAGAGCTCCTCTGGTGAGTCCCACGTCCAGCCAGGCTGGGAACTCCTCCTGCCCTAAGATGTCTGCCCGCCCAGCTGGCCGGAGCCCACTCCCCTCATCCTGCCCTTCACTTCTGCCTCCATTGGCACAGAACAGCTGAGGACAAGGTGGCCCTAAGCAGGTCCTGAGACCACAGGCCAAACCCACAGAAGGAGGCCAACTGTCCCATGCCCCTGTCTGCCTGCACGGAGGACAGACGAGGGCACGGAGAGAAGGCACAGATGGACGCACAGGGCACCACGCTCCAGCGGGCCAGGGCGTCTGGGCCGAGCCAGTCATCCTGAGGTCCGGGAGTTTCTGAGAGAAAATAAGGTTTTGCCTGTCCCCTCAGCTTCCATTTCACATAGCGGGAGCCAAGCCTGGGCAAGCAGACCAGAAGGAATTTCTCAGTGTGGACCAGGAAAGGAAAGGACAGAAGCCAGAAAAGCAAAGCGAACTCTCTCCCACTATGCTCTGAGCACTCAGGTCTCACGGCCATAGTGCTGCCTCTGTTTAATGCAGGGAAATAGCTGCAGCCACTCTGCCCACCTCAGCTTCCCTCTGCACCCCATTTCCATTTCTGTCCCCACTGCCATCTTCCTGTCCTTTCTGCCCTGAACAGGCAGGAGCTCTGCACCTGCCTGGCTCCCAGAACAGCCCGGTAACAGCAACCCAGAGAAAAGCAAATAAGACTTTGCAAAACCAGAGCTGTTGTCATTTATCTTTTCACGAGTCCCCCAGCTTCACATCAACCACCAGATCGTCCTCCTGAAGCTCCAAGAGGGCTCGGGCTCAGGAAGCTGCGTCAGACCTCGGGGAAGTCTGCGGGGGAGTGGAGCCCTGTGGGTTGGGCAGGCTCAGTGGGGCCTGGCTGAGCCAGCGGCCAGGACAGAGCCCCCGCCACCGAATGGGTGGGCAGCAATTCCTTTGCCTCTGAGGACCCCGAAACATGGTGAGGCTGGTGGAGTTGGGGCCCAGAGACCCTCACACGCACCACAGCCAAATGACACCGCAGAAGTGGCAGCCAATCAGATGCAAAACCTCCGCCCCCCCAACCTGCATCCATCACAGAAGGGACGCCCCTGGGTGGCACCCCACCACCTGGGCCTCAGCAGCCTGCAGGTGTGGCACCGGGGACGGGAAGGGGCAGACACTGGATTCTCCTTCTGCAGGGGGCCCCCTGGACTTGGAGGGGGCGCAGATGGGCCGAGGCCAGGGGTCCAACGCCTGAACAGGCTCCGATGTTCACCTGAGAGCGATGGAAGCCTGAAACAGATGACGCTAGAGGGAAACGCGTGCCAGAACTGTTTACCAATCAAGTTAAATTTAGTGTACGTGTTGCCAAGTAGGAAAGAGATGCTGTCAGAGGAATGTCTGAGCGACTATAAAAATAGCATGTGAACATTTGCAGAGCTGATGGATGAGGCTCCAGGCACAACCCTGCCTTGGGCGGGGAGGTGAGCAGCACAGGAGCGAAGCTTGGGCTCTAGCGAGATGAAAGTGACACTGCCCAGAACAGAGGAGGGAGCGGGGTTAAGGAAGAGGCAGAAATGCAAATGGACCCTCAGACCCCGAGGAAAACACAACCCAGAGCTGAAGATAAAACACAGAAGTGGCCATTTGGAAAGATCAACAAGACAAGCGGAAGTCTGCAAGATAAGTCAAGAGAAAAGAGAAACTGTAAATCTATGTTAGGAATGAGACTTTAGATGTAATCACAGGTAGGAGACCAAAGCTTTGAGATCTGTAAATTCCATTTTATGCCAATAGTTGGGAGACCCAGAACAGGGCTTTCTGAGTGGGACTCCCTGCTCCCCAGCCCCCTAGGGTTTCTGAAGTGTAGATTTACTCTTGCCCCTGGACCCCCAGGAATTATTGTACACCCTCAACTTGGGAACTGTGACACTGCAGGAAACAGACTTTGTAATCAAACAGACTACAGACCTGGGCAAGGAATGTGAACAAACTACCCCGGGCGGGAGAGAAGAGCAAAAAAAGGACCCTCTGTTCCTCTTCTGAGTTTCCTCATGTCCCTGCACCCCACACGCATCTGTTGAAGTCCTAACATCCACTTAGACGTGACTGTATTTGGAAACAGGATAGTTGCCTGCGTACTTCCTTTTAGATAAGGTCAGCCTGGAGTCAGCTGGGCCCTGATCCAACGTGAACGGTGCCTTTGCAGAAAGCGAACAGGGAGAACACGTAAATGTGAGGGCAAAGATCTGGTGACTTGCCAGCCAGCGACAGACAGCAAGTCCCACAGACAGGCGAGGGGCCTGGGAAGGAGGTGGCCCTGCCCAGACCTTGCTTTCCCACTTCTGCCCCCCAGAACTGTGACACAACGAGACCTCATTGTTTAAGCCAAAGAAATAAAAAGAGAAGACAGATAGTAACTCCCCTCCCCAGAGCATGCCATGTACCCCAAAACCACAGCTGTTAGGCTGTCGGGGAATCCCTGAGCCCAGGACAGGCAGAAAGCGGATGGTCTGAGCAGCCAGGCCTGACCAAGAGGTGACAGGAAGAGAGAGGCCCAAGTCTCAGAGGAAACTGGAGGATCAGGATCCCAACCCAACCATCGGCAGTGGACAGGAGTGGCTTGTTTCACAGATGATGCCATGAGCCTAACATGGTGGCTCACGCCTGTGACCCCAGCACAGTGGGGGGTTGAGGCAGGAGGATCACAAGCTTGAGTCCAGCCTGGGCAATGCTGCTGTGACTTTAGCGAGAGCCTGTCTCGAATAGAAAATTAAAAGGGTTGGGAGTGTAGCTCTGTGTGAAGCCCTGGGTTCCATGCCCCAGCACAAAACAAAACAAAACAACAGAACAAAAAAAAGAGAGTAGGAACACGGAGGTAAACTTTGTAGGGAAGCGGGTAATGGGAAGGAAGGGGGTAGGAGGAATGGTAAAGATCGAGACATGGTGTCTGCGTGTAATCGCTGAGGTGATTAGTTATGTATCACAGACCTAAACCACTGCTAATAAATAACCACGTTGAATTTGGAAGAAGATTCCGTATCAGGCCATCCTTTAAATACCATAAAAGCGGCTTCTTGTTCCTATATTTTCCATCATCAGGGCCATTCTTTCAAACAGAATCCTTTACCAGCAGGTTCAGTGGTTTCCAGGGGTCAACTCCTCAACCCCCACTGAGAGCAGACTTGCTGAGCTCACTTGGGCAGCACATATACTGAAATCAGAGCAGACTTGCCAGTGAAATCCATGCAGAAAGAGATAAGACCGCTTTAACTTTGCCATTGTGAGCACTGTTGCACGATTCCCCACTTTCCAGACCCACAAGAGTACGTGTGATTGAGTCATACAACTTGGAATGCCTTTACCCCAGGTGCCTACCTGCTGTCCGAGGACTGGCTTTCGGCCTGAAGGGCATAACACTGCGTTAAAACAACCCATCCCACACTTTTCTACTAAAAATTTGTACTTTAGCATAATAATAGCCAGGTGTGCATCCCAGTAGGTGCGCCTGGGGGGATACAGGAAGCAATCTTTGTGTTTTCTCACTTGGTACAAAAAACAGCAAGGTGTGTACACACGTGCAAAGGTGTCAGATAAGGATTTTTACCCACACAATGCTTCATCTAACAGGGTTTGACTATATTCACCTGAGCATCACAGGCGTAAACTATACCCACACCACTTTTCTGTTTGGAATACACGCATTTTTTTCATAATGGAATGTGGGTGTGTATGGGAGACCAGAGGACCATTAAGGCCTAATTGGATGCCTCTGTGAGCACAAAAGAGAAAAGCTGCACTCAGGGGTAATTGTATTTTGTAGGTTCTAGGGAAACCTTAAGATAGCTGAGGTTAAGTTGTTTACCAGAGTATGTACAAATGGATATTGAAAAGCAGATGAATCTTGTGTTACTTTGATTGCTTGCACTCATGTTTGGGTGAAAAAGGCAACATGAGCCAGACACTAAGGGCTCCTTGTCTACTAGAGGTAAAAGTCCCCTGGCTGCCCCCGTGTTAAACTGACTCCATGTCTTTTTGTTATTCATCCTTGTTTGTTCCAGGGTAGGGAGAACAAATTAGCAGCTCTAAGTCCTGCAACAAGGCTGGCCAGGTAGGTCAGTTTACAGGTGGTGCCCCAGTGAAGGGTTAGGGACACGGGCAAGGCTACAGGTGTGATTCACAGTAACTGCACCTGGGGAAAGCAAAACAAACAAACAAACAAACAAACAAACAAAACCCAAAACAAAACTCATCTGTGCATTCATCCACTCTGCAGATGGCAAGGTGTGTCCAGGAGCTCCAAGGCAGCAGCAAGTGAGTTCTACCTGTGAAATATTCATTGCTCTATTTTTGTGCATTTAGGATTTTTTTTCCCAGCACTGGGAATCAAACTCAGGACCTTGCACTTGTGAGGTAGGCACAGTGCCACTGAGCTAAATCCCTGGCCCTACAATTTTTTCTAAGCTTTCTTTGGATTTTTCCATAGAAGTAGTCCAGTTTAGTCCAATGGCACATGAAAAGCAGATATGCAAATTTTGGAGATCAAAAGTGAATTATCAGATTACTCATGCATGGATCACGAAGATGATAATGATTTTGATGTGGCCATGAGAGACATAGTTCCTGTGATGGTGAAATAGAATAAGAATCCACCGATACAGACCTCTTTGCTCAGATGACAAAGAGAACAGCAATGTGAGTGCATATTTGACGAGTCGAAATGTTGCAAAATGGTCATACAACCAAATGGAACAATCCAATGTTAGAACTAGGTCCAAAAATATAGGGAGGGTCTTGGCAGGAGTGAAACCTACGGGAGAGAATGCCAACACTGCCATTCAATGTTAGAAATTATAACAGACAAAATGCTACAAGATATGAAATACAGAAAGGCTGAAATACAACTAAATCATTCTGTATGCATCAATAACAATATTCAAAAATGTATTTATTATGACACCTCCGTAGCTGAACTGAAAGCATTCATAGGTCGGCTGTACTTAGGGATTTCTCATGGTAATCAAGGGAATGTAAAAGACTTACGGAAAAGTGATGGGTCAAAATATGGCATAAAAATGTATGCCCTTGTAGATATGAAGACATTCTTCCAGTTGAGAAATTTATCCTGGAACTAGGAGAGAAAAAGCAGGGTGCTGGGACAACCAGTGTCGGAGCAACTGACAAAGGCATTGCCCAGTCCCAGGCACTGACTTTATTCGGCAATCAGTTGGAGTAAAGGTGACATGTGGTTTCTATGGAAATTAATGTAAACAAGGCTCATAAAGGAAAAGACAAAGCATTCTCGAATTAGGAACAGAATAGACAAAATATATGATTGTAATTAGAACACTGTCCTTCTAGTCTAAAGGTTTTAGTTGTGGGGGAAGAATTTGAGTGCTAGTTACTCTGACCTCAGCACGAAGGTTTCAGCCAGACTCACTTCTGTAAGCAAGCCAATTGTAGGATTAACTCTTCACAGCCTGCTTGGGGGATAATCAATATTACAGTTCTCTGCAGTATAATCTTTAGATTTCAGAAAGATATAACATTGACCTCTCATATAGCCAAAGGAAACAAAGTGGTACTGTCAACGTTGCACCGTGACAGAAATATTGCTAGGGAAACCTCGACGTCACCTCTGTCCCTTAACCCATGACACCTGTCTCTGCTCATGCCTCCAGTGGGCTGTTTCACAGAGTAAGGTGGTGTGGATGCTTCCAGTGACACTGACCTGAGAGACTTCCAGTGGGCTCATCTCTGGGCCCCCGATCTTCTAGCACAGCGCATTTTCTTTCTAATTGACATGTCCCAATACGATGATGATTTTCATAAGCCATAATTCAGAGAAGGCTATTCTCTTCTGGATCTTAAATTCTTAATTCAAAAAAAGCTCACTGAAAACAGGAGCTGAGGGGTGTGTGTGTGTGTGTGTGTGTGTGTGTGTGTGTGTGTATGGCAGAGAGGGGTTTATAAAATAAAAAGGATGGATAAATTCTTCATATTCAGCTGACCACACACATGTTGGCTGGAATTCTTGCTTCTGAAGTGTGTGGACAGCCTTTCTTTCAACAGCATTATTGATCCAAGTTTTGAAACTTGGCTTCCAGGTCTAAGAGACCTCAGTCAATGTTTGTAGAATGAATAAGTGAATGAGAAGGTTCAGCCAAGATTAGTTGGAGCAACTCCATGTAAAACCTTAAGAAGCCAGGTATGGTGATGCATGCTTATAATCCTACCATTCTGTGAGGCCGAGGTAGGAGGATCTCAAGTTCAAGTCCTACCTGGGCAACTTAGCAAGATGCTGTCTCAAAATAAAAAGGGTTGAGGATCTAGCTCAGTGTGAAATTCCTAGGTTCAATCTCCAGTACCACAAAATAAAATAAAACCTTACAAAGAGAATAAAACATCAAAGCATTTCAGATTCTGCTCCCTGAGGAGCAGCCCTGAGGCAGAAGAAAGCTGCAATTCAGTCCTCAGACTAATTAAATACCCTCTAACAAGTGCTTGCAGACATAAAAAGAAACAGCTAGAACTAGAAATTCAAATCTAAAAAAAGATGATGAAGAGGAGAGTGTTTTAAAACTGGCGATCAGAGGCAGGTAGATGGGACTGCTCTCCCTGCACTATTCTTTTTTTGTTTGCTTGTTTTCTTTACCTGTAATATTCTTGCAGTTCTGATGTGAGTTGAAATAAAATATTTTACAAGTGTTGAATGGCACAGTGGGCTGAGACCAGCCCACCAGCACCGATGGGAGCACCCTGCAGGGACCTCAGAGAGAGGAGAGCTCAGGTTGGGCCACAGATCAGTCATAGGAAGGCTGGGCATGGGCGACTGTAGACAGAGGGTGACCATGACCTTCCTGGGGGCAGCCAGAGAGGCCAGTGCCAGCCAGGTGTGGGTGGGGATCACAGCCATAGAAAGAGGTGCCCATGCCACCTGCCACCTGCCGATTGGAGGACACAGCCAGGACCTCCCCTCGGGCTCCTGACTGCCAAACACCTGCTTCCAGGAAGCAGCGTGGTGACACAGCCTAACACAGCACAGAGCACCAGCAGTGGGCCGGGAGGCTGTGAACAGCAGTCCTGATCTCTTAATGAAATGCCACAGGAACAAGGGCACCACGTATGCCAAGGGGCAGCCACGCGCAGCTCCCTCAGAAGCACTCAGCAATTCCAAGGTGACACAAACGACCCCGTGGAGGGTGGCGTCTGGGGACATCAGTGACAACCGTTCTCCGGCAGAGCCAGTGCTGGCCCTGCGAGTTTGACCCGGTCACAGGCTCAGGATAATTTCGCAGAGTAGCTAGACCTTTCCCCTGGTGAGATGGGGTACTGCTCTTTCTACATCCTAGTGGAGGTTGGGACATTTGTCATTTTAACGATTAGAGGGGCGAATGACCAAATGTTAACACTGGGAAATTCTGGGTAATAGGAATATGGACTTTGAGGTTATTCTTTGTATTCTCCTATAGTCTTAAAATTCCAAATAACAAAAATGGTGAGGTAGGGAGGAAATGTTCCCCAGCCTTGTCCACATCCTAATCCCTGGAACTGGTCAACTGTGTCCCGTCTCAAAGTCACAGGGAATGGCAAAGACAGCCAGGACAAGGGCTAACCGGCTATGGACTGGTGCCTGATCCACAAGGCCCAGCCCAAGGTGTCAGTGGGAGGTGGTGGGACCTTTAAGAGGTGGGGCCAAGCGCATGGGCATTAGGTCACTAGGGGGCGTGGCTTCCATGGGGACGTGGCAGCCCCACCCTCCTTTACTCTGCTTCACACTAGGAGGTGAGGAGCTTCCTCCACCACACTCCGGACACCACCACGCTGTGCCTCACAAGCTGAAAAACAAAAAAGCCAACCAACCATGGACTGAGACCCTGACACCAAGAGCCAAAATAAACCTTTCCTCTTTACAAACTGCTTCTCTCTGGTATTTTTCACAGTGACACAGAGAGGGCTAACGTGGCCACTCACCTGACCTCAACATTTATAGGGAGGTTGCAAGAGCAGTGTTGCCCAGCAGGATCCTAAGGCCCTTGTGCGCGAAGGAGGGGGACGGAGACAGAGTCAGACACCTGAAGATCTGCCAGTGCTGCAGCAACTGAAGATGGAGGAGCAGCCATGAGCCAAGTGTACAACCCCTGGGACATGGAAAGGCCGGGAAACGGGGTCTCCCAGGGCTTCCAGAAGGGCCCCGCCTAGCTCACCCCTGGACTTCAGCCCAGTGAGACCCACTTGGGACTTCTGACCTCCAGAAGTATAAGAAAGTTATTCTGTGGCTTTTAAAGCCGCTGAGTTTGAAGTAATTTGTTGCAGCAGCCACAGGAAACTGGATGGAAGGAGGGCTATTGTTCGGCTGTCCGTAGACACCCTTCAGTCTGGGGACACATGGGGACCCCACCTTTGAATCACAAGCTGCAGGGAAAGTCGTTAGCTGTAATTACTTGGAAAGTGCAACAAGGCCAACTGCCCAACGCGTGGTAGCAAAATCTGCATGTCGGCCTTACCTGTTCCAGGTTTGGGCTCTGTCCCCTGGGTAGAGAGCTGTAAGCAAGGGACTGAGTTCTTCCAAGAAATACTCAGCGATGTGGTTAAGCACTTACTGCTTGTATTTCAGCTCAGGTTTAAAACCAGTGAAAGGTCTCCTAATTCCCCTGGTGACCCCCCTGGTCTCCAGTTTGATGGGCTGCCCGGCATCTATCTGGCTTTGCTGATGTCCCGTGGTGCTGAGTGGCAGCTTTTCCGTCCTCACCTTAAAGAAGGCAGGAGGGCTTGTGCTGGGACGCATGGGCTGCCACCACTGAGAGGTGCCCTGCACATCCTGGGGACTTGGTGGACTCCATCCTCTTCCTGCCGGATCTGCCAGAGCGCAGCCGACACACACACACATACATGACAGAAGTCTGAGGACGGGGAAGAGGTGACACTCAAAGTTCAGAAAGCATCTGTCCAAGTACGGGGGAGGGGGCTGCTACCCTCAGATGTTAGCGAGGGCCAGGTACGTAGCTCAGTGATGCCACACCTGCCTGGCAAGTGCAAGGTCCTGAGTTCGACCCCTGGTACGCAATAAAACAAGATGTTAGCAGCCTGGCAGGGTTGGAGACCCTGGCTTGAGCTGGGTGCACGGAGTCACACAGGAGCGTGGCCAGGACAAATGGGAGCCTGGGCACTCAGATGAGGCTGGGAAAGCAGGTGAGAGGAGGTGAGAGTCTGGCGCTTCTACACGGTCATGAAGACTCAGGTCAGTGATTCCTCCTCCAGGATCTCCACCGATGTCTCTGTCTCCCGGCCTGGTGTGGCTGGGGGCTCTCTTGGGGTGCCCATGGGAGCCTGTGGTTCTGTAGGATGTGGTTGGGACCCTCCTCCCTGAGAGCTCTGGGGAGCAGAGGCCGCTCCCACCTCTGCATGACAGGCCTGCATGCAGTAGGATGCTGTCTGGTAGCTACTAAACTAGAACTGTGGGCTGGGCCCCTCTGCTCCCGACCTCAGACCTTCAGAGGCAAGGGTTAGGGTTAGCGTTAGGGCTAGGAGATGGAAATCCTTGAGCTGAGGGCCCCCAGAGGAGGCCTGGGCTCTGAGATCACAGGCTCAGGTCCATCCATTCTCCCCTTGTAAAACCAGGCACCATTCCTCCTTTGCAGGTTGTTTTGTGAGCACGAAATAGAAGCAGCTGTAGTGACCACAGCTTGGGCTGGGTTAAATCTCCGGGATAATGATATTCAGTGTGAATCCACGAACCTCAGCAAACCACTCGCGTGCAAGTGTTGCATGATACTCGTGACAGGGAGAGAGCGGGGAATGGGGTCTCAAGGACAGTACAGGAGGGAGGAGAAACATCCCTGGGCAGGAGGGTACTGGGAGAACCCCCAAGGAGGAGAGCAGTTGCAGCCAGCAGGCTAAGGGGTCAGGGGGTGGGAAGAGCTATGGGAATCCAGTGGCAGAAACCGGGGAGTGCTTGGGGTGGAAAGGTGAAGGAAGAGGAGCCTGGGAGGGAGGGAGGGGCCAGCACAGGTCACACAGCTCTAAGACTCTGGGTTGTCCAGGGGTAGGGAGGTGACCAAGGTGGGCACTGCGGGCAGAAGGCATGTGGCTGGGAGCAAGTAGTCTGAGCAGTGGGGTGGACCGGGAAACTTGGGCGGAGTTGGCCCAAGGCATGAAATGAACACTGGTTTCGCCAGGTGCTGCCCTGCCTGGATCATGCAGGTTAGGCAGTGCCCCATCCCTGAAGTGTACAGGAGAGGGAGAGGCTGCGTGACCAAGCCTCTGCACATTCGGCAGGAAGCTGGCTTCCAGCACTCAGCTGGAACACCACAGATTCATGCACAGAATAAAGAAAATCCATCTGCCCACAGGCCCTGTGTGGATCGTGGGAAGCCACCCCAGGTGCCCAGCCTTGGAGGCTGAGTCAAGACGGCCTGAGAGCCTTGTTAGCAGGGACTCAACACCAGGCAGGTCCCAGAGACGCCTTCACAATGGCCTCGGGATCTGGCAGTGTCCTGCAGGTCTGGATTAAAGCAGTAAGCGGACAGTTGCTAATGACTGTGAAGTCAGACTTGGATTTGAATCTGCACTGCACAAATGGCCCACCTAGAGTCTCATCTTGCCTGCATCAATCCCTTCCTGCCTCAGCTTCCTGGGAATGACCAGCCTTCCTTTCCAGTGAAAAGACACTGGAACAAAAGAAGAAAGTAAGGATGCTGTGCCCAAGATGCACTGACTTCATGCTTACTAACAGGACACTGGTCACGACCGTGAAGGAGGCCCAGTCGCTGATGTAACCCACTCCATCCTGCGACATGCTAGTCATTCTCTCCTGCGGGCACCTTGGCTTCCAGCAGCGACAGATATTTATGACGAGTCAAAGCCCCCGAGTGCCCAGGCAGCAGCAACTCCCTTGTCCTTGACCAAGCTCCCCGTGACCGACCGGAGACAAAGAGCAGCCAGACCTCAGCTGACCGAGCTGGACCGCTGTGAGGGTCCACCTTTGCCTCCGGTCCTTCCCTATGCAGCCCCATACTGCCGTCAGGAACGCAGAGACAGACTGCCAGGCTGCTGCTTTGTTCCCTAGTGTGGCCCCACTAAGTTCCTTTTCTGCTTTACTCTTTTGCTTTGGGTCTTTTAGGGGAGTGCTGTCCTGGTCTGCTAGTGACAGCCATGACAGACACTACCTTTAGACACAGGACAGACCACCGGGCCCTTAACCTGTTACTCCTCAGAAGAATGATTTGTGTCCTATTCTGAGGCAGTCAGCAACTGATTTTTGCTAAAAGCTGTCTTCACTTGGGCCCACGGATAGATAGGTCACCGTAGGGAACATCATTTTGTACTTTATCACCTTGAAGTGTTGGATAGGAGTTACATTAAATGTTCAGAGAAAGTTTACTAATCCTAAATTTGCAGCCTACCTCATCCCCAAGACCGAGGACACCCAAGCAAAGAGCAGCTGGTCATCCTCGGGCTGACAGGGCCGCGTGTGTGGCAGTGTGGATCTGGAATGCCCCCCAGAGCCTCCTGCACTCAGAGGCAGTGCTTGTGGGAGTGACTGAATTACAGCAGAGGCACAGCACAAGGTCCAAAGTTCAATCCCCGGTACCCCCCGCAAAAACCTTCAGGAGTCACGAGCCTCACAGTCATGCGGGAAATACAAACCCATGTGGCTGAGTATGTAGTTATCTAAGCCAAGAGGAGATAAGCAAATTTCAGGGTCATGTACTGAAATGGACCGGACTGAGGTAGATTAGAAGCCCAGCCCTAGCTGTGATTATTCTCCTCTGTTGCTGACTCCCGAGTTGGTCAGGACATAATCCATTTCCAGTTTATGTAACAGTTTGTTAGTGGGAGCTGAAGCCTTTAGATGCCTTTCCTGGAGTAAAGCCACATCGCCGTGGGCCGTGTGCTAGTTAGAGCTAACCAGATTCGATTCAGAGACATGGGGGAGAGAGAGAGCAGGGAATCCCACTCCTCACTCCCAAAATAATGGTGTCAAACGCTGCCTACAGTTCCCGCCTCTCCGTACTGTTAACCATAGCAATCAAACTTTGACGAGAGGTTTGGAGGGGATATTGATGCCCGCCATATCCTCTAAAGGACACACATTTTCAGTCTTGATGAAGCTGAACTTACCGTTACTTTTTGGTTTTCATCCTGGCTCATCCCTTTGACCGACTTTTGTCTGGTGGTAGTAGTTCTAGATGGTAAGACCTTCCTCATTCTGGAGGGGTTTTGCCCACACCCTGCAGGGAGGCATGCTGCCCAGAGCAGCCAAGACTGCCAAGCAGACAGTCTGTCAGCACAAGGGCTCCAGAACACCCAGACTGGAGGGCCTCACCCGTCCACCCGCCTTTTGTACCCTTTGTGTGGTCCTTTACATCAGTCTGGTGTGCCTCCCGGAGTTCTGTGGCTGCTAAGGCAAACTAACTATACCTGACCAGGGGACTGTGTGAGCCCCAACTTCCACCAGTTGGTCAAAAGCACAGGGAAAAACAAGCCAGGGGTCTTAGTTGGCATCAGTCAAAAGTGGGGGTGGCAGTCCTGGGGACTAAGCTGTCAGCCTGTGGGATCTGACCCTGCCTCCAGGCAGTGAGAGAACCAGAGTGGATCAGAGCTCACACAGCTGGTGTTTACCGTGGAACTGCTGGCTTGGGGTGTGGGAAATCCCCACTCATCTGACATCAGGAGGGATGTCCGTAAGTGTACAGGAGAAACTGAGTCTACCTGGTTTCTCTTTCTATATCCTCAGGTGTCATACCTAAAAAATACAATCCTAACAAGATTTTTTTTCTAAGAGTTTGTTGTAGCTTTTACTAGGTCTTTAATCCACTTGAGGCACTTTCTGCAGATGATTCAAGGGTCTGACTTCATTCTTTTGCATGTGGGTATAAACATCCCAATGCAATTTGAAGACTGCTCTTCTCTGCCAAACCGTCTTGGCATCTGTCTAAAATCAACTGCACATAAACGTATGCAACGTTTTCCTGAACTCTCAATGATACCCCAACTAGTCCCATATTCATCCTCCACCAGTACCACAGCCTGATTTTTGTCAATTTTAAAACTGGGAGTTCTCACTCTTGACTTTGTTCTGATTGTTTTTGCTATTCCTGGTTCCTTGCATTTCCATATAAATTTTACAATAAGCTTTCATTTCCTCAAAGAAGGCAGCTGGCATTTTGATAACGACTGTACTGAATTTGTAGATAAATCTGATGAGTACTGTTAATGAATGTCAAGTCCTGCAACCCATAAATGAGATCTTTAAGTCATTAATATCTTTAGTATAGAAGCTTTATACACCAAAGAAACATCTCTAAGTATTTTATTTCTGATGTTATTAAAAACTGAACTTTTTTTTGTTGCTTACTGTGAACGCACTGAAAACAGATTTTTATATATTGATCTTATATCCTACAATCCTGCTGAATTAATTTATTAGCTCTAATAGTCTTTTTGTAGATTCCTCAGGCTTTTCTATATCCAAGTTGATGTCATTTCACCTCTTCTTTTCCTACCTGGATACCTCCTGTTCCTTCGTTTGCCTCACCACCCCGGCTCAAACCTCTAGTGTAATGCTGCATACAAGTGGTGGACATCTCCATCCTGCTCCTGACAAAGGAGAAACTCAATAAATTGAACATTTCTGTAGTTTGAGGGAAAGGGATCAGAGGGCAAGGAGACTAAGAATATGCATAAGAAAGGGAAACCTGACAAGCGGGCAGAAACAAGGCCACCTCTCTGGGAGATGGAAGGACACAAAGAGAGGACAGGCATAAGCGGGGCCCAACAGTGGGCAGCTGCTCTCCACATCTAAGAACCCACCTCTCCTGGCAACTGGAGAGATCGTCTGCAAGGACCAGAGAGAAGCCCAGCTGATGGCCCGACGCCCAGTGAGGCTCCAGACCTCTCTGCTTCCTGGCCCTTGGCTCTGTGAAGCATCACCAAGGGCTTGCTCTGCTCCTGAGTGCTCTCTGCAACTTGGCGTTTATGTCCTGGCACTGTGTGGGTGAGTCGGGAGGGTGAAATATACTGAAACACACACTGACTGAAGAAGGCATATTACTTTTTTTTTGGTACCGGGGACCTTGAGCTTGCGAGGCAGGTGGCGGAACCACGGAGCTAAATCCCTGGCCCTGAAGGCACATTCCTTGATCTTGAAGTTGAGTGTTTGATGTGTTTTCCTTGAAAGGGTGGAGAGGCAACACTAACCCCACTCTTTTTGTTCTGCCCTCCTGAAGAGAAGAGAGACTCCCACCCTACCCACATCCAGTTTCCCTGACAGCTGCACTTGGTATGGGGTGACAAACACTGCCTCAGCCCCAGTAAGAGGCCCACAGCGCCCCTGCGGGAGCCCTGCAGGAAGACGACCACTGTAGTATATTACAGACAACAAAGGTGGTTGGGCAGAGTTGGAGTTTATTTACTGCAGTTCCTTGGCGCTAGTTTACAAGGCAAAAAACAAACAAAAACAATCCGAATAATAATTATAATTTTTTAAAAAACCCTGTCAACAAATTTCTTTATATTTTGTATTTTGACAAAAAGTTTTTAAAACAAATACAAAATAATCTAAAGGAGAAAAACTATACATGGATTATTTACACCTCTGATAAATAGACTAATACTGATCCAGGTGCCTCTGTCCAGGAAACATTAGTGAGAACCAGTGCAAGGGCCTGGGCCTGCTACAGTGCTCTGGCTGGCACTGCTCTGCTTCTGGGCCCCAGAGCTCAGGTTTCCAGCCCAGACCCGCTTCCACCACCTTCACAAGCTCCGGGTGAAGGCCTGAAGCCGCTCCAGGCAGGATCTACAGGAAGGGGTTAGAATGCTGCCCTCCTCCTGCCTCCACTCTTCTGCAAAGCTATTTCCAGAGATGCCCCTATCCTGTGGGGTCAGAGGAGCCGGCCCACTGGCCTGTGGAGACCAGGACCCTCCGCACGCCCCGACCCGGACACGTGGAGGGTATGCCGAGTTGCCAGCCACCACCTGCTCTGCCGGCCCTGCACGCTGGCCCTGGCCATGTGGCAGGAGCTGCCCTTGAGAGTCCCTGAGAGAACGGCAGGAGAACGCTGTGTTTTGCGGCTCCTTCACACCGCACAGGAGGGGCAGCCCACTCACAGGCACACGCAGGGGCAGGGGAGAGGAGGGAGAGCAACCCTTCCTCTCGGTCCACTGCCCCTGCAGAGCAGACCAGGCCCCGCCCCCCTGGAGGCCACTACACAGCGCACCAGGGGAGGCCCATTAGGGCCCGTTTTGAGGCAGAAAAAGCTGAAGCCCCATGGGAATCAGGTAAGATCTCCTTCCTCTAGAACGAGGAATGGAGTTTGGGGACGAGAAAGAAAAACCAGATAGGAACCAGTGAGATCACCCAGAACCTGTTGGGATAACCTCCTCACAGTTTTGGTTATTAGGTATTTAGCTCAAGGAAAATGCTGACTTTCTAGTTAAAGCCCAGCAGGACCTGGGTTCTGAGGGAGAAAGATGACAGAGGTGTCCAGCCAGTTCCCTCCCCTCCTCTCCTACAGCCCGCAGGCACTTGGGCGGGAGCTGCCCATGCCTCCGCCACAGAGGCCTCCCTGCTCGCTGCACAGTGCCAGCCCTCTCTCGCCCAGACGGGCTACTGGGCAGCACTCTTGAGCAGGCGTCAGCCTGGGAGTCCTTCTCCAGGGGGCCCCCAAACAGGCAGGGCAGCTGTGTTCTGTTTCTTTTTAGAAAACAAAAATAGATCTTTATAGCACGCGGCTTCTCTTCCTATCCACCTCTCCGCTTACTATATAATAATGCATACATAGAGTGTACACGGTGCAGGGAGGAAGGCTCTGCGCAGGAGTGACTGCGAGGTACACAGGGCTCTCCCAGCTCTGCTGCAGAGCTGCTGAGCGGAGGAGTGCACTGTCCTGTGTCAGGATCTCCCCTCAGCAGAGAGAAAGGCTGAGAGCCCGGGCTTGCGGGTGTCAGTCCCCTTTCCAGTGACAACTGCCCACCCTTTCTCCCCTTAAAAAAATGCAAAGCTGAAGCTAGTCTCTAGAACTCAGGCAGGGCTGGCCAGGACCCCTCTGCTCTGCAGTGCTCAGGAGTGGAGGGCAGGAGAAAGGCCGCGGCTCTGTAGGCTGGACGACCCCCTGGCAGTGTGCTCAGTGTCTCTTCGTGGAGGAGACCTTCTTTTTCCGTGCTGCGAGCATCTCATAGAAAGGGTCCCTGCTGATGGCCGCTCTGGAGCACAGAAAATGGGAGAAAACAAAAAAGTGAGGGACTGAAGTAGAAGCATCAGTCCTGTGTATGCCCCACTCAACTGTCCCCGCGATGGCTAAGTCAGTGTCCTCAGCACTTGCTGTGTCCACACAGCAGCTGTGCAGAGACACCAGACATGGGACAAGAAGGGGCTCCGCCCTGCTTGTCTCAGTCTCATACCTGCATTCGGAAGGGTAATCACGACATGTTCTCGTAACTTCTCTAATTCAGAGCTTACCAGCTACATGATGGCAGGCACTGCCAGAACCACCACATTCCTTGTAATTTAACTGAGAGCCTGCTCACCAGGGACAATGTTTCCACAGCTCTCAGGAAGCGTCAAGGATAGGTGGTGAAGGCCCCACCAACAATAAGGTTGGCACCCAAAGTGGCTTGCTGAGGGAATCTGCCACGCTTCCTGTGACAGCTGTCACCCAGGCAGTGTATCAGCCTGCCTATGCACGAGCTCATCTCATCCGCACAGCAGCCCAGGGAGTGGGCATCCCCTTCTGTTGGGAGACAGCAGGGACTCCACGTAGGGCGGCCTTCCTGCACACACATGCCCCTACCACTCCTGTCTCCACACAGAGTCTCAGATTCCTTATGTGAGAACAAAGCATCCACTCACCCACAGCCACCATCCCATCTCCATCTTCGTCACTCATCCAGTACCTAACCTTGGCAAAACACCATGCTGATTTGAACAGAAATACAAAAAAACAAACACTGGACTGAAGAGAAGGCACAGTCTGCTGAGAGAACCCCCAGGGCCTCCAGGCTCCTCGGCGGGCACATTCTCCCCACTTCCCAGGGAAGGCCACCAAGGCCCAGGCAGCAGTGGAGACTTCCTACGGGAAACACCTGGGCAAATTCTGAGGGCTGAAGTGCTGATGGAAGCCCAAGGATGCTCTCAAGGGAGAAATGACATCGGACAGTGTGTGAGCCAGGAGCCCAGGCTGGCCTCAGGAAATAGCGGGATGTCTGGACCAGGTCTCACACAGGAATACAAACAATGCAAAGCCAATGAGCTCTGGAAAGCTGAACTTCTAGACACAGGCCAGCCAGGACAGCTTTGTCCCCCTGCTAAACCTCACTCCAAGGAACCTGGTAGAGAACCAGAAGTCACAGCCCTGGACTTGCAGCTGCTCCTCAGCTTCCTCATAGCACAGTGGCTCACTGTGGGGCAGGGCTCTGTCCTGTGACCACACATCAGCGACTTTCTTAGCCTCAGCCGAACCTCTTGGTCTCTGTGTGTGAGATAGCGGGGTCTTGTGGGATGAACAGATTATGAAGCCGGACGGCCGTGAACATGAGGTGTGTGCCACCCAGCAGGGAAGCCTATCCAGCAGGCAGCACTGTGCCAGGCCCGCTCAGCGCCTGTGAGCACACAGGAAGTGCTGCGACAAGCTGGGCACACAGGCACATTACCTGCAACCCTAGCACTCTGGGAGCCGGAGACAGCGGGATCCAAGTTCAAGCACAGTCTGAGCAACTTAAAATTTAAAACCTTGTCTCAAGGGCTGGGGATTTCGCTCAGTGTTTCCACAGCCTGCCTTGCAAGCGCAAGGACCTGAGTTCGATCCCTGGTACCAAAAATAAATAAATTAATTAAAATAATAATAATAATACCCTGTCTCAAAAAAATTTTTTTTGAAAAGGCTGGAAATGTGGCTCAGTAAAAAGTACCTGGGTTCAATATCTAACACCGAAACAAACAAAACACCAAACACAAAACAATATCACAACAGCTAAGAACCTAGAGGGCTGCTTGCAATTAGTCTGGGATTTCCCCTAAGGGAGACACATGGGCAAATCCAACAGCTGGCATGGCAGGAAATGGAGAGGTGAGAGTCCTAGTCTGGGGAAGTCAGGCGTCACTTACTTAATACATTTAATCCACTCTTCCTTTTCTTCAGGTGTAGGAGCAGAAATCCGGTACACTGTGTGGTTTCCTTCTACCACCCGCCCATCGGCCTCAGTCTTACAGGCTTTGATTACTTGGTCTTTATTGTCAGGGATGTAGAGCTCAAAGCAGTTCTGTGATTAAAAAGAAGAGAGTGGGCAGGGGATTTAGCTCAGTGGTGCTGTGCCTGCCTCACAAGCACATGGTCCTGAGTTTGATCCCTGGTACCCAAAAATAAATAAATAAAAATTTAAAAAGAGAAAAAACACATAAAAAGAAGAGAGTAATGGACAGATCTTGGAAAGCTGCTGTCCAAGGAAATAGCAAATTCCCAGAAAACTCTATTTGACCATCATGCTTTTCTATGGAGGCCACATGTATGGAAAGGCCTCTGAGCAAAGACCAGCTAGTCTGCGGATGTTAGCTCCATGCCTAAGGGGGAGAAATAGTTACTCACTGCCTCCTAAACCCAACCTGGAAACATTCAGCATTCCAAGCAAAGGAACAGTGTTTACAAGGTGTGCCCCAAGGAAACAAAGCAGCGGTTCAGTCGTGAGCTTGCTGCTGCCCTTCAGGAAGGACCGATCTCTGTACCTCACGTAAGGGACACTGAAGCAGAGGGACAGCAAAAAGAGGTTATTAAGAGTCTCACCTTTGGCTTGAACCCTAAAGATAATTTAAAAAGTAAGGCCATACCAAGGCCATGATAGTATTTTCAAGTTGCTTTTCTTAAAAAGTCTTTGAAATTTCTTTTCTTTTTTCAAAGAACTGTTGTTCCCCCTCCCCAATATCTCAATTAGCAATAATGGTGCCTTGGATGAACCTCACGGGCTACCATACTGCTGCTGCGCGAAGCAGAAATACTCACTGGTTTTTTGGAATCCTCCACCTCCCGGATACTCAGGTTTTCTAGAGGAATAATTCCACGGGGCTCTTTATCCTGCGGAGCAGTGAAGACAGAAAGACCACTCAGGGACATACTCGCTGCTGTGTTCTTCCTGCAACACCCTCCCTCTCTGCTGCCCCTGTGCAGATGTGGCCATCAGCTTGAGGCCCACCCCAGGATCTACAGCGAGGACACAGCCAACAGTAACCTCGGCGTCGCACAGTACACTGGACCCAACATCCAGTCCTCTGCAGGCAGAAGGCTAGAGGTCCAACAGGTTCCACCACTGCACATCTGAGGTCCAGCCGGGAATGTGTAAGGCCCCTTCCCCTGCTTCTCACCGGGTTCCCCTCACCTCAGCTTTGGTTCTGGTGCCAGCAACTCTTGGAAGCCTTTCCCAGCCTCCAACTAGGAACTCCTGTCTCGCACCCACACTGGGACTGCAGCTGTGTCACACACTCTAACCCCTCCCTCACTGCCTCCTGCCCACCTGGATGTCCAGACCGAGGCTCTCAGAGAGCAGCACCTTCCTGACAGCCCTGCCTGGAATGGTGAAGGTACCTGTGCTCACATGCAGCATGGAGCCACACTCCAGCCTTCCCCTAGCTGATCTGCCTGCCAGGGATGCCCCCACCTCCGCCTTTGGCTAACCACACCAAGGCCTGTCACTTCGCAAGTTTCTGTATTGATCAGAGTAACACATGCACAAAAACCAACCAGATCATCTGCTTTTTACAAAAGTAAAAACTAGTATTTTAAGCCACTCCATATCCCCACACCAACTATTTTCCTCTAAATCTTAGGACACTGTCACCTCTGCACTGCCGCTCTGTGCATCTGGTTTTAGACGTCATTTGTAGATCACCTCCTCCCTGTCCTGTCCTCCCAGAACCCTTTGGCTAAAGCCACACAGGTTTCCCCAGTCCCTCTGTTCTTCAGACTGTGATGTGTAACAACACATCTCTTTCCTTTTCTTCCCTGAAAAACTCTCCCTCTGGAACCAAAAATCACCTTTTATGGCGGGCGGGGGGGTACCTTTTTCCATATAATCTCCCTCTCTAATCAAATTCCCTTTCGTGTGCTAAGTCATATCAATCACGATACTAATGTCAATTTCCTGGCAAAATCCCTCTGGCTGCTCAGCTGAAGGACCCCATCTCAAAGCTTGAAACTTGGACTAGGCATGTAACTCAGTGGTGCCATGCCTGCCCGGCAAGTGCGAGGTCCCGAGCTCGATCCCTGGTACCAAAACAACACCAACAAAAACCAAAAGCTGGAGATGTCCCTCTTTGCTCTCAGGACTCCTCACAGCCAAAGCGCTGCCCGTCTTACTGAGCACGCCAGCCTTGGCCAGGCACAGCTCACAGCATCCTCAGAGAGGCTTTGCAGACACCAAGCCAGACGTGCCGGGTTGGCAATGTTCTCCGGAGACTGACAGCTGGGAGGTGGCAGTCCAGGTGGAGACGACACCCTCCAGAATTCCGAGCGCAGTACTGAGGCCCTGAGTTCCCTACCCAGGTTTTCTGGCTGCCGCTGCTTTTCTCTAGATCTTCCATTCTCTGACACTCCATCAGGACATGGACTTGGTGTGGACCTATTTCTTCCATCACACAAGCTTTTGGTAAGCTCTTCAACCTGAAAACACATCTTGTATCTGGGGAAAGTTTATAAAATCATCTTGTCATAGATCACCTACCCATTGCTTCTTGCCTTTTCTAAAACATGTGAGGTATCCTAAATCAGCTTTTGGCTTTTTAAAAATAAATATAACTCTTCGTTCATTACTTTTCATCTTTTTAGCTCTTTCTGGGAGATTTTTTAGATGTTTTGCTTCTGGTGAGCTTTTATGCCGCACACTGCTGACTTCCAAGGGTCTATGGGGACTGTTGTGCTGCGGGCCTGCTCCTGGTTTCCAGCTGCGGGGGTCACCTCAGAGGCTGCAGGGGAGGTCCTCACAGTGCCCTGGATGGAGGCTTCCTTCCCCTAGAGTCCCTGTCCTCCAAGTTGCGCTTTCACTGCGTGATGGCTTTGGTATCCACTTGCTTTCAGGCCGAGGCCTCCCTCAGACATCTGGGACTCACCATTTGGGGAGGTCCTAGGAGCGTATGGACCTGTGACTGCTCTACAGGGCTCCTCTCACAAGGCTGTCTGTGGGGAAATCTGCTCCAGCTCTCTGCTCCTTCTTTACTGCTGAGTCCTCACCACCCCCAAGGCTGCCCAGCTACATGCCTGCTTGGCTGCATCTGAGAAGGGAGGGTGGGAAAGGCCAGGACGCCGGAGCTTATCCAACCCTGCTTTGCAATCTAGTACCCCCACCCACGACTGTCTAAGAGTCCTCAGTCTTGGCAACTGAGGTGTCACCCTCTCCTGAGAATGGGTGCCCAGACTATTGTGGCGGTGGGGGCAGGAGCTCAGGACATGAAATGAAGGACCCGGATGATCTGCCTCCTCAGCAGTGTCCAGGGAGCCACCCCAGCTCCAGCCTCCTCCCTTTCCAGGGTTATCTGGCACCCAACCCTCCTGAGGATTCTGCTGTGTTAAGTGGTACAGTCATTACCAGGTGGGCAGGAGGGTAGGGTAACAGTCATCATAATGTGGACCGTAATGAGGATGTGACTTCATTCACACTCTTAATGACTGTTGAGGCAGAGACATCAGGGTTATATCCGCATGACACATATTTGGACCCAAGACAACTTTACACCCAAAGGATTTACACCCATCGCCTTCTGTCCAGAAGTGGGGACCACTTGGGTAGCCCCTGCCCTGTTACCTTTCCTGGCACACTGTGCTCCTCACACTAGTCCTACCATCCAAGAAAGGTTGGAGACAGCCAGCTACTCAGAAGCACAGCCATCCATCCTGCAGGGACTGGGTGGGCAGACTGAGAACTACTGAGCCAAACAACTTTTAAGTTCCTGGCAACTGCAGAAAATCCCAGATATCACCACAGCTCCCCGACCCGGATCCCCACCCTGGAACTTAACTGGGTCCCAGGGGCTGGATCAGCAGAGATGGAGTGCACTGAGTGTGCACTCGCCCTGGGTGCCACTGCCAGCATCAACTCCGAGTGATATAACTGGGCTGCCGGGGCTGGGGCAGCCCCACTGCCTGCTCACAGATGCACTCCCGCCCAGCAACACCCACTCCCCGGGGGGCAGAGCCAGCCAACACCAACACCTCTGGCTTACTGACTTCCCTTAAGAGCAACTACTATTTTTGTAGAAATAATATTTGTTCATCTTAAAGAACTTAAAATGCTACAGAAAAGGACAAAGGTGAAAGTGTTTTAAAACACTCCAAATTCGATCACTAATAAATTATCACTGCTGGCAGGAGGCAATTTTATGTGTGTATACAGAGAGGAAGAGGAATAGTAGGTTCAGGAAAATGGGCTGTTCCCAATGTCAACATGGACACTCTACTTCAGTTACACAGAACTTGAGAAAAAAATGAAGCGAACTGAAAAATATTGAACATCAGAGTAAATTTTCTTTACCATAAGAGATAATTCCTAAAATAATCACATTCAAGTTAAAGAGAAAAACAGCTTATGAAAAACCTTAAGAGGTTTTTTTTTTGTTTGTTTTTTTTTAAGGACAGAGTCTCTCTATGTACTCCAGGCTTGCCTCAAATTTGCAGCGATACTCCTGCCTCAGCCTCCCAACTGCTGGGATCACCTGAGTGCGCCACCACGCTCACTTTAACAGTTCTTGACTCCTTGTTTTGAAAGATAAGTAATATTTTCAAAATTCTTCATACTTTTCTTTTTGTTCCTGACTTTTGTTGCCTATTTCCTTTTTACACTGCCTGAGTGTGTGGCCTGCAGCCAGTCCCCAGTCATTCAGCTCCACACTGAGACAAACCCACTCCACATCTCAGTATAGTTCAGTATTAGTTCTACATTTCAGTGTATATTAGCATCAGTTCGATATCTAAGAATGTTTTTGCATTTGAGTATATTTAAGTATCAGTTTTTTAAGCATACATATTAGCTCTATATTTAAGCGTATTAAGGTTCTATTTTCAGTATGTTTTAGCACCAGTCCCGTATTTCAGTATACTCTGGCACTACTTCTGTACCTCAGTATATTTTAGCGCTCCTCTATGTTAAGTGTGTTTCAGAATTAGTTCTGGAGGCAGGTAGGCAGGCTGGGGCGAGGCTGTAGGGTCAGCCACAAATCGGGCAGGCAGGTAGGCAAGTGAGAGGCCAAGTTCTCCAGCAGGTGTGGGTGGCTTGAGTCCTCCATGTCACGCTCCCGTGGCCTCCCAAGTCCAGATGGGGGAGTGAGGAGATGCCAACCCAGAGGGACAACAGCACCACGCCCATGGCAGCGGCAACGGGCACCATTCTCACCAGGTCCCAGTGAAGCCTAATCCCACATTCAAAAGTGGAACCACACAAACGGCCACAGCAGATGGGCACGTGAGCAGTCTGGCTGATCCACACAGCGGCAGGCGAGGGCTCTGCCACTGAGAAGCAGCAGCACACACGAAGGCCGGCAGGGGGAACTGATGCGATAAACTCTGCATGAAACGAAAAACTGCAGGCTCAGTGGTTACAGATTTCTCCATCTAGAAGACTCAAGCTATTATCTGGGACACGAAGTACCCGGGCCGCTTGGGATGGGAGGACAGGAAGTGCACAAGTGGCTACTGTGAAGTGTGTACACGCTCACCATCACCATGGGGCAGCGGTCTCTAAGGTGGATAGCGACCATCACCATGCAGCCCCACAGGCTGTCTGTCCTCGATCCCTGTCACAATACTCGGTGTTACACTCTGGTAGTAAGTTCATTAGCTAAGAATGAATAATCAATCATGTGTATGCATCTAAAAGCTGCAACTTGCTAGGGATCCACCACCACCACTCCAGAGGTTACAATTTGAAACCAACATGTCTATCTCCTATGGAAAATTATTGCAGAAATTCCTGGGATGTCTCAATACTCCATATTCAAATGAAAACGATGATATAATCAATCCAACATCCTGAAATCTCACAGCTCTCTAAGTGTAAATGCCCTCACCCTTCATCTACAGAGAAAATGGTTCCTTTGTATGAAAAAGACCCCTCAGCACTGTGCCTGCCATATACAAAGTGTCAAGGCACACATTACTTTAAAAGTTAAAATGTCACCAATGCCAAATATTACAGGAAGCACTCCTAGGTTTTTTCTAATGTTTCTAAATAGCACACTAAATGCAGCATGATGGTGTGAGACCCTAATCCCAGCATTCTGGGCAGCCAAGGCAAGAAGATCACAAGAAGGAGCCCAACTACTGGGCCAATTGAGTGACTGAAAAAAAAAAGTCTAGAGAATGTAGTTCAGTGTGAAGATGTGGGGTTCAAGGCCCACCCCCGTACTACAAAAATAAAAAACCGATAAAGATATATACAGACAGACAGATACTTAGAAATATTAAGTAAATAGCCACTGATCTGCTTAGTATGAAAGACAAAGATGGGCCATAAGGTCTTCTTATTAGAGAAGGGATTCAGGCTGTAAACCCCAAGAGGTGATTTTACTTTTTTTTTTTTTCCTTTTGAGGCAAGATCTCATTATAGCTCAGGCTGGCCTTGAACTCACTATGTAGCCCAGGCTGCCAGTAATTATTCTGCTCAGCCTCCTAAGTGCTGGGATTACAGTGCATGCCACCACGCCTGGCCTACGACTTCACTTCCTTGACAACGTATCCAAAGAGAACTTGGAACCTTGTTCACAGACAGCACAGTCTCCTGCTGGAAACGGTCAACAGCAAACCTGCTGAGCTGCTTCTCTACTCTGCAGGGCTGCAACCTCAGGACGCAGGCAGGGAAAGCCTTTCTGAGTGACTAAGATGGTCAACTCCATCCAGGAGCCTCAGGCCATGTTTCAGGAGCCGCTCAACTCTAAGCCCGGAGCAGGTCTCCCCAGGCTTAGCACCCCCACCCTTGAGGCCTGGCACTAGACACCCAGAGGGGCCCAGGAAAGGTCTCCCGAGGCCCAGCTGCTAGGTGCTCAGAGCTGACAAAGAGGCCGGGATAGTTCTCCTTAAGCCCAGCCACCAGTCACGCAGAAAAGCAAGGATCCCCTGGGAAGCCTCCCCAAGCCCAACTACCAAGGGCACAAAAACAACAGAGAGCCCAGGACAGTCTCACCAGGCCTGGCCACCAAAAACCCAGAAGACACCAATGAACCCAAAGACGGTGTTCCCAGGCCCACCCACCAGACCCAAGAGACACCAAGAAGCCCAGCGCATGTCCACCCTGGCCCAGCCACCACTACTGGGGATCACTCAGCCAGGAGACTTGCAGAATCTGGCCAGTGTGGTCAGTGCAGGCAATCAGGCTGCTCTCTCTTAAGGAGCCCCCAGCGCCAGCTTTCCTGAGCAGACAACTCCTCTATGATCCCTCCTTCCTAGCACCTGCAGGACCCTGCCCTCCACCCAACAGACCTTCATGATGGGAAGAGATATCATAACACATGTTGAACTTTCCATCTCCTTTGAGGGCCTTAACAGTGAAGTTTGAGATGTGTGTTCTTTTGACAATAATATGAGTAATGAGGAAGGAGGCTCGTACCGTACCATCTTAGTTGGAGTTACAAGAAGCCTTTAGGCTTTATGAGCTAAACAGAGACTGAACTCTTAAGTCATGTACTCAACTTGTGTACCAGAATGTCCTGGAACACCCTGTCCAGGAGAAAATCAATCAATGTACCTGAGAGGTGCACACCCTTGGAAAAAGCTGCGTTGTACAAATGGCCATATTTTCCAAGCCAAATGTTTCAATAAGCGTGCTGTTGGGGACTTGTATGCCAGGGATACAAGTGTGTCAACTGTAAACTCTTGGCTCATGAGTGCCACAAACTTGTCACGATTGAATGTGGGTGACAGGCTTTGCCACCTGAACTCATGACACCAATGGGTCAGTCACCTATGCAAAGACAGTAAGTAATTCCACATAATCGTTCAACTCATGAGAGCTGGGACTAAGTCGGTAAAGAGAGGGAGGCAGTGAACACCAGAGAAAGTGGCAAAGCTTCATCAAGTTTAGCTCTCTTCAGGACTTCAATTTACTCCAGGCAACACAGAGAGGAAATTATATGAAAGTACCGTTGGTTAGATTAAAAAAAAAAAAAAAGATTGTTTTTATGCAATGAAAGTTGTGAAAAAAGAACTTGTCGGTGATGATGAGGGTACTGACTGGGTGCAGGGAGAGAAGCATATTTTGGAGGCAGCTAATTAATCATCCTTTTCTGGTTGGTCTCAATTCTTGCTTTCAGACAGAAAGTAGACTTTTTTGTTATAGAGTACATAAACATCCATTTGATGTTGGTAGGAGCTATAATCTCTTTCAAGTTATTTTGGAAAACCAGATTCACATACAGGGTTCTCAGTCTGTAAAAGCTCCAGTGTCCTGAAGAGTTTTTCAACAAGGATCCAAGGGAATGATCGGGCTGGCACCCTCTAACAGGATTTGCTGGTATTCGGGGGCATCCATTCTTTCAAAATGTTGGCTGGGATACGATGGGGCAAAAGCAGGTGGTACTTCCAGTGAAACCAAGTACTTCTGGAGAATCTGGTTTGGTCACCTGATTCTCAATTCACTGCTGACCCTGTGCAGCTTACTCCAGATGATGACAATGCTGTGAGAAGACCGATCAGTCTGAATTTAAAGGTTTTAACTATTTGGATCCTCTGCTGATATCTGCAGCACAACGTGTCTGATCCTCACGATTCAGCTCCGCACTTTGCTTGTGTTGTCATTTAGTGCACAGATGAACTTGTTACTAGCCTGGATGCAATTAACCACTGCATATTTGATGCTCACAGAGAATTCCATGATCTTCTGCTGTAGACTACAAGAACCAACTATCCCCTCTACACGTAACTACAAAAGGAAACTAAAACTACCCTTCAGATAACAGACACAGTGCCAAGCCTCCATACTGAGCCACCTGAATGAATAGGTGGCTGTTTCTCCTGATATTTAGTTACACTGGTTCTTCAAAGGGCCACTGACAAACAATGAAGTTACCTTTTTGTCCAAAGGAAATACCACTGTATCTGCTGCATTAAGGCACGCAGTGGGATTACATCATAAACCTACCATAATTTTTGTCATTCTGTGTTAACTCATTTGATGGTTTAATTTTGGAATAAAAGGTTAATTTAAAATACAATAGCTTTTTACATTATCTATTAGTTTTGGAGCTTATGTATTAAAATCCAGCTATAAATTTTATTTCCTTGGATAATTAAATTATTGATGTTTGAGGCAATAGTAATTGAATTAGTTCTACATTTTAGTATATTTTGGCATCAGTTTTAATGAAGTATATTTTGGTGCTAGTTTTTATATTTGAGTATCAGTTGCATAGGTGAGTATAGTTCATGTCAGTTCTATTAAGTATATCTGAGCATTAATCTTGTACTTAAGTGTATTTTGGAATATTTTGGTGTTAGCTCTTATCTCACCACCTACAGTACTAGCAAGCACCCGAATGTCAGGACATTTGGCTCCGGCTCTGCCCTGAGGCCACCATGGCATCTGTCCTATACTTAAGGGAATGAACGAGCTAAGTGCTGGCCACCACTCTGCGACTTCCTTTGATCACTCTCTTCCCGCATGGCTTTTCACTGACAAGCAGTGTTTCTCAAGAAGAGTCAGCAGTGTGCATTTCCCTTGTTTTCTTCTACCTGATAATGCTGCTGGCTGAGCTCTGTTTTCTTAATGGCTAACGTGGCTAGGCATAGGGTTCTCAGTCATTCTTCACTGTGGTCCGGGCAGACCCCGACCCACTATCCCCCAGGCAGTGAAGACTGCCGAGAGGCTCTGCTCTTTCAGCTACTGAGCAGGAGGATGTTTCCTGGAGCACAGTGCACTCTTGACTTGAAGATGCAGGACTGCTGGATTTTTGGGTTTCTCTCCTTTTCAGAGACGTAATCTCACTCACTCATCGTATCTTTGATTTTGCAGGTGTCAATTATTTTGGTACAGATACTCCTCACTTAATGACCTACCCAGTTAACAACATTGGGACTTATGACGTGGCCTTCTGTTGAGCAGTTATGATATTTTTTGCTGATTATACAGTGCAGTACTATACTTTTCTGTTATTATGAATTACAGTACTGCATGTTAAGAGCTATGCAAATAAAAGCAAAGTCATTAAGTCGTACTCTGCTTTGACCTCTTCTTTGCTCTGAATACTATAATGTACATACTCTATACAGTTCCTCATTTAGTGACTGATTCAGCTACAACCTAGTTGAGGGACTGGAGCTGGGTCATTAAATGAGGACTGTCTCATCTTCCACATCAGATAGCTTTATTTTAATTTTTAAAGATTTATCTTTTTCAAATATAATCTCTAGCTAAAGGCTTCCCCTTAGGAGAGTGATAGTATTTTCAGCTAATGTGCTCCACTCTTTAAAGTCTTACTCTAACCGTTGGTAAACTAATAAGCTGCAATTCTACAGCTGCACAGTTGTATTAAAATGGATAGGTCTGGCTGTCCCATGTTTGAAGTCTGAAGCCTCCCTGTTCTGCCCTTCCAAATTGCTCCAGTGATCTCAGGATTCTCTCCCACTGGGTGTCTGATGGAGGCATTGCTCCCCGTGGTGGAAGCTTGCGCCTGACCTGTGGCATTCTAGCACTTTCTGTAATATCACAGAGAATGGCGAGTGGCGGGCGGGCTCATCTGAGGCTCCCTGAGCGCTCTCCTCTGGACAGTGGACGTGCAGGTAGTATTGGCTCCACCTATTGGAAGACCCTGTGTGGTAGGTTCCCAGTTGCACACACAGTCTTGTGCCTTTGCCTCCAAACACTAACGGAGGCTGTTTACTTCCTGTTTCACTGGATCAGAGAGGGAACAACCACAAGTTCCAGCAGCTTGCTTCCCCTGGCTCTCATCCTCCAGCCAAAGCTCCAGACCCCTCAGCAATTCATTCTCCAAGCTGTTGCTGTCTTCCCACTGACCCAGCCGGGTCCTTTCCTTGTCTGGTCCCTACTTTTCCCCACGTATCACTAGCTGATTTTGTGTGTAAGTTTCAATCAGTTGTCTTTGGCCTGATGACACCTTTCAGTCTCTGCCCCACTGCCTGACAAGGGTCTGAGCAGATGCTGCTGTGCTGCGTGGAGGCCGTACCACCACACAGCTCTATGCCCAACAGACCCAACCCAAACTGCTCGGCGTCACAAGGGTCGGCCAGGAGACAGACAGAAGCACACTGCCTCCATGCCCAAACCAGAGAGCAGAGAGCAGACTCCAGGCAAGATAAGAAGGGTGACTAGATGGACTAATTACCAAGCTGTCTGTTAACAGCAGTGCCTTGGCCGTGCAACAGGAAACATCTTTATTATCCTATCCATTTGAAGACTATTGCTCTAATATTTGAAAATATCTTAAATATAGAAAAGCAGAGACAGTTGCAGAGCTTCCATGGCATGACTGTACCCCTTCGACACACAAAATTCTGGTCAGAAATGCCCTTAGAATCATTCCCTGTCACCATGAGGATGAGAGGCTGTGAAGAGCAACCTGACACTGTCAGGCAGCTCCTTCCCTGGAGGGGCCGTGTTCCTGTGACCTCCACAGAGCCCTGACTCCGAGACACTTCCAGTAGCCCACAGCAGGGCTAGCGTTCTTATATTTTACTCAGGCACCCTTTAATTCTACATTTATTACAAAAGAGAAATCTAAATCTTTAACTTCCTCAGTGGGACAGATGACCTCTAGCTCAGTGAAGATCTGGTTGGAGAAAAAGTTGAGCACTCCCACTCAATGCCTTGGTTAGTGTAGAGACCCAAGTCCAACACTGCTGGCAGTACAACCATTGCACAATTCTGTGACCAAGAGGGTGGCAGAAACCGAAAAGCATCAGATCACCTGCACATGACAGTCTGGGAACCAACTACAAACCGGCTGCGTTTTCTGGGTACTCTGCTCATAAGGACCCCTGAAAAGTTTTATTTCTTTTTTTCCCCTCAGTACCAGGAATCGAACTCAGGACCTTATAGTTGCCAGGCAGGTATGGCACCACTGAGCTAAATATCTGGCCCTTTTATTTCTAATTATTATTCTCATAGGCTATTGCTGTAAAAAGGGATGCATATGTGACATTGACTTAAGTCTTTTGGTGCCGACTAAAAACCAAGAAAACTACCACAGTTTGAGAAAATTTCAATTACTTAAAACTCCAGGTAATCTTAATTTTTCCCATTTCGTTTAATTTCCTTTCCCTCTATTATATATTTTAGCCTTAAGTTGCTCCATCTGAATTAAATCCTTCAATATTTCTACTACTCTAAAAAATGTGAAATCTCCAAACCACAATTATTTTCTTTTTCTCTTTCACGTCCCTTTCAGTAAGCCCACAAACACTTGTTGGTAATGGACCCAAGTCCATGTTTGCTAGCCTAGCTCTGAACTGGCTCCTGGCACTGTCTTAGGCCTGTGACTCCCCGCCCCACCTGGAACTAGGCTCTGTCAGTGAGCCCTGGCTCCGTGCTGGGTGCTCCACACCCTCCCTGGGGCTCTCATTCGGAGACTTAACCTGAGTTCTCCCACTTGCTTCAATTCTGCCCTGACAGACGCCCAAAGAGGCAGAGGGACAAATGTGCTGGGTGCTCCACACCCTCCCTGGGGCTCTCATTCGGAGACAACCTGAGTTCTCCCACTTGCTTCAATTCTGCCCTGACAGACGCCCAAAGAGGCAGAGGGACAAATCCAATCTCCCCCACAATCCCTCTAGCCATGTGTGGTTGGAGCAGTTTAGAAACAAAGCCCTGGCCCATCCCACTTCAGCGCTGGTGCTCACCGTGGTGTATTCAAAGTAGTAAAGGCAGTTGTCGGTCAGAATGAACCAGCGTCTCTTCCAGGTCTTTACCCTGCCACCTGCAGTGCAAAAAGAGATGCACTTGGACAACAGACACCCAGGCAAGCACAGGCTCCACCACACACACACAGCTCTCTCTCGGGGAGGGGAGAAGGGACAGGGAGGGTGTTGGAGAACATTCAGACCATGGCAAAGTTCGCATCAATGACAAGACACAGCCAAGACAGAAGCATCTTTCAGAGTGAAGTCTATGGTACGAGCAGAGCAAGCGCGTCCAGGTGACACCCCCAGATGAAATTGGACAGCAAAATGAGCACGTGGGTGGGGAGGAAATCTGGGGCGATAATGACAGGCAACACATATGTGCCTTGGGCTATGGAGGCCGACCAAAGCTATGTGTGGCAGAAATGGGAAAAGAAAAGAGGCAGGGGTAAGGGTCAGCACCTTGGTGCAGGCTACGCTGCTCCTGACAATCACCTGGTGCCTACGGAGGTGCCATGGAAATGACTAGAGGGCAGGAACAGGGCTGTTCCTCTTCACAATACATCCAGCTTCCCTAGAGCATGGAACCAAACTGCTGCAGCTTTAGCTCTTACCCTACCTTCCTGGCTGTAGTAAATTTCTACCCTGGCCTTAGCCCTCTAAGCTAGTCTCCTGAAAATAAAATTTTCCCAAAGCCTTGGTGAGAATCAAAGCAGGTTTCCTCCCTCAGGAAAGAGGTGGCTTGTGTGGAGAAATCGGTTCAGGAGCTCTGCAATCCCACATTTACAACAAAAATAGCTAGAAGAGGTAGTCATGGGCCAGATGAGCACTGACTGGTGTCTAAGACCTAGTGATGGCTTCCCTTGGTCCTTTTTAACATTCTTCAATAAGCAAAATGTGGGAGTCATGACATTAAGCTAATCTGGACACTAACTATGCCCAATTTGGATACAGCCACGCCTCCTCTCAAATCATGACCAGGAGCTCTTCTCCTTCTCCACTTACCTCAGGTCAAGAGGAAACTTTCTTGACAAGAACCACCTGAAATTATCCGTATTCCTTCCTAAGACACACATGGCATCCCACAAACACTGCACCCTGCTCTTTCTAGCACTTGCCCTTCTGCACAGACCTCACCTACAGAGAACACCACCTTCTCTTCTCCCCCTGGAGTGTGAGTCGTGGAGGGCCCCATCCATGCCCCTCTCACCCCCTCACCAACAGCCCAGCAAAGAACAGAGTGGTTTCACAGGGACTATTTCCAAATGCCAGGACCTGAAGGCTCACCCCGAGAAACACAGGAGTATGCGAGCAATGTCACGGGAAGGACATCCGGTAGAGGCAGCACTGGATTTCTGCTCCACTTGACAGTGCTGCTCCAGGGCCTGAACCCCAGGGTGAGTGAGCACTGACTGAAGGGCTCTAGAGGACAGACCTAGGCTTCCAGGGCACGAGCCTAAGTAAGTGCACACTGCCTGCTGCCCATCCTGTGCAGGTGTCGAGCAGGGACACTCTCCCTCACTGTGATTTGTAAGTTTTATGTAAGCAGTCCAAAGGTTAAGTGACATGAGTTAAGAAAAAAACATAAATGATAAGAACATGCATGTGGATAACAGGAAAGGCTAGGCAGAATTAAAATGAATAAGGAGGAGAAAAAAGGCAGGGGATGTGTTCGGAATTGGAGCCAGTATGTTCTTAAAAAGGAACTCCCTCCCCCACTACAGCCTGAGAGCTTAGGTCTTCCAGCCCTGCAGGCAGATGGTTCCCCCTGAAGGTCTGGGCACACCATGGCCACCAACCCATGCTGACCTCCCATGCCCACCATAGGACGCTACCCCAGGTGACACTGGGACCTAGGAGATCATGGAAAAAGTGGGTCAGATGCCATAAAGAGCTAGAGGGAAGGAAATCAAGGAGAAAAAGCAAAGCTGGGAAAAGCTCTGATTTATAAACGCTTGGTCACCTCCCCTGGACAATTTGCTGTGTCACAGAGCTCTCCACGTGAAGCACTGCTGCGAGCCCATGGGAAACATTTCCACACGGGGAGAAAAACAGACATGGAACAAGCAAACAGATAGCTGTGCATCTAGGACAGTCCCTGTGGAACTGACAGGACTCCTCCCACTGCTGGCTTTTCATGCCTGCCCATGATCCCTTTAGATATGAGATCCAAAAGCTGTCTTCCCAGCAGTTGAAAACAACCTGGCAAGTCCCCAAAACATCTGAGTAAATGCCAGTGTTTAGGGTGGTTCTTTTCAGGTCCATCTCTAATCATGGCATGCCTAGGCACAAACCCGAGGAGTTCTCTGGCTCCCCCAAGTCAGCAAACAGAGAGTAGACACCGACAGTATAACTAAGAGGCCAATTTCAGATTGTAAAGAAAAGACTCACTGGGAAAAAAGGGGAGTAAAAAACTAAAGAAAACATAAACTCTAAAGCTGAGGCTATAAGGCCCTGCCCTGACACTCAGGCAACTTCATCAAAACACTGCAGGTAGAGTTTTGAGTTTCAAGGTTCTTTAAATTTCACTTGACATCGTTTTTCATACAAAGACAAATGCTCTAAATGCCACTTCAGCTTTTCTTAATTGATTATCAATCATGGTGTCAGAGGCTCCTGGCTTTGAGAAGTCAGGGTTTCATTCTCTTCTTTCTCCTCCCTTCAGAAACTACCTTTCATAACATCGATTGTGGATGTCAATTTGAATTCAACCAACAGCACGTGCCTGGCTGCTCCTCCCAAGAGAATGCATTAGGTCCCCCTCTGCCTTACAGACCCGCCCTGGGCTGTGTGCCCGCAAGGCCTGTGCAGTGAGGTGAATCTGCGTCTGGGCACCTAGCTGTCTGCTCCACTATGTTCTCCTCCAGGAAGGGAGAACATGACATTGCTCCAAGTCCTTGATCCTGACCAGTTCCCTAGGGACTGTACAGTAAGTTAGAAGCAGCGTTAACACTACCACCAGCAATTAAAAAACAAAATAACCAAAAATAACAAAAGAAGAAAACACTGCAGCAATGACAGTGGCCTGGGCAGAGCGAGCGAGCAGGTTGCAGGGTTACATACCTCCTGGAGTTTGGGGCAAGGAAAAGGAGAGCCAAAATCATGGAAACATACAAATGAGGGAGAAAAGAAAATTAAAACAAAGAAATTAAAGCCGATTCCTTCATCTTAAAGTGCAATGTATCAGTCACATTCATGTCTGCCTGTGAGAGAGCTGGCAGGGGACAGTGGCCTCCTCCCATCAGGTACAGGTGAAATGGTAGGCACTCTGAACCCTGGCCCCAGTGGTGCCATAAATGCTTTTATAAGGCTGAGGTTTGTTTGTCCAGAATCCACAGCAAAGAGGGTAGAGATTACTTCAGGGAAATTTTACTGACTTTATTTAGATGGCTGTCACTTTTAGAGTGTGTGCAAGAATGCACACACATATACCCATGACTATACAAGTACGTATGTGTATACATAGAAACATACATGCTAGTGGCTGTATGCATAAACAAACACACACACAGAGTACAGATGGCTGAAGTCCTGCCTTCCGCAGCACACGAACACACAGGAGTGACTCCAAGTGTGCTACAATGCAAAACAGTATCAAAGAGTTTGGTGAAGGGCATGGTGAAGGTTTAGAAAAAGTAATGCAATGACCCAAAAATGAGCCCCACATTTAGTTTTAAAAAATATATTATTTTTTAGATAGGTCCTATGTTGCCCAGGCTGGCCTTAAATTCCTGGGCTCAAAGGATCCTCCTGTCTCCTCAGCTTCCCAAGCAGCTGAACAATAGGAGCACACCATTGCTCCTGGCTTAAGTTTTTAATTTTTAAAAATTTGGGATGTCTCATGAATTTGCATGTCATCCTGGTGCAAGAACCAAGATAATCTTTGCCTGTTCTAATTTTAGGATTCAAGCTGTCAGAGCTAACACTTAGCATTAGCATTTAAACAAATTTTGCTGGAGGAGGAAGTAAATCCAAACTTAGACACATTTCTAAAATTTTGTACATTTTAACTCTATCCGCTTGGAAACGAGAATGCGGAACAGAAGGTTGCCAGTGAGGTTAGTAATTTTAGAGCCTTAACTTCAGAGATTGTACTGGCTTAAAGATCTGTGAAGCATTGGCTGATTTCAAAGGTATGTAAGGTGAGATCAGTGAGTGGTGCTTTAAGGGGAATTTATGAATGAAGTCATTATGTATGAACACAAGGAAATGCAAATCTTACTTCCATCACCACGAGTCAGCAGTAAAAGAGTCTGCCCTGGCCTTTCTAGATGCTTCAGTCATGGCCGAGAAGGTCATGACCGGTAACAGTGGGCAAGTAACCGAGATGGGAAAGGAGGGTCTCTAAAAGGACACCTCCTGTTCATGCAGGGCTCCAGCTCATCAAAGACAAAGGCAGAAGACATGGGAAAATGCTCTCTAGTGGCCAAAAAAATGGGTACCATTATGCCCCCAGAGTGCAGAGATCTCTCTGTGTGCTGCAACAGTAATCATATGCGGACAGGAATGTGCATGAAAAACCTACTAATTTTGTTTGTCTGGTTACTCAGTCACATCCATGGTAAGCCAGGACCACAAATCTAGGCAATACAAACTCACGTTCGGCAGAGGAAGAGGAATACACTCTTAATTTTTTCTGAATGAACAAAATCATTAATGTGGCTGATTCAGATTGGAAAGGGTGGGAACCACTGCCCGGAGAATGAGTAAGAGTGTTGTGGATTGAGCTGCAGCCAAGGGCTCTAGGTTTGCCATGCAGACTGCCTGTGGGAGCCAGATGCAGAAGGAGGTGATGATGTACGGAGTGGGGCAGGAGTGCCAGGTACAAAACCAGGATGAGGAGTAGGAAGATGGACATGGCTGGCCACCTGCCCAAAGTCAAGGGGTCAGGGAAGGGCATGGGACCAGGTCCTTAGGGGAACTGCTTGAAAGAAACTGGCCATGGATTCAAGAACAGACACACAGGGGGCTGGCTGTGCAGATCACTTCCTTTCAGAGGCGGACCTTTGTTGGAACAGAATCTCTCCAAGGCCTGTGCCCCGCCCCTTTTGCGCACCATGGGGGTGGTACACACACTGCCTCCTCCCTGAGTTTTCCTGTGGCACTCAACCCAGGGCGTGACTTACCCAGTTTCAGTAGCCAGCCTTCTCGGTCTGGATTGAAGAAAGTGTGAGTGAGATCGTTCCCGTCATCTTCTGGGATCTTAAAGGGCTCATTTTTTATGCTCTCATATAAATTCTGGGGTAAAAGACAACGTTGCATGGCTCTGATTCCAGAAGTAACTTTTCTCCTCCCTCTCTCTCCACTCACATTCATACTGTCCCTGCAGTAAACCATGAGCCCCATGAGGGTCAAGATTAGAGGAAGAAGATGATTGTCTACTTTCTGGTACCTCACAGGGATAAAGTAAGATGCCTACTGGATAATTAAGAAAGGAACAAAAGCAGTCTGACTTATGCCCAAGCCCTTAGTTTCAGATTTATAAACACTTCCCCTTCCTTGCTGGGCCTCACTGCCAACTTCTTATGTGAAACTCACATAATGAAGTGAGGTAAGGGAGTAGGCACTCAACAAGTTACACATCTTTCTACTTTCCTACAAAAATGATCTTCCTTTGTGGAGAGGAATCCACTCTGGCCCTGCTTACCCGGAGCAGCTCCTCGGGCAGGTCGCCCCCATCATTGATGCCACGATTCATAGCGATGAATCGCTCCACGGTGGGCTTGTCTTTGACGTTGGGGTTGTGCAGGCTGGTGTTCAACATGATGATGGCAAAGGAGAGGACATAGCAAGTGTCTGGAGATGGGAGAAAGGCAGAGGGTGATCAGAGAGGGCCTCCTGGAGTCATAAAGTTGCACTCCCAGAAGAAAGGGACAGGCTCTGTGAATGGACACTGCTCCCAGGCATGCGCTATCTGCAAAGGGCAGGGCACACAAAAGCATGTGGACCAAGCAACATGTCCACTGCAGGAAATTGGAAAACAACACAAAGTGTAAAAAACTATGTACAAATACCCATAATCTCACTATTGGGTAGTAAGTTATTTTGTTTCATTTCCTTTATATAAATACTCCTTTATGTAATATATCACAAATGCTACCTCACAGATACATAACTTGAGTCAAACAGATATTGATATATACGAGTGGACATACAGACGCTCCTCATTTAGCAACTAAGTTCAGTTCCTGCGACTAGGTGGAGTGAACTGGTCGCTGAATGAGAAACTGTACACACTACAGACTTTCCAATGGCCAGAACGAAGTAGTCATCAAAGGGAGCTCCAATGTGATCACCTTGCTTTTATTTGCATGATTCTTCATGCAGTACTGTACACAGAACACAAAACTATCGCACTGTACTGTACAGTACAATCAGCAAAATTACAGTACTGTGGAAACAGAGTATACTTTTTAAAGGATATACTGTAAAAAGATATTGAAGTTCTATAACAAGATGTACAGAACCATGCAAAGAAAAAAAATGGGTTGCAAGTCCAAACAGCTGTTAAACAAGGTCATGAAATGAGGAATATCTGCATATACACATATACTTGTTTGCTAATTTTGCCATTTTGCCATGCCAATAAAAATTCTATATAAAAACGTCATTTTAGAGGGAGGTTGAGACAGGGTCTCACTGTGTAGTTCAGGCTGGCCTTGAATTCAGTAGGTAGCTCAGGCTGGCCTTAACTCGCAGTGATCCTCTGGAGTGCTGGGATTACAGGTGTGCAGCACCAGGCCCAGCCTAAAACATCACTAAAAAAAAATTACTCTGTGTTATCCAGGTTGGCCTTCCTCAGCCTCCTGTGTATCTGCAATTATAGGCATATGTGCCCCCACGTCCAGCTTCTAAAAATGTGACTTTTAATCCTTATATATGTCATGGTTGAGAAACCACCATTTATACTCTTAGTGTCTTAATGTTGAACTTTGGATTGCTTCCAACCTCTTACTATTATAAATAATATTAAATAAATGTTCCTATGCGTGAATTTCAGTCCTTTCATTTTAGAAAGTATCCAAAGCCAAGAAAGGACCAGGTGGGAAGAGCCCGCCTGTGCTGGGCCGAGAGGGTGCCTCACTCACCTGTGGACTGGAACACCCCACTGTTGCACTGGCAGTACCTCTGGGCGAAGGCCTCCATCATCCGGTCGATCTTCTGCGCCTCCCCAGGGAGCCGGAAGCTCCACAGGAACTGCCTGAGAGAGAGGACAGCTGGGTTCAGGACTTGTGGAAACAGTTTATCTGTGAGTCAATGATTCTCAGTATCAGAGGGTACAGGGAGACCCGCTGGGCCTCAGTCTTCTGTTACAGCAACGCTGAGCAGATAGATGCATACCAGGCTACCTCATCACTACTTTAACTGAAGGGAAAGTGCTTACAAAAAGTGAGAAATTAAGATTTTGGTATTTCAAATAAATAATCTCCCCAGGATAATAATCATGACTGAAATACAGAAAAATGCTCATTTTACACCTTCCACGATGCAGGGTGGCAGGCAAAGCAGGCACAACTGACCCTGCAAGTCAGAGAAGATCCATGGCCAGCGGGTCTAATCCTGCTTTTTCTGCATTCATCTAAATGACAGCACAAAAGGCAACCCTGTTATTCACACCTACAGCAGTGAAAACATGGGAGGACAACTTCTCAAAAGGCACCAATGAAGATTTAGTATAAATTAAAGTTTAGTTTTCCTTTCAAAAATGAAATAAAATACACAACTACCTATTCCAGGGTAAGAAATTAAGGGGTTTAAAAATTGAAGAGTAGAAAAGATTCCAAAATGTAAGTATTCATTAGTTTCCTAAACCTAAGTGAAAGCCTGGAGGAAGACTTCACAGCATCTGCCTGCAGGGTGCAGCACAATTTAGCCTCTTGAACATCCAGCCTTTCACTTATAGGCCAGTACACTGCCTCCCTTCAGAAGATCTGAGACAGGCTAGGGACGTAGCTCAGTGGCACTGTGCCTGCCCGGAAAGTGCAAGGTCCTGAGTTCAATCCCCGGTACCACACACAGAATATCTGAGACATTCACAATCATCCCCCAGATGCAGCTTCAGTCAAATGGTGCAAGGGATGGACACAGGGCCAGGCCTGCCTCTCCCCAAGGAGCCCTGAGACATACCTCAGGGCCTGGACGAGGTTCAGGTCCGTGAACTCATGCAGCTCCACAAATGCATGCAGGACCTGGATGTTAAACTCATCTCTGTCAGGAACAGGAGAGAAGAGGAAGCAGAAGTCAGACACTGATGCCAAGAACCTAACCCATGCCAGGTGGGGTCCCTGAACTGAGTCCCACCCAGCACTGCCAGGCCTCTGGGCACAGTCACCCACAATCAGGAGGGTGTCCAGCTTGCTGTGTTTACTGACTAAATATTAAAGGTGCCCCCACCCCCAGACAGACCAGCCACTGCTCTCCAGAAGACTGCCACCCAATGCCAGCACAGACAACGATCTCCTCTAGAATGTGGGGTGTTTAGGAGCTTGTTCATCAAGACCTCACCTCTCCCCTAGGTAGTCACCGATGGCTGTTTTGTTGAGCCCTTCTCCCTTGTAGAGGAACTGGGCAATGTCTTCACAGGTGTTTTTCAGCAGGTCATTCTCTATCAAGAACTGGATGCCCTGGAGAAAGATCACAAAAGCCAATAACGCCAGCCTGAAGCAGCTGGAAAGAGGAAGGAAGGGCAGGGGCAGCAACCACGTGGGTGCACTGGACACAGCGTAAGTATCTGGTAAACATTCACCAGTGGATATAAAGGGTCGGGGTGTCATGGTCAGAAGCCAGGGCCCCTGATTCAACCAGGCTATGCCACATGACATTCCCTCCAGGAAACAGCAGCTTGGGAGAGACACCTCTGGTTTTCATCTGTACACCAGAAAACCCCCATCTTAAAACCTACGGGTGTCTGCCATTTCCTTTCTGCTTACCTTTTTAGGGTCCATGTTAAATTTCTTTCTGCCCATGGCTACCTGTTTGTTCCTCTGCATGTTTTTCCTGAAAGACAACCACCACAGTCATTACTGCTCTGGCAGGGGGACGTCCTGGGAAGCTGTGCAGACCCCACATGCAGCCACTGACATACAGAGGTTTTTGAAAGATTGGTCTAGAAAAGCAACAAACATAATTTGGTCTAAAAAAATCCTGAACTCCATGCTCATCAGCTTTTCTGATGATTTTTTAAAAATTTACCAAGGGGGACTGGCGATTTAGCTCAGTAGCATTGTACCTGCCTCACAACCACAAGGTCCTGAGTTTGATCCCCAGTACCAAATTAAAAAAAAAAAAAAACTTCACCAAGGTATAATTCATCTATCTTTATAACATACCATTTTAAGTGTATACTTGAAAGGTTTTTAGTAAGCTTGCTAAATTGTGCTACCATTATCCAGTTTTAGATCATTTCTGGTAACTGAATGAAATTCCTCACACCCATTTCCAGTTAATCCCTTGAGGTAGGATTACCTCTGCCCCGGGGCAACTTATCAACCTACTTTCTGCCTGTACAAATTTGCCTCTTCTGGACATTTCATAGAAACAGTATTATACAATAACTGGCCTTTTGCATCTGGCAACTTTCACTTAGCGTAACATTTTCAAGATTTATCCATGCTTATAGGAGGTAATGGAACTACATTCCCCTTTGTTGCTGGGTAGTACTCTTCTATGTGGGTACATATATGTTATATCTTCCATCCACACACCAGGTGATAAACATTTAGACTGTCTGCAGTTTGGGGTGGTTATGCACAAGACATCTCTACACGCTTCTTGGCTTGGGTGTGTGTTTTCATTTCTCTTGGGTCATACAGCACATTTATATCAACTTTTGAAGAAACCTCCCAAATAAGCAGTTTTTTTGACTTGCATCAGACTGAAAAATGGAGATTCACAGAACACACTTCTCAAAGTGCGGTCCATAAACCCACAGCTGGAGGAGTCTCTGGAGAGTCTCAGTTCTCCTTCACACACCTGCTCAGAGGTCTGTGCTTTACACAATCCCACAAATGGACTCCGAGCAGCAGGGCCTGAGCCACTGAGTCATGAGGACATTCCAGGGGCAGGGCCAAGGAATTCGAATTTTTAAAATTCCCTCCCAATAATTCTGGTGTGCACCCTAATTTGGCAACTCTTGCCGTCAATGACAATAGTAATTTTATAGCTTCAGAGAAAAAATGTTGCTCAGAAATTAAAATTTAAACTATTACTGCCTTGAGGAACATGAGGAACATGTCTTCATGGGCTAAACTCACTGGCTGAATCCACCTGTCTTGAGGTTTTTCAAAGGAGTACTTGAAAACTCTGAGAATGCTAAGGGGACCAAGACACAAGGTGACGAGGTCCACATGGGAATAGTCATGAAGGGAACATGAAGTTTCACTTGAGCTAGAACAAATGGCTGAGACCAGATGTCTGGAAATTCCCACTGAATCTAAATCGCTGATTAATTATTTTTTTCTAAATCCAGGAGACTTACTTTGATCTGCATTTCCAAACAAATACCTCAAGAGAAAGCCTGCTTCGTGATTTCCTGCAACAGTGTGGGACAACCTCATGGCCCCACAGAGGCAGGGCACACAATCAGCAGTGAATCTCAGTGTCCTGGGCCTCAGAGAGGTCCCTAACTGAAATCCTCCAGGCCCCAGGAAACACAGTACAGACAACCCTGCCTGCAGCAGTATACTCCAGGTCTCCTGCGGCTATGATCACTCATCACTGCTCACTGCGCTTGCCTGGGACACACACAGAGACGGCTGACTACCTTCACTGGTTTCCCAGAGCTCCGGCACTGAGCTCCAGCACTGAGCCCAAACCCAGGCCCACAGCAGCCACTTCTCTAACAGGCTGTCCCCACTTTCCACACGTGTCACCTCGACAGGGTTTCCAAAATGGCTTTGGTACTGCTACTGTGTCACTGTAGCTAACTGGTGCCTCTGAACTTTACAAAGTTTTTAATCTTGCAGGGTAAGTATATCATTTCTATTTGATTAAATAGCATTTAGGAGCATTTTTATAAAATAGTGGCATTAGGCATCAGACCATTGTCTTGTGGAAAAATCAGAATTGAGGTAATGCCTACCTGATTTTAAGAGATTCTATGTGTATGCATGCCCTAGATCTGCAGAATACTTCCCCTGCAGGACTTTCAATACTGGAGAACTATTTTAAGTTCTAGATTTAAAAGATAAATAACCAGATTACAGCTGCCTGACTCACACCTTCAGTTGCAGCTGATGAGAACCCCAGTTTTCAGTAAGTTTGCCAGCTGAGTGTGCCAGCTGCCCATGCTCCTGACATCTTCATTTCTTGCTTGCTCTACAATGACCTCAGAAGTTTTCTTTTTTCTTGGTTTTTTGAGTCAGGGTCTCACTATGTAGTTCAGACTGCCCTGGAACTCACTATGTAGCCCAGGCTGGTCTCGAACTCACAGTGATCCTCCTGCCTCAGCTGCCTGAGTGCCAGGATTACAGGCGTACGCTACCACGTCTGGCACCCCCGGAAGTTTAATTAAGCAAATGGTACTCTAAATCCTGCAAGTGTGTATGTGTACACCAAAACACATAGAAAGAAAATATGCCAAAACTTCCCCGAATAACTGATTATGGAAAAATTGCTTTCTTCATGCTTTTCTCTATTTAACCAATTTCCTGCAATAAATGTATATTACCTTTAGAATAAGAAAAGGGCCAGGGCCAGGGATTTGGCTCAGTGGTTCCGCCACCTCCCTCACAAGTGCAAGGGCCTGAGTTCGAACCGCCCCCCAGAAGGGGCCATTTTTTTCTTTTAAAAATTCAGGTATAATTTATATTCAACACGATGCACATATTATGTGTGCACTGCACAGCTTTGACAAATACCCTCGTGACTACCATTCTGGGTGGAACCTGTTCCCTCTAGGTTCTTCATGTCCCTTCTGCCATCCCCTTGCCATCGTGAGGCAGCCACTGCTGTGAATTCTACCACCAGTTTGGTTTCTCCTGTCTCAGAACCCCATAGACTGCAAGTGTGGCTTCCCCATGGCCTCTCCAAACTGAGGCGATATTCACGAGGCCCAGCCACACTGCTGCAGGTGAGCAGCTCACTCTCTATTCCCAAATCAGTCCGTTCCCTTGCCTGCCGCCATTCACCTGTTGGTAGGCATTAGGCCTTTTCTATTTGGTTTACTTTAAAATGAGAATGCTGTAAGTATCCTTGTGAAAGTCTTTTAGGAAACATGTTTTCATTTCTCTGGGAGTTGAACTGCGAAGAATCAGCCAAGACATGTACTTAACATCATACGAACTGACAAACTGTTTCCCCAAGTGGTTACACTCTCTCTTATATTGGTTAGCACTCGCCAACACCAGGTACAGCAAATCTTTTTAAATTCAGCCATCTTAGAGGGTGTAAAGTGGCATCTCCTGGAAATTTTATGTCACATCCCTTTACACTTAAAGATGACAAGTATTTTTCATGTGTCTATTACACATACACCTTCCTGTGCCAAGTACCTGTTCAGGGTTTTATCTATCTTTTACTTGGGCAGTTTTTTTTCTTGTTTTGTTTTGGACACAGGGTCTCGCAATGTAGTTCAGACTGGCCTAGGACTCACTATGTGGTCCAGGCTGGCCTCAAACTCACAGCGTTCCTCCTGCCTCACCCTCCCAAGTGCTGGTATTACAGGAGTGTGCCACCACACCCAGTGGTAGGCATTCTAATTACTGAACTACATGTATTGTCTATTCTGGATACAGATCTTTTTTCTGAAATACGCATTACAGATATTTTCTCCTACCCTGTGGTTTGCCTATTCATTTCCTTTTTAACAGTTATCTTTTATAACAGAAATTTTAAACTTTGATGAACTCTAATATCCATTTCTTTTGTGCTATGATTTTTTAATGGAACGTATGAAAGCTGTAACACCAAAGTCCAAGATGACAACTCAGAGCAGAGAAGGAATAAATTGGAACACACAGCCTCACTCGTCCCTAATGGTGCCACTAACAGGAGTTTAAAACAACTCATCAAATGGCCTTATGAAGCCAGACAGGAAGGCTTGGACTTAGAAAAACAGACTTGGAAACAGTCCACTTACCACATTAAGCACTTAGAAAACAGTCTGGGAACCCCCATTCAAAACTAAACCCCAAAAGTCACTAATGTTTTATGTCATAAAACACATGTGCAGAGTTCTTGTCATTTTACACTACAATTTAATTTCTGTATTATCTTCCCTTTAGTAACAGAGACGTGCAAATCAGCTCAAAAATGTGCCCAGACATAACTGAGCACACTAGCCTTCTGAAATTCTATTAGCAGTGTACATTATTAGGCTTTCCTTTACCCAAAAGGAAAACCAGAAATTTTGTAATACAAACACTGCAGACAAGACGTAGGACTTCACACAAAAATCAGAGCACTGTAAGACTTTCTGGGATCTCTGAAGTTCTCTAGTCCACTTTGCCAATGCTCCCCAGCCTTGTGTGTGGGCTGGCAGCTAAGGGTGAGGCTGTATGCACCCCAAAACGTCGAGGAGGAAAACCCACTCCCCTCACGGGGAAGGGCTGGGCACATTGAGGAGCCATGCCTGGAGGCCCCGGCAGGGCAGACTCACCTTTCTTCTGTGGATCCCAGGCTTTCAATCTCATTAGCGACTTCTGCTATCTCGTCCTTTAGCCTCTGTAAGGAGATGGTTCCAAATTACCCAGAGGGGAGACATGGGCCAATGGGACACTTCCAAAGCTCCTAAACACCGTCCACCCAAGATAACATAAAGCACGGCAGAGTGAAACAAAAATAGGGCACATAACGAATCCAAAGATTGAGAAAATTCATCTACTCAACAACTATGACTGCATTCCTAGGAGAGAGTAAGCACTGCAGGGACACCAAGGAGGAAAGACAGCTCTTGGCCTCTGAGTCCATGGTCTGGGAAAGGAGTTTATATGCACATACACTGTGTAAAATCATATCTTCACTGAGGGATGGCTGCCTTGACCCTGTCTTTCACAACACGCCTGTGGCTCACCAAACCCAAATGGCATGTGGGTGGCAAAGGGGATGTCTGACCAAATCCACTGCCATCTGCCACCTTCCTTTCTTTTCAGCCAGCCCTGGAATGAGGGACTGTCACAGTAAAGGGGTCTGAGTGAGACCTGCTCCACTTTCTAGCATTTGCCAGTGAATGAGGGACCAAGAAATCCAGGCAGACTGTCCAGCTGTTCTCACACCAGCACTCCAGCAAGTCAGTCTTTCCTCTCACACTTCATAGCTCAGGGTTTCAGGTCCCTCCCAACTCCTGAAGTTTTACAAAGAATTCTAGAAGAGTAACATTTAGTGCCTCAGGGCTAAAATAATTTAACATGTGGCTTTTTTCTATGTCTTGGTTCCTACAAAGCTTGACAGGTATGCAAAGTAACCTGGAGAAACAATAAAATTACTGTCACTGACCAAGTATTTCCAGGAACCAGAAACTATACTCAGTGTTCATAAATATTAGCTCATTCAATCCTTGTATCAACCTATGAGGGTTTTTTCATTCTTGTCCTAGAAGGAAGAAAGTGAAGTCCATGGAACCTAAACGCTTCTCTCAAATCACCTTGCTGGAAAGTGGCAGCACCAGCACCTGCACAGGGGATCAGGAAACCTGAGACCCAACCCCCTCAATGCCCTCCAGTCAGGGAGAAACATGTGAGGACTCAGCTCAGGGTTCCCCAAGCTCTGACGGCCTGCAGCTGGGCGAACCTCATAAATTACTTAACCTTGCCAAGATCCCACTTTCTCGCCTGTAACTAGAAGAGGTGAGTTCAGTGCGACTTAAGAGACACCCTGAAGGACACATGCACACACACAGTACATCACATCTGCTTCTACTTCAGTTGGCCTCTCCATGTCCTCTTACCTGGATGTCGGCCAGCAGCTCCTGCTTCCTCCGCCGGATGTTCTCCAGCTCTTGACGCTCTTCTTCAGTTAGGTCACTAGGAACTGTGAAGAGAAGACCAATGTTACTGAGAGCCTTCACCTCACCAAAAAAAAAAAAAAAAAAAATCCAAAAACACAAAGAGACACAGATACCAGGAAGGAAGGGAGGGAGGGAGGATGGGAGGATGGGAGGAAGGGAGGAAGGGAGGAAGGGAGGCAGGCAGAAGCCAGCTTCAGCCTGCTTCAGTTATGATCTACTGCTAGGAATCATTCTGGCTCCAATTCTCAGCAGGTTTGCTAAAGAAAGGAAGGGACCTCAGTTACACAGAAGTGTTCTTAGAAAGGAACATTTGGAAAGAAAAAGAGACGAAGACTGCTGAGGGTTAAGTCAGGCAGGCCATGGATGACAACAGTGGGTGCTGGCTGACTTCATGGCTACATTTGCCCTTCTAACTGGGAGACTTCAGACTGCTGATTTGATCTTAGCTGCCTCATGGTTAAAAATGGAAGCAGAATTATGAGGTGGTAATCCCAACACTCTGGGAGGTTGAGGCAGGAGAATCACAAATTTGAGTCCTGCCTGAGCCACTTGGTGACTTTGCAAGACCCTTACTCAAAATAAAAAGTAAAAAGGACTGGGGATTGTAGGTCAGTGCAAAGACTCTGTGTTCAACCCACCATACCACAAAACAAATCAAAATAAAAACAAAACAACAAAAAACCAGAACTGCATGACCCTGAGTTGGACTGCAACATAGAGAAATGGGTTTTGGAGGCTTTGTGCCATTTTGGGGCGGTATGGGGGCTTGGAGACTGTGTATACAGTGAAACAGTACTTAACTCTGGTATGAGACTTTCTCCTGCTTTATACCCTTCTACATGGTTTAAATATGGTTTTACAAGGTGTTTCCATCATCAGAGCAGAGCTACTTAAATTCCCAGATCACAGTTCCTACCACGAAACAGCTGCACAGCCCTCCAGTGACTAAATCTCCATGTCCCTTTGCATAAGGGCCGGGCAGGAGGCCCCCTCCAAGATGACCCTCCTGGGAACACTGTGGGAGCCAGGTGGCCGCGTGGAAAAACTAGGTGAACCAGGTACCAACCTAACTCTAATCTACCACAGACTACATCAGGCCCTCCAGAGAAGTTAATCTACCTGGGCCACATTTTATTGTCAATAAAGTCTAGGGTGTTTTGAAAACAACGCAAGCGATTCAGAAGTACCGTTATCCGTGTTCCAAGAGCCCAGTGGGTGCCAGAAACTACGACAGCATTGGACCCTGTAAATTCTGTGTCTTTCCTGGACACACATGCATGTACTGAATACCTTCTCTACCTTAACTACACACTGCCTTGCACTGTGCCCAGATTTGAAGTGGGCTGCGTCTGCATCAGTTTCTTTTTCTTGCCTTACAATTTCACAGAAGTTCATGAACAGAAGGGATGGACCCAAGATTTCATCACACTACTCAGAACAGCATGCAACTCAAAATTTAAAGTTTATGAATTGTTTATTTCTGGAATTCTTTTTAATATTTTTGGGTTGTCGGTGACTGAGGACAAATGAATCCTCAGAACACTGGGGGGTAATGATGACAGTGCCTCCCTCCTCTGTGGCAAGGCCCAGGGCACTCCCATACCTGGGGGAAGCCCAGCCCACTCCCCCTGTTCTTCAGCAGGAGTCCGGCTGGGCTAAAGCTGTGCCGCAGTGTGCTGGCCACAAGCCCTGGGGGCCACTGCACACCTGGAAACACACTTTCTATATAAAATAAATAATACACATCTTCAGGAGCATTTTACATTGACGATACACTGACAGGATAGTGACTTGATCAGTTAGCTGTATTATTTGAGTTGCCCCCACAGGGGACACTAGCACACAAAACTGCATTTGTGAATCACACAGTACCCCGCGGGCAGCCCCAAGGTGGAATGACCCTCTGTCCAAGGGCACAGATGCTCACATACTGCCTGTGGCACCTAGGCTTCATCCGCCATGTCAGAGCAGCTACGTCCTGACACTTCATAAAGATCACTTCAGACAACAGGGGAGGGTGGGAACAAGGGCTACCGCGGAGCCTGCAGCCCAGCAAGCAGCTCCAGAGCCACAGCTGGCTTCCTCTTCACCAGACTTCCCTTCCCACTCCAACACAGTGCCTTAAACTTCTCCAAATGGACAGCAAGAAATGCACTTTCCATCACAAGCCGAACTCTCCATACACAGAACTACTAAACGCCATACCTCACAGAACGTGAAATGCACTGATATCTTCTGTTATACCACTTTAGTTTCCCTAACAGTGGCTGAAGTCCCTAAATAAATTTCATAGCTGCTGGAGCACTGAGCGCTGTGGTTTGAAAGCATTTCTCTACATCAGGGGCTGGAGGGTGCTGCACATGAATTTTCCAGACAACCACCTGAGCCCAAGCCACCCCCAGCAGCAGCTTTAACCAAACCTGGAGCACGTAGGGATCATCCCAAAGGCAGCTCAGGACCAACCCTGCTGACCAAACCCTTGTCAGCGAGCACAGTTTGTTTCATCAGGACCTAAAACACCAGTGACAAACAATGCGGCTGGCAACAGAAAAACCCATCCTGTAGCAAACAGACTGTTAGGAAGCAAAAGAAAACTAAAACAGTAAGTTACAAAAAGGGGACGATCACAGAAAAAGAACACACTCTTGCACATTAAACATTTTTGCCCCCAAGCACAAGTCTAAAAACCAAAAAAGTCAAGAAAGGATTGAAGAAGTTGAGGAATTCTTGTAGAAGAGAATAAAAGAAAAGATCTGAAAATAATAAGCAAATCTATCCATTCAGTATGTAAAATTTCTAGAGACTCCAAGAAATAAGTATTTGAAATAAAGGTTCAGAAGTTCAGAGTAAAGATCCTAAAATCTCCACAGGGAGTGGGAAGGTGGTTCATCGGACCACCCACAAGGAAGAAGCTGACAGGTGTCAGGAAGAGGTAGACACTGGACAGTGGGGGCGGGCCTTCGGAACTGAGAATCATTCGATCCCAGAGTTGTCTGTTGAGTTGGGGGGCAAATCAGAATCATCTCAGCCACTTGAGGAGCAGAAAGCCAGTCTCTTATGCACCTCTTCCAAAGAAATGACGTCAGGATAGCAAGATGTGGGTACAAGGGGTGAGGGGGTGAGGGACCTGGGGACATGCCAAGCGCACTCACCTGGGAGGGACAGAGAGAACCAGACCCGGTCAGGAAGAAGCCAAAAGGCTGCGCATGGAAGGTGGTCACAAAGAATGACACAGATTGGAGATAAGGAAGGGGTGAGAAAGCAGCCGTGAAATATCTGTGAGATGAAGAGGCACCATTTGGAATTAGGAAAAACAGAACTAAAGGGAACGGAGGGGACAGGGCGAGCTACTGGCAGCAGCATCCTGTGGGGAAGGGATGGGGCTGCTCCTGAGGTGGGCAGGGCCCGCTTGGCTCTCGGAGTGGTATGCACATTCCTGTCAGAGTGCTATTTGAGCATTGTCAACTGTAGACAAAGCACAGGAGGCTGGCACAGGTTAAACAACAGGAGTTACCTTCTACTGACTGTGACGCTGACACGAAGGAAGTGCTGACAAATGCCAAAGGGGAGGGCAGACTTAGGGGAAAGCAGGGGCCCAGCAGGAGGTAGGAGGGTGGGTATGGACCGTGGGGCAGGAACCCAGGCTGTAAGAACACTAAGAAAACTTCAAAGGTGAAAATCAAGGAGCTAAAAACGTGATAAACTATCAAAAAGGAAGCAACAAAATGATGTGAGCTGTATTCTTGTCCATGGTAGGAAGAAGTCAGAAAATAATCTTTAATTCTGACAAAATTATCAGTGACATAAGAACTTGGCAGGACCTATCAGATCTAAAGACAAAGTTCCTTAAGGGCAGCTGTTGTGGAGTCGGTCTGGGAATGGGAAAGAGGCATATGAGCCCCTGAACACTTGCTTTAAAATAAACACACATGTGTACAACTTGGTTTGAAAGTGAAAGACAAACATTAATCTCTGGTTACTAGAAAAGACAAGCCTCTGTGTCCTTGTAGGCAGTCAGAAAAGGCTACTAGTCAATTTGCAGTTAGAATAAGCAAGGCGTTTGTTCTTGTTTATTTTGATCCAGGCTCTTACATTAATCACGTGATTTCTAAATTACTTCTTCATCTCATACTTAAGTAACAGCACTGCTTCCCTTTTGATTCAACAAATCAACGCAACGTCCTTTCTTTTTAAAGACAGGGGCCTTGCTATGTAGTGCAGGCTGGCCTTGAACTCACTATGTAGCCCAGGCTGGCCTCAAATTCATGAGGCTCCTCCTGCCTCAGCCTCCTGAGTGCTGGGAATGCAGGTGTGAGACACCATGCCCGGCTCAAATCTTTAAGCCTTCATTCTTAATCTGCCCATGAGAAAAAGAAATTCCAGTAACAAGAGGCTTGGTTTCATTTGACAGAACTGAGGACCAGCACTATGGGTGCTGGAGGTGGGGCTTGTTCTAGGACTTTGGCTGCCACATCCTCTCTGCACCCGGGCCTAGCGGGAAGCCATCAGTGCAGACCAAGAGCAGCTTAGCCTGATGGGCCAGATGGCAAAGCGACAAACAACTGCTCCTTCCCCCACTGCCACGTGCTGCAGCCACGCTTCTGTGCCAGGGAGGCAGCTAAACCCTTTCTCTAAAAGAACGGATGCTGGGGAGGGCAGCAGGTTGTCCCCACCACCAGCCCGAGCACAATGGGGATGGATCAGACAGGGAGCTGTCCCCACACATCAGCACCGCCCCTGCTCAGTGCCCCCTTGAGGGCCCTGGAATCCACGCCCACAAAGGTTAATCTGGAAGGTGTCTGGCTGGCAGTCAGGGGATGGTCCAGCACCAGGCCCCTCGCCCTTCCTTTCCATGGTTCCAATGTAATGAAGGGGATTAAAGTGACATAAACTATAAGGGGCCATTGTGCTCACTGTGAATAGAAAAGCAATACAAGGAAAGCTTTCATTTATTTATTTAAATGTTGCTTTGCAGATTTTAACAGTCGGCAGAAAGCAGAGCTGAAATGGGCTGCAGCCAGCACATACAAAGGAGGAGGTCTTAAAGGGACAGCACGCTCTGTCCAAGGCAAGGGAAAGTAAATGAGCCCAAGAAAGGCGCTGCTCTGCTGCCGCGGCAGCTACCTGCAAAGCATGATGAAGGCCCATGGAAGACGAAGCCCCTGTGACTGCAGGCTCTGCTCAGTGGACACACAGCAGCTGCTTCCCAAACAGATGGTGCTGTGGTAAATCCCCATGAGTGCTGTGAAGTCAGAGGTCCTAGGCATGCGCTGGAACTAAGACCTCACTCTCTGAGATCATCCTGCTATCCCCAGGGTCCTCTGCCTGGCTTTAGAATATACCACTTGCCTTATTTTTCCCACCAAAATAATTAACCAGCGTCCTTTCATCTCCCACCTCTCAGTAGGTAAGCTAGCATGAACTGGTGCCTGTTCTGAGGGTCCAGGTGGCTCTTCCCATGCTACATCGCTAGGGTCAAAAGTAGACACAGGAAGCCGCCTGGTGAAGAGGACATTTTCCTCCAGCCTCCCCAATGCACCATCCCAGTGCTTTCGGGGTAGAGAACTCCAAAGGCGGGGAGCCCTGGAGACAGCATGGGGCATCACCTAGCCACCCTCCTGAGGGTACCCTGCTAGGAGACCTCAACGGCAGGGCCAGGGCCTATTCACCTCTACAGGCCCAAACCAGCTTGTCTTCTGGTAAGTAAATCGAAGCGACTTGAAATCTGAAGAAAAACTTCAAAGTACTAGAAAGAATTCAGGCTTTGGAGCCATGCCAATGTTTGGCAACTGGGCCTTGGTTCTGCCCATCTGTAAAATGGAACTACTACTATCCACTGCAGGCATCACTGTGAGAGTCAAGCGCAGGCCAAGGAAAACACAACAGTAGGCACAAGCAGGTACCCATCCAAGCCTTATCTGCAGATCCAGTTTGCCCTTCCTGTCCGGTTTCTTCCTTCTAGACCACCGTGCTCACTGAACCCACACGTACCACTGTCTCACAGCTGGACACAGACCTGTCCGTTTCCTGTATTTCCCGGGAAATACCTACAGTCACATAGGGCATTTCAGGAGGCTTGTTAAGGGGCCATGCCTCAACACTCCACCCAACCAGGGGCCCCGACAGATTGCCTTGGCTCCCGAGCCCAGCTATGTGTACCTCAAGGGCACAGCATAACAAAGAGTTGCTTCCAAAAGCAGCTCCTTAATCCTGTCTACCTCTTTTATACAGCTTTCATATCACAGGGCAACACAGCCCACCTGAGTGAAATCACCCTGGGTGAATTAGAAGCTGTACAATAAGAGGACCGCACCGTAAAGCCCCCAAGAACTGCAGGTGAGGCAGACACTAGACAAAGCAGTGCAAACTCAAAAACAGTGAAGAAGTTCTCAGGGGTCACTACAGGAAATGGAGAGTGGGTAGGTTTGAACTGTTTTCCTCACTGAGAAAAGCAGCTTTCACCTTTCACAAAACTCCACGCCAAGTGACAAATGCACAAAGTGTCGGGTCTTTAAGACAAGGATAAGAATGCAACCAAAACTGAGAAATCTTTCAGACAAAAGGTAAGAGAAGGCAGATGTAAAACAAAAAACTGAAATGATTCAAAATTTCATGGAAAGCCCCAAATCCAGAGTTCTCAGGATCACTGATCTCATGATCGGCGGACAAAGGGAGGGTGGTCAGAGAAAAGGGTATGACCAAAGTCAGAGACTCAGTCACACAATGCTGAGTTCACATAACACCTTTACAGAAAGTCTGTCGACTGTACATTCCTTTCTTATTGAGTCAAAACCTTAGCATCCTTTCTAAGACCTGACATTATGTCTTCCGGGCTTCCTTTTGAAAATGAAGGAAATTCTGACACATGCTAAAACGCAGATAAGCGCTAAAGTCACTTCAGTGAAACAGCCATTCACAAATGGGCAAATACTGGCCTGGCATGGTGGTGCATGTCTGTAATTACAGCACTCTGGAGGCTGAGGCAGGAGGATTGCCTCAGGTTCAAGGCCAGCCTGAACTACATAGCAAGACCCTGTCTCAAAGAACAAACAAAACAAGAAACAAATAGGCAGACGCTGCTGGACTTCACTTACTCAAGGTCCCTGGAGCAGTCACATTCATGAAGTCAGAAGTTAGGGTTAGGATGCACCAGCCTACCATGCACAAAGCCCTGGGTTCCAGCCACAGGACCTCAAGAAATGAGAGATTCATAGACAGAAAGCAGAGTAGGGGCTGCCCAGAGATTGGGAGTTAGTGTTTAATGGGGATAGTGCTTCTGTTTTTCAAGATAAAACAATTTTGGAGGCTGCTATACAACAATGTGAATATACTGAAAACTACTGAACTGTGTACTTATAATTAAAGTGTTTTCTTTTGTTTATATGTACTTTACCATAATTAAAAATAAACAGTAATCTTCCTAATTCTGCTAACTTTGGCCCCTTTTCCAAGAAACTATATGATTTGACTTTTGTGAGGAGCACGTCAAGAATCTCACTACCACTTGCAGCCTAAGAGATTTTTAAAGAATTTATACACGCTACCAAACCAAAAGAATTAAATTAGTATGCAGCTAGCATAAATGATTTTAAACAGAGACAGAGGTACCTTCTAGTAAACTGCAGATACAGATATTTCGACAATTCTAGTTTAAACTCTTTCTAGGCAAAACTACCCAGTCTCCTGCCTAGAAGTCCATGGAAATTTTATTGCCACATTCTGTAGGCATGTGCGTGTGTACTCCCCCCCCACCACGTGCATCATGCGGGGCGCGCACTCAGGAATGAATGTGGGGCCTTCTCACTGAGATACATCCCTAATACTTTTTTATTTTGAGACAGGATCTAAGTCACTAATTTGCTTGGGTTGTGCTTGAACTTTGTGAACTTCCCAGCTCAGCTTCCCAGAGTGCTGGGAGGACAGGCATGGACACCATTCCATGGCTGCCTAACATTCTGCATGTTTAAGGAAGACTTCATTCCTGTTTTCAGTCTTCCAGCAACTATCCTGACAATCAGGCCTCATGAGTTCAGAAGGGGCACTGCCAGGGGTGAAATAGGGAGGAGTCCAAACAATACTTATGATTGCACTGACTTCTCTGTGACCTTGGTCAAACCATGACCTCTCCTCACACCAGTTTCCGCAAGTGGGGAATGGGGATGTCACTATCCCAACCCTTCTTTTTTTTTTTTTTTTTTTTTTTTTTTTTTGTACCGGGGATTGAACTCGGGTCCTTGCACTTGCCAAGCAGGCACTGGGACCCAATCCTTCTTAATAAGAGAATGTATATTTTAAAGCTCCATAAACTGACTTATAAAGTGAAGGTATTTATACCTTATAGGGAATCAACAATTTTATCTAATAAGTCTTAGAACTCAAGACTGAGTTTACATGTTGTGATTAAACAACTAGAGGGAAATGAGGTCAAATTTCAAGGTAGTAACAAATTAAGCCATAAAATTTTATTCTGAAAATGTGGTTTATAAAAACAAACTTAACATCTGCTTTCAATAATGGCCAAAAGAGAATCAATGCAGGGACGTTTTCTTTTTCTAAAACCTTAAAGCTGGGATTTGCAGCAGCTTTTCTCCAGCACTGGGCATCAAGCCTGTCACAGCTGCTGTTTCCAAGAAGATCCGGGGGCTGAAGGCAGGGGTGGGCCATGGTCAGTGAGAAGCAGTCCGCTCCTGCACCAGCCTCCGGAGATAGCAGACAAGCAGTGTACTCAGCTCTCAGGGAGGTCCGGGAATTCCCCACTTCACCAGAGACCTGAATGATGGTGCTTGCCCCTCCTCCAAGGGGGTAGGGGCTGTGTCTCCTGGATGAAACACTGCTGCCGGCTACATCCACTATCACCCGGCACAGTTGGGCTACCATACCCCTTCTGTCTCCAAAACAGGTCTGGTGGGGTTTTAAGAAGTCAGCTTTCTCTCGTGTCACCTGTTCTAAAATCTATTTGTGTGCTGGCCGCCCCTTGTCTCACCCTGAATTCTTCTGTACACTTAAACATTCTTCTTCATACTGCAGCTGGAAAGGGCCCCTCGGATCAAATTGGATGTATGACTCCAACTCCTTTCCATGTACATCACTGGAACCAGGGCTGCCGACATCCAGGAAGGGCTCCAGAGTGCAGAATGAGTAAGTAAAAATCTCCTAAGCAGGTGGGCAGGCCTTGAGGGGAAGATTCTCAGCCTGAATCTGTCCCTCTGTTTTCTGCCACCCTGCTTCTAACCTCACCACAGCTGAGCCCAGAAATTGATTATTAGCTTATCCTTAAGTCCCAGTCCAAGAAGAAACTATGCTGGATGCTTGACTACCTACCCAAAAGCAGAGGATGGGAACCCAAGAACAGACATGCAGAGAATCAGCTCCACACATAGCTCCTGCTGCCGGCAGCAATGCATAACAGAGGGAGCTGCAGACTGGTTCCACACACCATCCACCCCACCTCTTACCCGTGGCGAGTTCCCTCTGGAGTGGCCCCAGTGTCCTGGCAAGCCCTGGGCAGCAACATCAAAGCCTCGGCTGGTCACAGCTCTCCGCGTCAGAGGCCATGGTGGCTCTGTGCAGCAATCCCACAGGCCCAGGCTCCCTGGAGCTCCCCCAACCCTGGGTGCAGGGAGAGCTGGAGCAGGGACAGCATGTGAGTGCCAGCACAGAAGGGCAAGGGAGGAGGCGGCGGGAGGAGACAAAAGCCAAGCGGCCCAGCCACGGGTGGGAGTGAGCGGAGCTTGGTGGGGAAGGCTGCCTTGGCCCTGGGGCTGGGGGCGCCGGGCTGGAGCAGCAGCCCTGGCTGACAGTGTGTGCTGCTCCGCTCCTTGCAGGCTCATTTCCATGAATGCAATCACGCCGCCCCCTCTCGGCCTCCTGGGGGAGGGGAGGCACCACTACCATTCGCTCATAGGCTGCGCTTGCTTTCTTTTCCCCTGTAGAAGCAAAACCTGATGGCTGCTCTCACTGGGAGGATGTTAACCCTTACTCTCAAACAAGAGGCCAGGTCTGCAGATGCTATTCTTCCCCTGGCGTTGCATCAGGCCAGCAGGCAAAGTGGCACTGGCCAGACAACTCACACCATCCCGAACAGGCTCAAGAGGCAGTGTTCTCTGTGACCCTCCTGTGGGGGGGTGTCAAACACTCAGTCTCCACATGGGACCCTCCAACCCCTCAGCCAACAAGGACGTGCCTGCGCCAGCAGTGAGGCCAGCACCAAGGCTGCTGTGGGCAGTCTGGGCTGCCCAGGTTAGACAGGTCAGGCAAGTTCATCTTGGCGATGGTAATGTGTGATGACGGCTCTCTGACCTCTGAGGACATGACAGTCACCAAGGGCACTTGTCAAACATCCAGAGACGGGGCCCAGTCCCCAGACATACACTCCATTGGCCCAGGCTTCCCAGTGAAACAGGACCCAAGGTGACTACCTACCACACTGAGAGAAGCACTGCCTCTGACAAAAGAGCAGAGATATAAGGAATTTAAAACAAGTACCAAACAAGTTTGAAAGGAGAACAGTAAATTAATGCACTAGACCAGGGCAGGGCTCTTCAATCGGGCACCGCTGACACTTGGGGAAGACCATTCTCTGAGGTGGGGGCTTCCTCCTCAGGCACTTTCGGGTGTCTACTGCCCACGAAATGCAAGCACACACACACCACAAGGTGTGACTACCCAAAATGCCTCCAGACATCAGCAGATGTCCTTTGGAGGCAGTTACTGCCCCAGTGAAACACCAGCAGGAAACCCTCTCCTCTCCTTCCCTTCCAGCCTCCTGCCATTACAGAACTGCTGAGAAGGCACCCCTTCCTCTGCGAGCCCTGCCCTTCCACTTGACCTTCTCAGCCCAGCTTGAATGTGGATGGACATCCTCGTCACCATGGCAGTGCCACCAGATCTGACCCAAATACTTCGGGCTTGCTCCAATCTGTCTTTTAAGAAACAGGCACAATATAATTTTACTCTTGTGTCAAAATGGTAGAGCTGGGCTGGGGATTTAGCTCAGTGGGTCTGCCGCCTGCCACACAAGCGCAAGGACCCAAGTTGGATTCCAGTACCAAAAAAAAAAAAAAAAAAAAAAAAAAAAAAGATAGAACTCAGTTAAAAAAATCATACCGAGTCTGTGAAAAACAAACCCTAAAATTATTTATGAAACTTCTGCCTTCAGCTTGCAAGTTTACAATACAAATGTGGACTGAGCTCCCCTTTTTTTTAGGGAATACCACTTGGCACAGGTGGTAAGATGTGATTCTGCCCTCAAAGAGCTCATGCATCGCTATTGCTTTTGTAAGAAGAAGGAAGTGCCCAATCAACATGCCCACAAGGTGCCATTGTGTCAGAGAATGAGAAGAGCGTGGCACCCGTTAGTCCAGGGTAACCTCACCAAGCGCCAAGCCTGGTGCTCAGCCTTAGGGTGCGCTGGGAAGGAGAGGGCATGCGGGCTGATGAGGACAGCAGAGGCAGAAGGGCGGCCTGTATGGGGAAAGTCTGGAAGGCAAGCTGGAGTCGGCTGGTGCCTCTGAACTTGACACTGACAGCTGATTCTACTCTGCTGCTGAGCTGGGGGTGCAATTCAGAGAGGAGAACTCCTGGAAGGGCAAGCAGTGGCAGGGAGGTGCCTGAGAAGAAAAGGACTGGAAAGCTTCCAGGGGTCAGGAAGGAAAAGTACAGGGACACAGTCATTTGCCAGGTTCGCGCAGAACATCAGAAGTGGAAGCAAAGCCAAGTGTTTCTGCCCTCTCAGGCATAGGGCTTCCTTCTCTGATACTAATTCTCCAAAGGCACTGCTGACTTCCATTCTCGGCCTCTGTCTAGAACACAGACTCAGCTGAAGCAGAAGTGACTGCCGAGTGTGCAGAGCAAATGCACACTATCATTCAGTCGCTGTAGGCACTTCTGATGATGCAGGCACACTGTGAGGCATAACTTGTATCCTTCAATTCATGGCCACAGTGAACTTGGGATGCACAATGCTGCTCACAGACCTTCTCCACACAAGAGGTGTTGGCCCCACCCCAGCAGCCCGACCCAGCTCCAATGCTAGTGCAGAATGAGCAGAGTCTCAGGCTACAATCAGGTTCTCAGTCTCCCTCCCTTTCAAGTTTTTATCATTCTATTCTGTTCTTTCTACTTAAAAATGATTGTTCGGTACTAGTAGAAGCATAAGCTGCTTCTTCAAAGAAGCACCAACTAGCATCTGCTCTTGTGCAAGAAGGCCTCAAGGTCTCGAGAGGGAAGTCATTTCTGCCCTTATCTCAAAGTAAAAATACTGACTCCCAGGGCAGAGGATTTAGCTCAGTGGTACCACACCTGTCTTGGGAGCGCAAGGTCCTGAGTTCAATCGGTACCGAATAATAATAATAATAATAATAATAATAATAATAATAATAATAATAATAAAGAAAAGAAATACTGACTCCCAGTACCAGACGTTCTCCCACAGCAGAGCTGTCCTGGGCCCAAGTTTGAGAGAGGCACAGCAGCAGTGAAAGCACTGAGGAGAAGCACGAGAACGCTGGAGAGGTCCCCAGCTGTCCAAGTCTTGGCCAGGCCCCGGCAGCTGGCACACCCTGGCCACAGCTTCTCAGCAGCATCAGGCCAAGGCTGCGGCAGTGTGGCACACCAGCCTCCTGGCCAGGCTCAGCGCCAGAGGGGCAGCTTCATCTCCGAAGTGGCTGCTCCTGGCTGGCTCTATGCACAGGAGGCAGCTCGGGCAGAAAGAGAATGACACAGAGAAGAAACAGCAGAACCGAAGCAGAGGCAGGCTCAGGAGAGTCAGCACGGTGGAGGCCAGAGGCAGGCAAAGGCTTGTGCCTTTGAGATCCAGGTCAGGATGTAGAAGGCACATTACAGAAACGCAAGTGGTCAAACACGAAAAGGCACTCACACTCAATTTTAAAAAGTGCAAATGACAGCATGAACAACATACCATTTCCCATGAGTCTGACAGATATCGAAATGCGTAGCAATATAAATGACAGTCAAGGTGGGTGCACAACAGTCCCGCATGCTGCCCTCAGTGTGAACTGGCACAGCCTTCTGCACTACCCACATACAAAATGTGCATACCTTAAGTATTATTTGAATCTGAGAGCTTGGTTAAGCTCTTAAATATACACTCAATTAAAATCTTAAGTTATATTTAAGAATTTACTGAACAGATATGGTGCCAAAATTATAAAAACTGAAAGCTATTTTAACAGTATACGGTGATTACAGAGTGAGGTGCTCTGCAAAGCTCACCCTAAACAGGACGGTTCGGAGCACTGTTCAGAGCACTGTCTGCTCATGCATGATGCGTGACCGGAGATCACTGAACACCACTAAGACAAGGACTATATAGGCGGGAGGGAGGCTTCAAGTCCTCCCTCGCCTCCATTCTGCATATCTGAATCCACGATGTACACAACCGTTAATATTAAGTTTTCTATTCAGAGAAAAGGCAGAAATGCCACCTGCCACTTACATCTACCCAGACTAATGTTGGAGTGTTCCTCCTTGAGCTGTTCTGACACCCATGCACCCTGGTGTAACTACTCCCATAGGGCTGGGTTGCACAGGGGGCCTACAAATTCATTCTCTGACCCAGAATCCTGACTCTTAGCAAAAAAACACAAAAGGAAAGAGGCTCAGACCCAGGGGAGAAAGAGGATTCAGGGGCAGCCATTAACTTGGAAAAGAAACTCACAGGATCTTTCTGAGGTCAGGTGTTGAGCTTCTATGAATTCTCTGTAAAGAACAAGACGAAAGTGCTGCGTGGATCCTGGTACCCGGCCCACATGAGGAACTGGTGCTGCACCTCTGCAGCTCTCCTAGCCCACTACCTCAGTCTACAGAGCCAAACATCTGTGTAGGCAGGAGAAAGACAAAAAGCTAACTGATGACTTACTGTACTAGTCAGCTTTCCTGTCACTGGACAAAACAGTTGACAGCCACAACTTAAAGGAGAAGAGGTTTAACTTGGCTCACAGTTTCAGAGCTTTGGTTCATGATATGCTGGCAAGAACATCACAGCAGAAGAGTGTGGTGAAACAAAGCTGCTCATTTCATGGTGGCTGGAAAGCAGAGCAGGGAGAGAGCCAGAGAGGAAGGAGCCAGGGACCAAATATCATTGCCAAGGTCATGCCACCATAACCCAACCAGACACACCACAAGTGTGCTTCACTAATCTGCTAGGTGTCCCCTAATCCAGTCAGGTCAACAATCACAGTTAACCATCACATGTATTAGGACATGGATGACCATATCCCAGCAGTGGCAGTTTAATGTATTCTTGGCTGATGCAGGTTCAGAGAGGCCCTCTTTAGAGCTGATTAGGGCTGGGCTACCTAACTCCAAAGGTACTCTCTAGCTCTAGAGATCTGTGTCTATACTGCTGTTAGTGACTCTGTCCCAGCTAATCGTTTCACACTCAGGCTGTACAGTGAAGTCACATAAATGTCCTGAAAGCTGAAGGTCCTCAGAAGGTGAGCAGAAAATGGCAGAAGTCAGAAAGGCCCTTCCTAAAAAGGAAATCTTTGCTGCACTAATATCAGACAGAAGGAAGAGCAGACATCAGAACACTGTACTTTCAATGAAGCAGCTTTTGGAGGCTCACCAAGATACAAGGGAAAATGTGATGGATACTCCCAAACACCTCCAGAAGGGCTAGCCCTCCATCTCTGACAGACCCAGGACTTGCCAGCTCCCACCACACATATATTCTGGTGAGCCTTTTGAAGCCACAAGGAGAACTGGCTGAAAAGCAGAGTGTCTCCTGCTCCTGGGGCCACTGCCCCCACTCCATCTGGACTCACAGATCCCAGCTTTGTCCTTACCTCAGGTAACCATTCTGCAGGCGAACAAGGGCTCAGGATCCCACACCTAAGCCTGCCAAGACCTAAAATACCTTCTCTTTTCCTTCCCACCAACACGGGCTTCTTACAAAATTCCACCTGCTGCCTCCCACAAACTTTCTAACTAAACCATGGGTCTTGACCAAGTGCAGCCAGTCCCACACATTTATATTTCATTACAAAGGGGAAAACTTGGGAGGCTGCAGAAACCCTCAGTCAATGGATAAAGGTACACTGTTCAGAGGCACACAATCCAAGCCCTTATTTGTGTTCATCTTCTTTACCAAGAAGAAAAGCCAGTTCTAAACCTCTGCACGACACTGTACACATTTGTTCCCAGTGTGCTCAACGAGAAAGCCTGTAATATCCAGCCAGAGCAACGCCACTTCAAGAATGTCACAGCAGATGGTGACAGGTTTCTTACCCTGGTATGTACTTTGCACAATGCCAAACATGTTCCCGCTTAAAAATAAAGATGTAACCATTTTTCATTCTGCAGACTTCAAAATCTGTAAGGAAGTGAGTAAAACTATCTACAGGGTATTACTTTAGAGCTATCGCACCCCATGTCTTCCTGCTAAGACTTCAACCTAAAACTAGTCTGCACAATCACCTGGAACACAGGAACAGAGTAATGGGGCACAAGCTAACTTAAGGTGAGTCATTTCAGATGCAACCTGAGAACTCAATGTCTTATTGCAGCACCACTATATTTACTTCTATGTGGCCTATTTTCCTATAAACAATTACCATTTTAAATCCACATAGTATCTTATGGCTTTATATGTTTTTCCATGTCCACTTTCTGAAAATTGGACAATAAAGCTAAACTATGAGCCCTGCATATTTCCTGACAACGAACTGTTCCCTCCGGCTTGCAGATGAGGTACAAGATTCCATGAGGGTAAATAAGACATTTAAGGTAAGCTTCTCCCAGAGAAGAGGGAGGCCAGTTCTCACTTGCTGTCCCTGCCTAGACCTCAACTCTTTATTCTCCTACTGAAATCTACAAATTCAAATGCAGCCAGTATTTGCCAAGCATCTGCCACAGAAGCAGCCTGTGCTAGGGGCCAGGGATTTAGCTCAGTGGTTCTGCCACCTGCCTTTAAAGTGAAAGGTCCCCAGTTTGATCCCCAGTACAAAAAAAAAAAAAAGCACCCTGTGCTTGGAGCTGGGATTTAAATAGCTCCAGTCCCTGCCCAGTGGACAGGACCAGGTAAGTGGCCACTCAGTCACAGCAGCCACACACATCAAGGACTCAGGAAACACCAGGACATGCCAACAGGCTGCAGAGATGCCAGCCTCTGAGCCAAAGCTTAGGACCAATGATCTCCCCAAATAGAGAAGCAGAGGGAATGGACAGTCCCGGTCAAGGTAAGGAGCCTGGGGACGGTGAGCACACCACATGTCAGGGCTTGGGGATGGGCTGCCCAGGGAAGACAGTGAAGGGTCTGTTTGTGAAGGGCCTTGGTGCCCACACCAAGAAGCTTGAGTTTCAACCCAGAAAGAGGGTCAATGGCAAATTAAGGGGGACTGAACATTAAAAAGGTAAGACTAGGGCCAGGGACTTAGCTCAGTGATGCCGCACAAGTGCAAGGTCCTGAGTTCGATGCCCAGTGGGGCCAAAAAAAAAAAAAAGAAAAAAAAAGAGATAAGACCAAAAAAATAAAACCCCAATTCATGGCAATTAAAGAAAACAGCACCCCATTGACTGCATTGGTTAATTTTCACTTACAGTTCTGGCCCGAACATGGGAGGAGGTAGGCACCAGGTAAAGGTGGAAACAAAGGGTAACACTTTCAACTTGAGGACTGTAGGTCTGAGATTCTACAGCAAGAAAGAATCTGACTTCTCCAAGAACATTCTCAAAGACCCTCATCTAACCTCTATTAGGCGTGAACTCCAGGACTGTGAACCTGGCAGAAGCAGCTCTGAGACACACCAAGCTGACTTGCGCTGCTCCCTCCCCTGGGAGCTTGGGGACCCACTGAGGCCAAGCATGCGCGCGCGCGCACACACACACACACACACACAGGGCAGCCACTGCTGACTTTTGAAGTTTCTAGCCAAGGACATGTGACCTGACTCAGCCCTTGAAGCGACTGTTGAACCACATCTCCTGGGTGGGTCTGAAGCCAGGCTCACTAGAAGGACCAGCAGCAAGTTAGCATAAGAAAGTGTCATGGTGACCACCAGTCACTGCTGCCCCTCCAGGAGCTCTAGCATCTACTGTTCTGCTTTATCATGACTATGTCCTCAGCCTTGTTCCCTCTGAACTCAAGGCCTTGGCTAGCTTGGACTCCCCTTTCAGATACAAAATTTCCCAACTGGGCAGTTCAGCACTGACCTGACATCAAATCTCATTACTGTCCCCTTCCTCAAATGCAAAAGGATTATTACAAACACCTGTTTGTCTCTCTCCAAAATCTTTCACATGTGACATAGCTTTCTAAAGTGCCCCCATGGACACTGTCCAAGGTAATCTGTGGCTCGGGGAGAGACATGAAGTTTGAGGTCAGGTGTTACCCTTAACATGTAACTGAGTTTGTATCTCTCATATCAGCCGTGGGCTCCAAAGGGTTAAATACACATGAACCAGAGAAAGAAAAGCATGCAAGGGACTCCTAGAATTTATTGTAACTTTCCTGAAATCTACTTTGAAATGTAGCCTCATTTTTATTTCAAACGTATTCTTATCATTCATTATGAGCTACAAGCCAGCATATACTTTGCTCTAGCTTGTCCTACAGCACTAAAACACCAAGGTCAAGGTGTCACTGTGACATACACATGTCCACTTGGCTCTTCTGCCCTTAGCCCGGCCTTCTGAGCTCATCTTCAGCACAACCTTTGGGGTCAGAAGCCAGAGTCGGTCATCTCCTTACTCACAGCTTCCGGATTTACAGTGCGGGCGAGGTGAAGCTTTGCAGGCCCGGAGGCTTCCACCTTACAACGAAAGAGGAAGGCCAAGTTTCCCCTTAGCTACATTTAACAAAAGTTACTAGTATTTATCCCAAATCTCACTGGTACTTTCAATCTAGGCTCTTACGTGTTACTTTTCAGCTCAGGCTCATTTTAGAGGCATGCAGTTCCCAGACCTCCTGACCCACTGCTACTGAGAGAGAGGAAGAGTCACCCAGCAGGAGGCTGAGCACCACCAAGAAACACCCGCCTTGGAGCTGATGGGACGGGGTCTTAAAGGGTTTCAAAACACACTGTGCCCGCTCTGTCACACACACATCCCCGCCTCAGCATGCCAACACTCAACACTCTGCACTCTTCCTCCTGAAGAGAACAAGGTAAAAACCAGAGTTAGGGTTGTTCCTTAACTCCTCCCCAAGGGCCACCCTCCCAGGATTTCACACAGGAATAGAAGACGACCCTCAGAACTCCACTCCAGGCGCCTCAGGTCACCTTGGTCCTGGTCTGGGGCTGGTACTCACCATCCTCCGCTTCAGTTTTAAGGACCATCTTGCACTCCAATAGGACACAGAAAAGTCTCGTCTGTCTGAGCTTGAAAGTCGCAGCTAACTCATGGCCAAATTTGCAGATTGGTTGGGTGGGGCTGTCCAGTCAGAGGGACAGCTCAGAGCTGCTTCCTGAACTGACGGAGAAATGGCTGGCCACGCCCAGGCCAATCAGCCTGTTGCCTCCAAGGAGTCAGTCACTGCCACCGCCTAGTTCCTGAAGTCAAGCCCAAGCCCCACCTCAGCGGCAGCCACAGCACTTGAGTTTTTTTCTGACTCACCAAAGCAAAGGATGGCGCTAACTGCACATTTCCTCTTCACTTTCCAGCACTTTCTTAAAACACAATCACTCAAAATTGTTCCTCTCACGATGAGAAGAGCACATTTCCCAAGAGGGTGACTAAGATCACAATTATTACAATATGTTATGAGGTCATACGCTAAAAGCAAAAGGCAGGTTTTAGAAGCAAATAAATAGATAAATAAATAAATATCCAAGGGCCAATCTCTCAATCAGTGTAAGTTCAATCTTATCTCCATTCTGATTTCCTTTATCTTATTTTCAACTGACACATAACTGGACCTATTAATGCAGTACAGTGAGGTTCATACATGTATACAATCGCGGGCACACAGTGGAGATAACCGGCAGTTGGGAAACCGAACTCCCTCACCTTTCTTTATAATATCTGTAATAACCTGTAATCCTATTTAACACTATTTTGTATCTGCCCCTCCCCCGGCCCCTCCTAACCTCTGGGGACCACTATTCTACCTAGCTTCCACATGCGTGAGAACATACGGTATTTGCCTTTCTGTGCCTGGCTTCTTCGACTAACATAATGCCCTCCCGTTTCATGCATGTTGCCATGAATGACAGGATTTCACTGTTCTTATGGCTAAGTCATGTTCTATTGTGTAACTATACCCTATTTGCTGGAGCCGTTCTCTGTTGGTAAACACCTCCGTTGATTACATAGCTTGGCTGTTATGAACAGTGCTGCGATATATGCCCCACTTTGGGTGTCTATTTGGTACACTGCTTTCATCTCCCTGGGATACATACCCAGAGGTAGGAACAGCTAGCTTGTATGGCAGCTCTATTTTTAGTTTTTAAGGAATCTCCATATACTTTTCCATAATGCTGCACTAATTTACTTTCCCATCAAGGCTGTATTGGCTTCTTTCTCCACATTCTTGACAGAATTTGGTATTTTTGTCTTTTGATAATAGCCATTCTAACTGGGTTGAGATGATTATTTTACTGTTTATTTGCATTGTCCTTATGATTAGTGATGTTGAGTATTTTTAATTTAGTTAGCTGTTTACACATCTTCTTTTGAGAAATGTCTATTTTGATCACTTGCTCATTTGGGGGGGTACCGGGGATCGATACTTGCTCATTTTTAAATTGGATTATTTAGGTTTTATTTTTGTTGCTGAGTTTTCTGAATTCCTTATATACTCTGGATATTAGTTCCTGAAGAGTTCACAAATATTTTCTCTTACTCAGTAAGTTGTCTCTTCACTCTGTTGTTTCCTTTACTGTGCAGAAAAGCTTTTTAGTATGTCATCCCATTTGTCTATTTTTGCCTTTAGTACCTGTGCTTTTAGGGTCTTATCCAAAAAATTACCTATAACAATGTTTCATTAATGTTTCCTCCCCCCTCCTTTTGGTTTTTTTTCCAGTACTGGGGATTGAACTCAGAACTTCGTGCTTGCCAGGAAGGTATGGTGCCACTGAGCTACAATCCTGGCCCTCCCCTATGTTTTTTTTCTAGCAGTTTCAGGTCTTACATTCAATCTTTGATGCGTTTTGTTTTTTGTTTTGGTTTTTTGAGACAGGGTCTCACTATGTAGTTGAGACTGACCTGGAACTCACTCTGTAGCCCAGGCTGGTCTCGAACTCATAGCGACCCTCCTGCCTCAGCCTCCTGAGTGCTGGGATTACAGGCATGCGCCACTATACCCAGCCACTGTTCCATTTTGGATTGATTTTTTTATATGGTGAGATATGGCATCAAGTTCCATCCTTTTGCATATGGATATCTGGTTTTCCTAAAGCTATTTATTGAAGAGATTGGTCTTTCTCCAACTTATTTTTGGTGCCTTTGTCAGAAGCAGCTGCTTGTAGACGTGTGATTTCTGGCTTCTCTATTCTGTTCCATTAGCCTTTATGTCAGTTTTCATGCCAATACCATGCTGTTTTCACTACTATCTCTTTGTCGTAGGTCTTAAAGTTAGATGTTGCGACATTTTCAGATTTATTCTTTTTGCACAGAATACTCTGATGATTAAGGGATCTTTTGTGGTTCCATATGAATTTTAGTTATTTTTTAATCTCTGACAAGAAAGCCATTTTTTCAGTCCATGTTCATTTAAAATGAATACATCCTTGGAAGAAGTAACAGTGATCTAGAATCAGATTAAATTACAGTACTTTCTAAGAACAAGTCAAATAAATTGCTTGCCTGGGGTTTATGTGTTGATTGCTTAATCTGACTACAGTAAGCCAAGTTGCTCTTAACTGAAATGATCTCTTTTTTTCATTCGTGAGACAAGGTCTTGCTGTGTAGTTCAGGCTGGCCTTGGTTGAATTCCCTATGTAGCCCAGGCTGGCCGGGAACTCAGCAATCTTCCTATCTCAGCCTGCTGAGTGCTGGGACTACAGGCATGCACCACCATGCCTGGCCAACTGTAATGATCCCGAGGAGCAGACTAGCTACTGGATTTTGATGGTGACTATTTTCAATCTGTAAGTCTCTTTGGGTAGAATCTCTTATCTAATTGCTAATGTGTTGCAATCATAATGTTCTTTCTGCATAATTTTATTATATTGATAAGTAAAAACTTATGGTTAAAAATTAGAAAATAGGACCAAGGATTTAAGCTCAGCGGCACAATGCCTGCCTTGCAAGTGCAATGTCCTGATTTCTACATGTGGTACTCCCCCCAAAAAAGTAGAAAACAGTAATAAAGATAAAAAATACTTTAACCCTGTCCTCTAGTAATAAACACTGATGACACTTTATTTTCCAGATTTTTATTGCCTATTTTATATACAAAGACACACACACACACACACACACACACACACAGACACACACACACACAGGCGCACACATAAAATTTCTCACACAGGAAAAATACATTTATGACATAATACATACACAAAATTGGATATTCTGCATGCTGTTTTATAATCACCTTTTTCTTTGTAACAAACATTTTTTCCACACTTATAAATGGACATCTATCACACTTTTTATATTCAGAGTCTAAGGTAATACAGACTAATGTAATATAGACAACCCTCTAAGACTTTCACATGGTTTCCATTTTTCTGCTAATCTCAATACCCATGCGCACCCATTTGGGCACATCCCTTTAATTATCTCCAAAGGAAAATTCTTAGAGGGCCAGGGATTTAGCTCAGTGGTTCTGCCATCTGCCTTGCAAGTTCAAGGACCCAAATTTGATCTCCAGTACCGAAACAAAACAAAAATTCTTAGAAGTAAAACTGTAGAATACAAATATAGCTTCTCATGTGTTCTTGGGAAGAAGTAAGGGACTGTGTAACTTATTATTTATACTGGTGAGTAACAAGTAAAAGGAGAACAAGTGGTACCTGAGGCACTGTCACTGTGAGGTGACTTGCTCGGTGCCTAGGTTGGGCCCAGACTGATCAGGCTTACCCTCTGTAATGGCGAAAGCCCCCATGGGATGAATGCCCAGTCCACAGATGTGAACAATGGCACCCAGAAGGGCTGTGGAACTTACCAGAGGTCTAGAGCTGGCCGCACCCTGCCCTGGCCAGGTCCCCATTACTGAATGAGACGCAGGTGTGTCAACCGTCTCCAGGCACGCTCTGAAGGTGACCGTGGTGCTGAAGTGCCTTGGGGACAGTGGCTCCGTCCCACCTTCTTCCTCAATAACATCCTCCCTCTCTCCCTCTCTCTTTCTTTCTCTCTCTCTCACACACACAGCCCAGTCCTTCAGTCCCCCTGTGGCCACTCATGTCCCCTCCTGTTTGGGCCCTGTGACTCGCAGCTTCTGCTCCACATTTTGTTGCTCTACTTTTGGTGTAATTCCCAGTTCCTGTTCTCAAGAGGGAATTGAAGTAGCCCATGTAAGAGCTGTCTCCCTAATGGGCTCAGCAGGCTATTTACAGGCTTGGCTGGACAGGGTTGTGCCATAGCAGAAAAACTGCCCCAGGGCCATGTGAGCCAATTTCAGCTTCTCTTGAAACCTTAGTGCTGCAGGGCAGACCCACCCACACCAAGCTGTCCTTCGCTTGATTTGTTTTTCTCAAACTAGAACAACAAATAACACTGTATACTAAAAAAGGAAATAATGAATGAAGAGGTATGTCTTAAATTCCTTAAAATAAACATTTAACTACTGAAGCACCAAATGTGTTTGACTCACTCCTGGGGAAAGTGACTGCATGATTTATCATCCACAGGGAGACATTTCTGAAATTAAAGGTGGGTATCATTAACAATTACATCACCCTACCAGCATGCACTGGGTCTGTCCACCACCAACCAGAACGTATAACCACCTTACTCAATGTCAGTGCCAAAGTTACAGAAGATTGCCAGGCACTCATTTTTTTTTTCTGCCCCCCACTCCGCCGCCATGTTGAGAAGTTTTGCAATATACTTTGAAATAACTTTTAAAAATACAAGCATATTACAAAACAGGATCTGAGCAAATGACATGGGACGGATACTGGAGCTGGCACAGGCCCTACAGAGAGGAAGAGAGTGCCTGATAGCTGCTCATACAGAAACCACGTCAGAGCACTCTGAGGCAAGAGGTTGTTTTTTTAAAATAAATGTTATTGCGTATACTTAAGTTATACACTATGTTATGGAAGACATATAGGTAATAAAAAATAAAAAGTTCACTACCCCGAAGCAAATAAACACATCCCTCAGCTCACATGATCATCCTTTTGTCTCCATCACAAGAACCACTAAAATTTATTCATTTAACATGAATCCCAAACAAAGAATGATCTGATCACCAGCAGGGTGCATGCTGTACAGATCTCTAGACATGCTCACCCTACATACAGAGGTATTCTGATTTAAAATACTTTATGTTTAATGCTTCATGGAGACTTAATCCTTTGCTCCAAACTCTCCTCCCAAGGACAGATGAGGTAAGAACATACAAACATGGAGTGTTAGAGATGACACCAGAAGAAAAATGTCAGGAACGTTTCTGTAGTATTCTGGGAAAAGTTTGTTTTTAAGCCTGATACTTGTATCAACTACAATCCCAAGAAGCAAGAGGATCACTGGGAGTTTGAGGCCAGCCTAGACTATACAGTAATACTTTGTTTTGTTTTGGTGTTTTTTTGAGACAGGGTCTCACTATGTAGTTGAGACTGATCTGAAACTCACTATGTAGCCCAGGCTGGTCTTGAACTCCCAGCGATCCTCCTGCCTCAGCCTCTTGAGTGCTGGGATTACAGGCGTGCGCCACCACGCCCAGCTAATACAGCAATACTCTGAGAGAAAGAGAGAGACAGACAGGGGAGTGGAGAGAAAGGAAGGGGAGATACAAAACTATTTTAAGACTTAGTACACATGAAAAAGATAACATTATTTCCAAAACAGTTGTTCCCACTTACCGGTCTTCAAAAGTGCTACCCTTATCATCACTTCATATCCAATACAGACTATCATTTGAAACATTTGCAGAAAACACAAAAAGTGTTGTTTTAATGTTCACACTTCTGATTATCAGTGATGTCAGTGATGTCAGACGTTGTGCTTATTTAATGTGGACATGCGTCCTTCCGTTCACGACACTTAGAAACAAAATGCTACATTAGTAAAACCTACATTAGTAAATCTACATTAGTAAAACGATATCCCTGTTGGAGGAAATAAACCATATAACAACATATGGATTGTAAAATTTCATTTTTTTCTTTAAAAATGAAAAAGAAGCTTGGAAGAGCATACAGCAAACTCCTCTCTCTGGGTGGTGGGATTAGAGTAACTCCCACTTTGCTTCCCTCCACTGTCCACTCACTGGACAGTGACAGACCCGATGGCCCCTGAGACCAGCTGCCCCAAGCAACCCTACGCAGCACCCCCGCTGTAACCTGCCACAGCGCTTCTGCTGCTGCACAGTCCCAGCATCTCGTCCTGGGGTCCAGACCCCTCCCAATCTGACCCCACTGCTGCTCCAGCCTTGACCCTTCAACACTTGGCTTGTTAATTTTGTTTTTGTTTTTTCCTTTAATTAAAATTACACACACCAAAAAAAAATTTAAGCAAATAGGCTTTTTAAGGCTTAAATCTGAAAAACAACAGTTTCTGCCTAACTCTAACCCTCCACCCTGAATCCTGCTTCAGTGAGACAGCCCCTTTGGATGCTCGCCCCGTTTCTAAATCCTCACACATTTTACCACCAACCCTTGACCTTTCGATTCTAGGACACCAACTGCCTGCTGCAGCGCCTCCCCACACACACACACCTCACACCTCTCTCGCTCCGCAGCCCTGCAGTTACATACGTGTATACTTCTGGTGATCCCATTATTTAGCATTTCCATAAATACTGCTTACACAGTGTACTGTGATTAAAATTATCACAAAGGCATTGTCTTTCTTCCTGTTTGCCTCGTCTGTCACTAACTGCCAAACTCTCTACTATAGCACAGAAGGCATCAGCAGGGCCAGTGTGGTGGATTAACTAATGGTCAACATGGAACACCCAGCAGAAATGAATCAGCGTGGTTTGCGTGTGGAAGGCCTACCAGAGAGAGGGTCACTGCCAATGGCATAAAAAAAGAGAACTGAAGGGAAGGAAGATAGTGGGCTATCGATTTTCTAGAAGCTTGCTGCGGTTGGTTTTCCTGAAGTAAGCTTGGCTGTTCTCCTCAGAGAAGCTTTAGTCCTCACCGTCACCGGGAATGCTGCTGTTCTCATGTGGGGAGCTCTGATCTTCACCTTCAGTGTCGCCTCCTGGCTCCAGTGCAGATCTCTCAGCCTGGTGGCACAGATCCTTCACCTGACCAGCACAGATTTTCTGGCTTCCACCACTGGTCTTTGGGCCTTCTGGGTACTGGCAAGCATGAGACTGAGCCCTGCCATGGCTGTAGGCCTCTGCCTGGACTCATTGAGGATATTGCCTTGGATTCTAGGCTTTCAACTGGACTTGTGCAGAACACTGCTGTGGGATCCATGCTCCTAGCTGGATTCTTTGGGTCTCTGGTGTGTGGTTAGATCTCTTGTAGTCCTCTGCATTTCACTTTTTGGGTGGATATCATAAAAATCCTATAAATTATGTGTCCTGTGTTAAATCTATTTCCCTTGCAAATCCTGACTACAACAGCCAGACACACCACATAGTGTGTGTTCAGGGATGTCCCTCCGGAAGCCTCCATATCTCTACACCATTCCGTCTGGTGGCTCTTCAGGTCTGTTTTCACAGCCACCATCCTGGGGACACCAGTGGCCAGTGTCCAATGCTAGATTCCATTCTTTGATTTCCATGTTTCTTTCTTGGATAGTGTGTTGGTTACTTCTCTCTTATTGCTGAGACAAAATATCTGACACCAAAAGTTAAAGGGGAAAGAGTTTATTTAGCTCAATGTACAGGTTTCCATCCATAATTAGCTGGTTCCAAGGCAGAATGACACATGGCAGAGGCAACAGCTCATGGCAGCAGAAGACAGCAAAAACAAGGGAATCTTGCATCTTTTGATCCTTGAGGCTGAAATAAACTTCAAACTCTACCTGAAAGTGGTTGCTATGGTAGTTTTAAAGGCCCCTAAAATAGTCAAAAAAGCTAAAAACAAAACCAAAAAACTTGAAATAAAGACATTGAATGAATGACTGCGAAGGCTCAATCTGTGCTGCCCTCTGCTGGCTAAAAGAAGAGACTGTTTAAAGGATAAAGCCGTTCTGCTAACAGGCAAGTCATGTTAAATTATCTTTTGAACATAATGCAGGAAGAAAGCAGGCAATTCACGTCTGGCTTGTATACTGGGCTCTCACTAGTGCTTATTTTTGTTTTTTTTAAGACAGAGTCTCACTATGTAGTTGAGACTGACCTGGAACTCACTATGTAGCCCAGGCTGGTCTCAAACTCACAGCAATCATCCTGCCTCAGCCTCCCAAGCGCTGGGATTACAGGCGTGCGCCACCACGCCCGGCCTAGTGCTTATTTTTGGAAACACTTTGTCAATCTCAACACCCCACACATATTAACTTGGGGGAGTAGGTAATAGTTGCTGATGAGAACTTCCATTGTCAGGCACTGATGCAAAAAAATATATGTATAGATAGATATATACACACACACTAAACAGTAAGTTAAACAGAATGTTTGAGCAGTGCAATGGGGAACAGAAGAAATGAGTAGCATGTGGTGGGTTTGGGGAAGGTCTGTAAGTATTAAATAAGGGGTCAGAACAGACATCACTGATACGACAAAATCTGAACCTCAATTACTTCCCCACCCCTCAGAATGCAGCTAGGCTTTTCTTTTCCAAGGTCCTATGATGTACAAAATATATTTATACTCTTCTATGAACTTATTTCTATTCTTCACCACAGAAACTAATGAAATTATGCAATATGAGATTTGATCACAAAGACCATTACTCCATAAGGAGGCCTGAGCTATGACCAATAGAAACTATGCAGCAACTATTCCTTGGGTCTTCTTAGGAAAAAGTCTCCCCATCTTGTGCCTACCTGAAAGCACCTTGTACACTGAGAACAGCCATCCTCCAACTGTTCGGCTGGTGTTTGTGCATATTTTACATATTATAAAAATGAGAAAGTGTATGCTGGTACTGTGTGCCCATTCAACAAAGAGTTGTTGATCTTTTCTGTTCACCCTAAACAGTGTCTATCAACCTGTGCTAAGAACCAGGTTAGACAGGTGCCAGGACAACAGAGATGACCAGAACACAGCACATCCCCCAAAACATGGTGGTTTCCTGGAGGACACAAGTGGTGGCAGCACCAACCTAAATGACTACGAGGCATGCTAAGGCCTTGGGTGCTCTGATGAAGGCCCAGGGTGCTCCAAGATCACAGACGGATAACATCAAAAAAATTCCTGGGAGAATGTTTGAGTAAGTGACCAAAGAAGGGTAATGTCTGGGGGAAATCCACAACTTTATGGTGTACTCTGGCAATTCAGTCGGCAATCTGGAGAGATCCGCACTGTGGCACCATCTTGGAGAATCTGGAGGTGAGCCTTTGGGGTAAGGAGGCTCTGTCTGGGACTGAAGAATCTTTCTAGACAGAGCTGCACAGCACAAGAGCCCTGGAGACTTGGCACTGCCTAGCTCCCCCAACCTCATCTATAACAGCCGCCCACTGTGCACCCATCACCCTGAGAGGCGCCTGCACTTTTTTTGGGGGGGGGCGCCAGGGAATTGAACTTGGGACCTTGCACTTGGGGGAGACAGGTGTCAGTACCATTGAGCTAAATCTCCGGTCTCCACCTGAACTTCTGTACTTACACGATGACATTTCTTTTCTTTTTGTGGGGGGTTGTTTTGTTTTTTTGAGACAGGGTCTCACTATGTATGTAGTGAGACTGATCTGGAACTCACTGTGTGGCCCAGGCTGATCTCGACTCACAGCAATCCTCCTGCCTCAGCCTCCCGAGTGCTGGGATTATAGGCGTGCACCACCACACCCGGCCTTCATTTCATCTTTACAAGAATCTAGCTCCATCTCTGACCTCCTCTGGTGAACACATTCTTAGTCCAGTTACTACACTCTTTGGAAAATAATGTTATGCCCAAAGTTCCAGAACAAATGTATCTGTTAGCTGCACCACAAATTCTCTTCCTCATCAAGGAACCTAGAAAAGGTTACATGTACCAGAGATGGCGGAAACACAGATTCAAAGGTGAAAGGATATGGAGTCTGAACAGAAAACAAGCTCCTCACAATGCCAGATGGCCTGGTAAGTTCTGTTAATGCTAGCTAGAGGGATGGAGGCTACTGTCTGAGAACTGATCAGGTAAGCTTTAACAGTTCGTATCAGGGCCGGGGATTTAGCTCAGTGGTGCTGCCACATGCACCACAAGGGCAAGGTCCTGAGTTCCATCCAGGTACAAAAAAAAAGTACGTAACAGCTTGCAAAGAAATACAGAGACACTTGTATAAAAATACAGAATCTCTTTTGAGCATCACAATTCCCTTGTGAAGCAAAGCCAGCCCGGACCTGCCAACAAAAGCCTACTCAATTCCTCTGGTCTGCCATGCTGCTCTCACCCTCACTACTTCCTTGGGACCCCTCCCTTTGAACTCTCCTCTGCTGCCTCCCTTCCCCGGACCTACACTGCTGCCGCAGAAACCAAGCAGACATGCACAGGCTTTGAGTGCAGTTTGACAAATGACATTTCTCCACTAAAACAAATTTATCAACCACAAATGTGAACTACATTCCAGGCTTTTTTATTGTTTTTTATCAAAGTACACTGCTTATTACATAAAGCAAAGATATTAGATGTTTCTCTTAGCTTTTCTTTTTAACAGGAGATAAAAAAATAATTTTCTCACTGAAATAAACTACATCATACTTAATTTCTTATGTTTAAATTACATAAAAGAAAACATGTTCTAAAATACTGCTGGAGAAAGAAGTGTAGAGCATACAAATTCAAAAGCTAAAAGTCCCCTTTGCTGACACATCCCAAGCCCACTGATGGCCTTAGTGGAAATCACTGTCAACACTTTCATACAATTCTTCCCACCATTTTTTATATGCAACAAACTTACCCATATTCAACTGCTGTGTAAGTTTTTTTTTCTTTCCTTTTTTTTTGGCAAGGGGTGCCGGGGATTGAACTTGGGTCCTTGTATTGCGAGGCAGGTACTGTGTAATTTTTTTTCTTTCCTTTTTTTTTGGCAAGGGGTGCCGGGGATTGAACTTGGGTCCTTGTATTGCGAGGCAGGTGCTGGAACCACTGAGCCAAATCCTCAGCCCTGTAAGTTTTTTCTATATAGCAGGTTAAATAACATGTGCTTGTATGTTTCCCTTTTTCCAATTAATGTATCTAAGAAATTTCCCTGTATCAGAGCAATCTAATTTCACTTTAGGTTGTTTCTGAGGGGCAGTACTAGGAACTGAACCAGGGCCTTTCCACTGAGCTACTTTTTTTTTTTTTAAAGACAGGGTCTCAAAAAAGTTTTCCAGGCTGCCAGGTGTGGTGGCGCACGCCTGTAATCCCAGTACTTGGGAGGCTGAGGCAGGAGGATCACTGTGAGTTCGAGACCAGCCTGGGCTACACAGTGAGTTCCAGGTCAGTCTCAACTACATAGTGAGACCCTGTCTCAAACAAACAAACAAACAAACAAACACACCCAACAAAAAGTTTTCCAGGCTGTGCTCAAACATGTGATCCTCCTATTCAGTCTCCCAGATTCCAGGAATGTATCACCAGGTTCAGCTCACTTTTGCCTTCTAAACGAATGCACCCAAAGAAAAGCCTATGCCTTATTTTGAATTTCTTCTGGAAAGGCTTTAAACTGTTTCCATGACTGCTACCCCACCCAGGCTGTCATGAACATTCTTTACCCATCTTTCTGCACCTGAGGAAGTGTATCTGAAAAGGAAAATCAGACAGCTGAATTACAGTCAACTAGAATGTTCATTTGACTTTTTATTTTGAATAGCTTTAGAGTGGCTGAAAAGTTTCAAGAACAGAGAGCTTCTATTTACCCTTCAGCCAAATTCCCCTAATGGGAACATCTTACATAACCATAGCACAATGACTGAAACTGGAAAATCAACACTACAACACTAACAACTAGTCTAGCAATCCTATTTGAACTTTGCCAGTTTTCAAACGGATGCCCTTCTTCCGGCCCAGGACCCACTGCGTTTAATAATCGTGTCTCTTTAGTCACTTCTAGTCTGTGAGAGTTCCTTAGCCTTCTTGCATTTCATGGACCTGACACATCTGCCAAGCTCTTCTTGTCAGTTAACTAGCAAAATGTTCTTCATTTGGATCTGTCTGAGGTTTTATCTGATGAGACTAACACCACACCATTTTGGCAAGAACAGTACCAGAAATGAGGTTGTGCCCTTCTCGGTGGTCACAGGTGCACAACGTTTATCTTTCTACCAGCGACGCTGCCCCTGAGCAGTGAGCACAGTTGGTATCTTGCTGGGAGATACTGAGCACACATACGTCCTGCTCCCCAGCCGTTCTGCCCACTAACCTCAATGCCAGTCGATGGCAGAGTACTTCCTCAGGCTGGTTCTTGAGTCTTTCAACGATCCTCATCATTTTGAGCACTTTTTCAGTCTCTGGCATCACAGGAATGCCCCAGCAGGCCTGCTCTGTATTTTCTCTCGGGATCAAGTGCTTCCCCAAGAATCCCCAGATCTTTTTAATGAAGAATGGTAGGTATTTAGATACTAAGATAAGGGTATGAGTGCCCCACCAGAGCAATCCTGACCGTAAGAGGCATGTTCCCCAGCCACCTCCTAAAAGACCACACCAGTTACTCCCACCACACCCTGTGCAGCTGTCCACCCCCCAACTTCACGTCACTCTTTCACATGTTGGTAATCGGAGGGCTGTTGTACATTTCTTTGCTTATTAGGAATACTGAAAGTGTGTTTACTGGCTGTTTCTTCTGTGAATTTACACTTTTGTCCTTTTTTATTGTTTGACTTTTACTGGTTTGTAGGTAGTCTTCCTATATTTTGGCTAGTAATCCTTTCCTTACATGTGCTGCAAATATTTTCTCCAACTACACCGCCTATTTCAACTTCATCTGACAGTTTTTTTGTCACACAAAAGATCACATATAATCTGTCAATTTCATTTGTTTTATGACTTCTGGGCTTAATGAACTACTGAACAAATTAGAAAAGTATCTGCTTTAAAATTTATTATATATGTGTGTGTATGTATATCTCATACATTTGACCTATAATCTACCTATACTTGCTTTTGTTAAGGTACAGAATAACAAAGGGATTGTAAACTTTTCTGTTTTGTGTGTTTGTTTTTTGAGACCGGGGCTCACTATGCAGTTGAGACTGACCTGGAACTCACTATGTAGCCCAGGCTGGTCTCGAACTCCCAGCGATCCTCCTGCCTCAGCCTTCTGAGTACTGGGATTACAGGCGTGCACCACTATGCCCAGCTGTCAACTTTTCTGAATGGGTAGTTGACAGTCATCACCACCTACTAAAATGATATGAAATGTCACCAGAGGCAGCAAGGCTCAGGGGTCAACTGCTTAGGTTTTGATTCCATCTCGCCCACATCTGAGGATATTTGTATCCAAACTGCTTGCTCTCTCATCAGTGTCTTACAGTTTTCTAACCTAGAAAATGGAAAGAAGTTTTTCCCACTTTATAGCATCATTGTGGAAGTGCTTAAAACAGTATATGCATTTAGTAACAATCCATATTAGCTATGATTATTATAAACTAAATTTACATGCAAACATCCTATCTAGATCAGTGATGTCCCTAAAAGTACAATTAGCCAAATGCATAGTTTGAAACTTTTGAGTAATCATATTAAACAACTAACACGACCAGGTAAAATTAATTTTAATAATATATTTTATTTAACCCAATATATCTAAGACATTATCATTCAACAATAATCAACATAAAAACTATCACACATTTTTCATTCTTTGTGTGTATTACACACTTGCAGCTCATTTGAAGTGCTTAAAAGTGGTTTACCACACAGGACAAAACGGGGCCGGACTACTTCATTGACTTAGTTGCACATTCTTTTGACCTTATAATACATGCACACACAGAAAAAGTATTCAAAGAACTGAATATCCACCCTTGATTGAGGAAAATCTTGGCAAAGAAGAAACAAAAGAACTTCTTTTAACTTGATTAAGGGTTTCTGTCTATAAGCAACTCAGAGTAAATACTATACTTTATGGATGTTGGTGAAAAATTTCCCCAGGGAAAAAGGCTGCCCACTATCAACACCTCAATTCACGCTATCCTAGAGGATTTTCTACCCCAATCTCTGAATCCCAGAGGAAATTAACCCCTCATGTTCTATTCAAATAGGCAAGAAAAACACTCTCAGGGGTTAGAAAAGGAAGAAGAAGAATGATAGCATTATTATTCAGTAGGTTTGACTGTCCATATAGAAAAGGTAAAAGAACCTAAGGATAAATTGTTAGACTCCTTAACAGACTTTAACCAGGCCGCTAGCTACAAAATCAATATACAGAGCACAATGTACTTCAATGCATTAGCAACCAACAGTAAAGTACCTAATAAACCACCACTAATGTACACAGTATTTATGGGGAAAAAATTCTAAAATCTTTACGGAAATACTTGAAAGAAATGGAGAAACAAACTGTGCTCACAAATACAAGGACCTGGCACACTAAAGACATTTCTTCCACATGACGTACAGGTTCAGTGGCATCACAAATCACAACCCCTGCACGTTTTACTTGTTTATTTTGTTATTCGATATTGCTGTACTTGCATCAGACAGGCCAACAGAACAAGATACAGAGCCCAGAAACACATCTCTCCAGAGAGAAACCCTTGACACATGATGGAGCAGACAATGCAGATCAGTGCCAAGCGGACTGGTTTTTCCATAAGTACTGATGGGGATGCAGATTTGCACATGAATACCAGGAAATATGAGTATGGAGGTTCACAGCAGCAATCTCAGTATTACTGCAGAACTAGAAACTACCTAAATATCCATCAAAAATAGAACAGGTGTTTTTCAATTGTGGTTTATGAGAACAGTGAAATACTTTATGTTGGTAAAAATGAACACACAACATGGACAAGACAAACCTCATAAACATTATACAGACCAAAAGTAACCTTCAAAACTTGGAGGGAAACTTTACTGGAAGAACTTTACCCTAAAGCCAAAAACAGCGACTATGGTCTAACCAAGACAGAGAAAATGAGAATAAAGACCTCTTAAATACCCTTTCTTAGGAAACTTCTAGAGAATGCGCTTTTCTTTTTTTTTTTTTCCCAAATTTAAGAACACCGAAAACAGGAAAGACGTGGGATGTGGGAAAAGGTGATCCCCCAGAGAGGTGTGACATGGGGTGGCCCCAGAATAACTCTGAAGAAAAGTCAAAACTTGAGAAAAATGATGAGTATCACCCAGAGGGACCAGAGTCAAGTGATGTGGTTAAGAAGACAGAGATATTACAAACAAGCATGAGGCAGAGATAAAGTGTGTCAAAAAAACAAAACAAAAAAAAAAACAACTAGTAATTTCAAAGAAAACCAGGAAAATGACAAATTGAGGCAATTAGTAGTTCCAGGAAAAAAAAAAGTTGTACAAGAAAGGCAGTGTGGTTATAAATCATTTTCAATCTTGTTTTACAAGAGAAGCTAAAATTAGTCTTTCCAAAGAATTAGTCCTAGTTACTTAGAAGCCTCTACTATTTACATGAAGATTTAACAATATTTGAAAAATGATTTTAACCTTAAAATGGTATCAACATATTGAATTTCACTAAAGTAGAATTCTTCAAAACATAATTCATAAGCATAAAATATATTATTTTAATGTGTTCAATTAACACCAGTGAAAACCACATTCAGAGGTTCTTGACATATCCAGTTTTATAACCTGTACCCCTATCTAATTCTGTGACATTTTCATTGCCTCTGAAAGAAAATCCCATTCATTCCCAAACCCTGGCAACCACTAACCACCTTCTATTTCCATGAATTTGCCTGTGTGCAATGTATGGCTTTTCTGTCTGCCCCCCCCATTTGACATACCATTTCAAAGTTCAGCCATTTTGTATCAAAACTGCAGGGCTGGGGATTTAACTCAGTGATGCCACTGCCTGCCTTGCAAGTGCAAGGTCCTGAGTTCGATCCCCAGCACAAAAAAAAAAAAAAAAAAAAAAAAAAAAAAAAAAAAAAAAAAAAAAAAAAAAAAAAAAAGGGGAGGAAGGAAAAAAACCAAAAAATAAAATAAAACTATAATGTGTATCACTTTGATTAAATAAACATTAAAATATTTTCTCTTTCTGAACCCCTCCTTTTCGCAGAGTCCAGCTCCAGAGGCTCCTCCCTTGGCTCTATTACACACTGTGCCCAGACATAAGAAATGAATCAAAGGTGCTTTCCAAGATTCACCCCTAAATACTCTAGGCATAAGGGTACCATTCTCCAAGATGACAAATATCTGCTGGGCCAGCTTCCTGTAGCTCTAGGTGACCATCTGGTGCCTCACTAGCACAGTGTGCCTACTGACCATACCACTGGGTGATGAGCAAATGCATTCAACATAGTTCTGGATCAAAAGAAAATGTTTAAAGATCAAAGAAGCTACTGGTCACTGTGCCACCAGGTAAGCTTTTGGTTTGGTTTGGCTTTGGTTTTGTGGCACTGGAGATTGAACCCAGGAGCACCCTACCACGAAGCTACATCCCCAGACCTTTTCATATTTCTTCATTATGACAGAGGGTCTTGCTAAGATGTCCAGCCTGGCCTCGAGCATGGAGATCCTTTTGCTTTATCCTCCATCACCAGAGTGCCTGGTAAAAGCTTGCTCTTTAACTGGATCAAAGTTATATACAAATTCCAGACATGTAATAAAACAGTACACATTTCCAAAATGATCTCTTCAGTACTTCTGCTAGCTGGAGAGTACAAGATAAGTTTCTGGAGAAGGAATAAGAGATAATTAAATTATTTCACTGGCCTTTCTCTTTGCTTTGTTTTATTTTATTTTTTGTTCTTAAAACAGGATCTCACAATGCTGCCCAGGCTGGCCTTGAACTTGAAATCTTCCTGCCTCTAAGAGTGGCTGGTATTACAGGCACGTGCCACCACACCCGGTTTATCCCTGTATTTTTTTTTTTTTTTGAGACAGGGTCTCACTATGTAGTTGAGACTGCCCTGGAACTCGCTATGTAGCCCAGGCTGGTCTGGAACTCACAGTGATACTCCTGTCTCAGCCTCCCAAGTACTGGGATTTAAAGATGTGCACCACCACACCCAGCTTATCCCTGTATTTCTAAACCAAATTTATAGTAGTTTTTAGGAGAAAAAAATTCTAGCCTTCACTGAAACTTTTAAAAAGTTTATAAAAATTGTCATGGTGTGAAATTCTATCCTGTTTTATGAAAGCAAAGCTGTGTGACAACTCCAACATGAGTAAGTAAGAATAGGGTGGGCATGGGGAAGGGGTTGGCTTGCTTTTCTTCTTGCTTTGGAGACCTGCTCTGATCCACAAGCACTGCAGATTCCCTTCCTGTTTCCTTGCTCTCCTTCTGCCTTTCTCTGCAAAACCACAAGGCCAACGTTACAAAATCTGTGCACTCCACCCATGGTCTTACTCAGCTGTGAGAGCAGCTGAACCAGTGAAGCCTGCCACTTCTACACATGTAACAGAGGAGCCCATAGTCAGGCCAAGGTCAGCCCTGCCAAGTCAGCCATGCAACTCCTTGGCATCACCCTGCCACTGATCTGAAAACAAATGAAGCAGAAACCCTTGTTTTTTGGTCTAAACCCTTGCATTAGAAGGTAGGTAGTTTCAAGAAGGAGGAAAAAAACAAACAAACCCTCTAAAACAATCTTTTTAAAGTGGGCTTTTCTTCCCCCACAAATTTATCCTTAAGCTGTTCAAATGTTTATTTTCTATTAAAAATTCCATTCCAGTCCCAAAAACATCCCCAGAAGGTTTAGAAGCAGTCTTCAAATTGCAGAAGCTACCATTACCTGAAAAAATACTAAGTACTCCTACAAGAGTACCAAATATTTATTCCATGGAATATTTCTCAGACTTTTCTTTGTGTATCTAGCTATAAAAGGGACAGCTAAACAACTGCCAAGGATGGGAAGTATGGTCTTCCATGTGCCCAGAAGAGAGAGAACATGAGATAGGGGTGCACACAGCAATGTCCCCTGCAGCAGGCTACTGTCGCACCCAGGTGAGCAATGCCAGTCTCCATAACACGGATGAAGAGAAATGCAGAAAGGCAGGTTATTCTGGGATATATTTTAGAGGCAAAATGGACAGGACGCTGACAACGTGGGTAGGGAATAGGAGAGAATGGAAGCAATGAGGATTGATTTCTCAACACTGACTGGACACGTATGTGGGCAGACAAGCTGGGTCCTATGTGGGAAAGATAGGAACAGGGCTCAGCTGCGGGTGTAGTGGGTGTGAGGGACACTCCAGACATCACAGAGGAGATACCAAGTAAGGTTGTGGGATAGAAGAGCCTGAAGCTTAGGAGCAAGAAGAGGGCTGCGCAGGCTCATGACTTACAGCGGGGTTCTGTCCCAACAAATCCATCATCAACTGAAAATACCTAAAGTCCAAAATGCACTTAGTAAACCTGACTAACCAAGTAACTTAAACATGCTCAGAACATTTGTTTTAGCCCACAATCAGACAAAAGAATCCAACACAGCCTATTTCATAATGAACTGCTGACTATCTGATTTGATTTATTTAATACTATATTTTAAAAGAGAAAAACTGAATGGTTGTTATGAGTAGACTTCCACACCATCTTTTCTCTTTTCCTGTTTTGAGACAGGGTCTCCCTCTGTAATGCAGGCTAGCTTGAACTCACTATGTAGACCAGGCTGGCCTCAGCCTCCTGTGCTGGGATTATAAGCATACTCCACCACACCCAACTTCATACCACTGTAAAGGAAAAAAAATTGGCAAGTCAAACCACGGTAAATTAAGGACTACATGTAGTTGAATTTTGTTGTTTTTTGAGACAAGGTCTCACTGTGTAGCTCAGGATGAAATCTGTTCCTAGGGGAAATACAAGGTTGAGTCCCTAAAAGCCTCTAGTCACAACTTTAACCTATTAATACAAAACCTTGCTTTCTGAATCTCTGTGAAAGAAGCCTTATTTAATGGAACTGCTGATTCACCAGCCACTGAACTCATGGCCAGAATGCTACAACCGGCCCTAAGCAAAGTGTCCCGGACACACCAGTGTTCTCCCTAAAGCACACTAGTCCTTTGCCCTCGTTCAAGGACACTACTCAGCAATTGCGCACATGCAAAAGGACCATTTTAAACACCTCAGTACAAATAAAAAGCACACAAAGAGAAAAGCAGTGCTGAAAGGCCACAGGACAGATACTTGCTCCCAGTGTGAGAGCTAAAACAAGAAAGGTGGGAAATGGGCTTGCCGGCATTTTTCACTGCTCTGTGTATGTCTAGAAATGACCACAAAAGCACCAATTTTGCACTGTGTATTGGTCTGGGAGTTACAACTAAATTTCAGTAAGTAGACAATTCCCAAATATGGATGCCACAAAAAAATGGGGGTTGACTGTCTACATTTTAGAAACATCAGAGTATATGTAGTACTTAAAGCTGCTGACAACTTAATTCCAAATAGTCTGGTTCAATGATCCGACTCTTGGGAAGGAACCCTGTTTACAGACATGAAGCATACTCCCTACACGCATGAAGGCTGAGAGGAGTGTTTCCTCCTGCTCTTCGCCAGCCTGAGGGGCAATGGTCTGCTCTCTACTTTCTGATTTCTTTTTGTTTCTAAGTGGTTCATGCTTGGGAAGGAAAGAAACAAACTGTTTATTGCTCTTATTATACAAAATGAGTTTTTTTTTTCATTTTTTTTATAGAGACTTTCATAGAAATTATCTAAAACTGACTTAATCGGGGAACATCTCTCCCACCCCTTACTGGATTCTGGGGCTGCAGTGATCAGCATGCTGTCTGCTGGCAGCTGAGGAGGACTAAGAACTCTGCATGCGATCAGGGAGGTGGAAGTGGTAGCACACCCTCATCACAAAGCCTTACACAGCTAAGCAGTACACAGACTGAACATAATTCAATAGAAATCTAATCTATAGGTAGCACTGTAAAGCATGAAACTTTCTATGTGTGCTACTTCCAGATCCTTCTTGCCAAAATGGCAGGTAACAAGACCCACAAGGACACATCAAGAAAACAGTATGTGCCGGGCGTGGTGGTGTATGCCTGTAATCCTAGCACTCAGGAGGCTGAGGCAGGAGGATCACTGTGAGTTCGAGACCAGCCTGGGCTACATAGTGAGTTCCAGGTCAGTCTGAACTACATAGTGAGACCCTGTCTCAAAAAACCAAAAAACAAACAAGCAAACAAAAAACAAAAAAGAAAAGAATACATATAGTGTCACCAATCTCCCCCAAAGATTTACTCTTCCACTTCCCCCAAAATTTTTTGGTGTTATTATTCTTGTTGTTGCTTTGAAACAGGGTTCTACTATATAGTTCAGGCTGGCCTTGAACTCACTACGTAGCCCAGGCTGGTCTCTAACTCGAAGTAATGCTCCTGCCTCAGCCTTCCAAGTACTGGGATTATAGTCATGCACCACACCTGGCTCATCCTGAAATATTAAGGGTGTACTTCAGTGAGTCTGGAATGGAAAAAGGGCACTGGAGTCACCAGGAACAAGAGGACAGGTGGACAGACCTGGAAATGAAGGGTCTGAAAAGGCTGGAACATCCCTGGTTAGTCACGTACAGTTTACACACTGCCTTCAGGGACTCCACCAACAGATCACAAACATTAATCATGCAGTAATAACACACAGGATGGAAAATCGCACACAGTAACATAACAGATTACTAAATGATTTACCACATTACAATTATGAAAGGACCTATTTCTACAGAATTTAAATTATGTGTAATTACTTTTAATTCCTGCCATCTAACTCATCACTGATTCCTTAGAATAACCTTTCATTAAAACCTTTCCAAAGCACTGTAGATCATTTACCTCGTAGTTCAAAATACCAAAATCTGTAAGCAGAGTTGTTCTCAAATGGTCTTTTAAAACACATATTTTTAAAGTATATCCCCACTCTGAATGGAGACAGTGTGGGCCAGGTGACAACATGCAATGTTCCTGGCCCGCAGCTACCCTGGGCGCAGAGGGAGAGCCAGGCCTCACCGGGCTGTGCATCATCAATGTCACAGACACAGCCACTGGCGGTGGAGAGAACCTCGTCCAGACAGACAAGTTCCGAAGGGGAAAAGCACACAGGCAACACAGTCTCCTGACCTCTGCGGTGCTCCACAAGGAACGCTCTTTCGCAGATCTGCCAGCCATAAGAATTACACTTCTGAATTTCTGCAACATTCCTCCCCGCCATTTTAAGGAAGTACAAAATTGTGATTTTAATACAATAACAGAAAGAAGAAACTGCATAAGTTTGTGATTAAAACTCTCCTATGTACTTGTTTCCAGTTACAATTTTTTATCAATACAAAATAACATACTTAAGAATTCAACTGATTTCTATATTTATATTAAAGACTTATTTTAAAATTAGTTACATACTATTTATATACACCATTTATTGGTTTTTACCTACATCGCCTTTTATGCTTAGTATAACATTTTTACAGGGAAAAACAAAAAACTGTCCCATACAACAGCCATCCTGCCTGTGGTGCTGCACGACCCACAGGACATGGGCAGGAGCACTCACAACAGCCCCAGCGGCAGAGGTGCACTCCAAGGAGAGGACTAGGACAGCCACCTGGAGGGCACTACCACGCAATAAAGAGGGGCAGCCAAGGCACCGTAACCAACCTAAATGTGTCATTCTGAGTGAAAGTTAGGCGCAATGGCGTACATACTGTGTAATTCTACCCGTGCAAAATCCTAGGAAACGCAAACTAATCTGTAGTGACAAAAACCAGGTCAGTGATCACCTGGGGCAAGGGGCAGAGGGAAGGATGGACTTTAAATATTTCTAGCAAACGGAAATGTTCTTCATTTTTACTGTGATAGTAGTTTCCTTGTTATACAAATCTGTGAGGCATGTATAATTAAGTCATATACTTTAGAAGGATACAACCTATTATATGTAAATAATACCTCAAAAAAGTTGAATGGGGCATGGCATATTAAACCAAGGTCCCTTTGCATAATAAACATGCTTTCTATCACCAAGCTACATCCTCTCAAGCCCCCAAAAGTTAAAAAAAAAAAAAAAAACCTACAAGAAGGAGCTAGGTGTGGTGGTGCACACTTGTAATCCTAGCACTCAGGAGGCTTAGGCAAAAGAATCACAGTGAGTTCAAGGTCAGCCTGGGGTATGGGTATATAGTGAGTTCAAGGCCAGTCTGAAGTACACAGCAAGAACCTATCTCAAAAAACCAAAACCGAAACAAAGCTACAAGAAATAACCTGAAAAGTTTGCAGGAAATGGCTATAAAACTAATATACTCATTACCACTAGTTTAAAGGTCTGAAGTGTCACTTAGCATCTGTAGTTACTGCTGAGGGTCTGAAGTCCTTGAGAGCACCTGCTGATGACAACAGCCACTCATCAGGCACCTGCTCGGTGTCTGATGCCAGCCCTGCAGACTGAAGTCAGAGCCTTCTTCACAACAGCCCCAGCACACCCCACATCCCTGCCATTGCCCCAACTCCGGAGGAACATGTCCCTTAGAGAAGATGATGCGCCCGAGGTATGAGAGGACTGTGTCAGAGGCAGGTAAAACTACAGCCAAGTGATGAAAGGTCCGTAACGATGCATCAAAAGGACAAAGTCACCAAGTAAAGCTGAGAGAGGTCACGAGGCGTTTACCAACCAGGTGTCCTGAACAGGCAGTGTCTTCCCTACACAAATACAAAATAATTTTGAAACCTCTTAGAACTAAATCATATTTTTTTTTTGCAGACTCATTTTCAAATGCACTTTTGGGGACACAGGCATCTACAAAAAATGCTGTGTTGGTCACAAGGGGACACAGGAATGCTGAGAAGTTAGGAAAAGTTCAACCACAGTCCTGTGTTCAACAAACACAGCAAAAATTACACAAAGATTATTCACAAGGTGGAAAAACAAATGACTTTTTACTGTAACTTTAACTCCTAGGAAACCCTGTCAATTCAACAGACATACAACTGGATAGAGCATTCACTGCAGGGAGGAATGAGCTTCGTTTCTTGGTTAAAGTTCAAAGTTCTTTTCTGCCCAGAACTTAAGGTACCTGAGAGTTCTGTTCTGACCTGCATCTCAAAGGCTGTGGAGGACCCACCTCATACTATGTGTCCAATCAATATCTGCTGAAGAGTAGCACTCTCTCTCTCTCTGTGTAGAGCATTTGCCTAGCATGTACAAAGCCCTGTGTTCAATCCCTGGTATAAACAAATAAACACACACACAAAAATCTGTTAAGTGATTTTTTTTAAAATGGCCTGAGAAAGAAGCTGCTATAATTTTGACTAATACCAACAAGAGACAAGGTTCTTAGAATGAAGTTCATCCCACCAACACAGAGAAAACATTTTAAAATTACAACAAGAAGCTATTAAAAAAAAAAAAAATCAAAGCCAGGCATGATGGCACACAGTTGTAATCCCAGCACTCAAGAGGCTGAGGCACCGGGATTGCTTCCAGTTCAAGGCCAGCCGGGGCTACACAGTGAGCTCAAGACCAGCCTGAACTATATAGCAAGACCCTGTCTCAAAACAATCAAATAAACAAACAAAACAACTCAAGGTTGGGAAGGGGATGATATACTGCCAATCACTTACTAGTATGAAAAATAAATTGACAGAACTTTCCAGAAATTCATTTGGTAGTGCACACTGAGACTAAAAAGTTAAACTCTCAGCCCAGTGGGTCTAATTACAGCAATGCAACCTAAAAAAAGAGAAAGAGAAATGCAGACAAAGTTTTGCCAACAGGAATGTTATAGGATTACTCATTGCAGGCACAAAGTGGAAAGTGCTGAATACGGACAAGAAAGGATAGCTAATTAAATTATGACACATCCATCTGTGCTACCTTTGACTGAGGTTGCTCACCCCAAGCACCCCTGCGAGTCCTTACCAGGAGAGCCAAACAGCAGGGCATGGCCACCTTCCTGTAGCTAGCGATGAGGATAAAGAAGCGCCCAGGTGAGCAGGGGACTGACTGGTCTGCTCAGAACAACCAATTCACACGCAGCCACTACCGTGTGGGCCTCCTGTCCCCCGAGACCTGAGGTCAGGGAACAGGACTCCTGCCACTTGCTGGGTTGTGAGCTTGAGCTGGCATCTGTGAAAACGTGGCAAGCCAGCTACTTCCTGGTGTTGCTGTCATTGCTGGAGTCTTGCTCCTCCTTGCTGAACTCCGCGAGGAAGGGATATCACTGAATATTATGTTCATATGAATTTTAATGATGGAGAAAAAATCTGTAAAAAGCAAATTACAAAATATCCCACATCTCACATTTTCCAGGAAGCAATCAAGACAGGTGAACATGCAGGAATACGAATAAAAAAAGCCCGAAAGGCGACCAGGCCAAGTGTGAAAGGAGACAATTATGGGAGCTCATACATTCTTCTCTTTACTTCTGCATATGTTTGAAATTTTCTGCAATAATAATCTTTCACCAGGCATGGTGGTGCACGCACACCTACAACTCCAGCACTTGTGAAGCTGAGACATGAGGACTGCCATGAGTTCAAGACCAGCCTGGGTTACATAGTAAGGTCAAGACCAGTCTGAACTACATAGTGAGACCCTATCTCAAAAATAATAATCATAATCATAATTTTTTCAAGGTTTGTCCAAGTACTATGTAAGAAGACACAATCCCAGCCAAGCCTGGCACATGGCCAGCAGCCGCTTGTCTCCAGACCATCAACAACAGCCTTGAGAGGAGAAAACATACTGAGAAGACCCCTGGGCAAGTGACTCAGCTTTACTCTTCACAGGTCTCTGATGCTGAGCAATCTGTCTTGGTGCCCAGCCTCTCCTTGGTCCAAGAAGGAAGGAGGTGGACAGCTCTTCTGGGCCACTTCCCCTCTGCTGTACACCAGGGCTCTTGGCTGGCACCCGTCCTGGGGCTGCCTAGCAACAACAGCAGCATAAGGGGAGGTTCATCCCTTCAAAGGAACAAAACAGAAAACCACACAAAGACACTGGAGGAAGCTAAAGTAGGTGGGTTGTTAAATTGGTAACTACAGTATAATACAGGAGTTTTTAAAAATTCAAGCTCAGTTATTTTTTGTCTCTTTGATATGTTGAGCCTCTTCATAAAAACCTCTGAAAATACCCACAATTCTCTAAGGGAACAGTGAATGGCCCAAAACACACAAGTCAGCTGGAGAAGGGCATTCTGCACTCAGCCACCCCTCTCTACATTCATGGCCCAGCAGACCCTTCACAGTCCTGTACAACCAATGCAGGAAACGTTGGAACCTCTCTGACCCAGCCAGTCAGAGCCAGCAATGAAATGTACTGTAGTCTCACCTTGAAGAGAGCAGGCTGAAGTTTGAAAGGGTCTTCTACACCTGGGGTTCCCGATTATAGAAGCCTTAAAGATATGTACACGTGCACAGTGGTGTCTCAATACTTTTGTTAACTGGTTCCAGGAGGCATGACAAATACCAAAACCAATGAGTACCAAACACAGAGCCTTGGCTGGAAAGGATAGCGAGTCATGAGGTGAGTGACACCAGTGAGTTCTAGCTTATATCAAGTTCCTAACAAATGACTGATGGGACAAAATGTATCCAATCCAAGGAGTTTCAAAGCAATCCAGTCCCAAGGTATGACTGCACAATATGTGTGCCTGTGTGCACATTCATTCCTAGATCCTGGCCTCGAAGGTCCCGGTCCATTAGATATGCTAGAGAAGACATGCAGAATAAGATGCTTTCGAAAAAAACTTACCCAGGTGACCCTGCAGACTACTAAAGACTATCTCAATCCAAATCTACCAAGCTTTGTGTGGTAGAACACGCATGTAATCCCAGCACTCTGGGAAGTGAAAAAGTAATTTCAATTTTCACAGAGCTGAGGGTTTGCAATGCCCAGCACTGAAAAACTAAAAAATAAGAGTTACTGATACCAAATTAAGTCAAATGACATCACTTCACAAAAGCAAAATTTATCTAATTATTCAGCCCCATCATTTTCAGAGGCTACAATATTTAATATTCATTTTTATACTGTCCACACCTATGTGTAAAATGGTAGAAGATACACGTGCCCAGCCCCCTTCTGCCACCTCTCCCTTTGTGGGTCCAGGGCTTAGAGTTTTGTTGTCAGGGTTTGTTCTGAATCCCTTATGAAGGCTGCAAAAATTTTCCTGCACACGCACAACTGAGAGCTGATAAAGTATATTTCTTCATAAATGGGATATTTTTTGAGCAACTGTTTTTTCACTCTGCATCACATGGTCACCTAATGTGCTACAGCATGAACCTGTAATAACACAGTGAGTGCTAATGCCGAGCGGCTCCAAGTTCCTAGTGCCTCCAGCTGGGAGCAAACATCCTGCTCGCATACCTACGCTTGCACACACAAGCACTCCGGCTTTTCGCTCCAAACTGATTTTTTTCAAGGGTGAAGAACTCCCTTAGGAGTTCTGCTCTAGACAGGTGATGCATGACCTATTTTTATGCAGAAATCAACTGACCCTGAAGGTAAGATAATATAGTTAAGTAAAACTACTCAAACCTCAAAAAAACCCATTAAACCCCCTTTAAAAATCATGTGATTTGGGGGGGCTGGGGATTTAGCTCAGTGGTTCCACCCCCTAGCTTGAAATGCAAGGATCCAAGTTCAATCCCTGGTACCAAAAATCAAGTGATTTTTAACTGTGCTTTTCTCTATAACAGATTGTTAGTGTAAAGTGATGTATGTTATTTCCGTTCAGTATAAGTTTAAATTCCTCATAGTCGGATACAAAAGACACATACATTTTTATGTTTAAGAAAAACAGGAGATTAAAACAATGGCAGATAAAAGAAAGAACAGCAGCATTTCGCCAGAAACTTACTTTTCTGTCCTTTAAATCTGTTAGGGGGAAATTAAGCCAACAGAGCCTCTCACACAACCCGGAGAAAGAATAACAATACCCAGCCTGCTTCCTCTGCAAGAGGTATCCATCATGTGACATGGGGGAAAGGCAGGTGTCTGCGGAAATAATCACCAAATAATGCCTTTGCCAATGTCTCCTTCTGAGTAACAGGCTACTTTTTCCTATCAAACGCCATTGTTGAGGCATGTTTCCATTACTTGAAAACAGGAAAAAGTATCTTTACTCTCAGGGAGCACAAAAACATTCTAAAATGGGGCAGCAACAACATAACACTCTGACTCAAGAAATTCTCTGACCCAGTAATCTGATGACAAACAGAATTGCTGACAGGAGAGAGAACACAGGCTGCAAGGGTCAAGGTTTACTGCTGCTTTTGCACATGGCTTCCCTTCTCCTAGAATTAGGAAGGCTCTTCTATAGCTAGACAAAAAATATATCAATACTGTAATATTGGTACCCACACTTACTTCAGATGAAACAGACCAGCAGAAAGAATTTAACTGCTTGTCCTCACCAGAAACTTCCAGGAGCAAAGACACCAGGCTACATGCGGTTGGTAATATAATGATCAATAAAGACATCCACACCCTAATCCCTGAACCCTGTGCATACATGATTGTAGCAAGCAGAACTAAAGCTGCTAGCCAGCAGACCTTGAAGGAGTCAGGTTAACCTTCATCCAGGAGGGTACAAGAGTCCTTACAAGAGGAAGAGAGTGGCAGGAGAGTCGCTGTCAGCACCGTGGACGGACTGAGACTCCCCCAACCAGGGCTGGCTTTGAAGCCAAAGAAGGGGCTGAGTGCCAAGCAGGGGCTGGGGCTGTAGCCCGGGAGAAGGTGGAAGACCAGGAAGCAGATGGTTCCCAGGGACTCCCGAAGGAATGCAGCCCTGCTGACACTTTGATTTTAGCCCAGGGAGACCCACTCCTCACTTCTGACCTCCAGATCTGTACAATAATAAAAGCATCAGTTTTAAGCACTAAATTTGTGATACCCTGTTAAAGCAACAATAATTAATTTCACAGTGGAGCCACTTCTTTTGTCTCTCTACTTTGCCGAGGTCCAAAAATGATTCCCAAGTCAAAGCAGCATCCTACCAAGACTTCCACACCACTTTCTTAACTTTTTTGTTTTTCATACACCCCAGTTCAACTCAATACACACACACACCCCAACCCAACTACAAATTTTCACCCCAACTACAAATTTTTAAAGATGCCTTTGTCAAATACCTTAATACTTCCTAATTAAAGTGGACTCACACCACAAATCATCTTAATGTAGGTTATAGCAGCCCCTTTTAAATAATTTATTTGCTACATTTATCTTTCAAGCACAGAATAATCAGTGTTCAAGTAAATGTCTCTCTGTCTTTTTTTGGGGGTGGTACTGGGGATCGAACTGGGGTCCTTGTGCTTCCAAAGCAGGCACTGCAACCACTGAGCTAAATCCCTGGCCTGTAAATGTCTCTTTTTTTGGTACCGGGGATCAAACTCAGGACCTTGCACTTGTGAGGCAGGAGGTGGAACCACTGAGCTAAATCCCCAGCCCTCAGAAATTTTTTTTTGGGGGGGGGTACCAAGGATCAAACTCAGAACCTTGTGCTTGTGAGGCAGGTGGCAGAAGTAAATGTCTCTTTTAAAGGATTTGCATTGAAATCCTGAAGGCACAGAAAGTATCTCCATTATCCTCCTACACATCAGTGGTGAAGAACTTGACAGATTATCCCATAGCCAGCTACAGCAAGACCAGGCCTCCAAGTAAGCACAAAACAACACAACGATGACAAGGGGGGGCTTCACATGAATGAAGTAAAAGGGCCCCAGTTTCAATGACCACTCATAGGGCCCTTGAGCAATTCTAGTGACCTTAGTTTCTACTATCAAAAACACATGGGAAGCCAGTCCTGGTGGCACACACCTGTCATCCCAAAAGGATAAGGCAGGAGGACTGCTTCAAGTTCAGGGCCAACCTGAGATACATGGAAAGTTCAAGGCCAGCCTGAACTGCGTAGCTGAAGCAAAACTTAACAAAAAAACAAGTCTCCCCAACCTTAAACAGTTCCCCCTCAGGCCTCTCCCTTCCCCGTGTCTGCTGTTAACTTTGTTATTATAAATAAGGTTTTAAGAACCGTCTCTTCTGTAAGGTCCTTCATCTCCCACCAAGTTATGCTAAGTTGCAAAAGTGTCACTACTTGATTAACTGCATTTGTCCTGCCTCTGGAAACCGGCCTGCCCACCCACCAGTTTCACACCACTAAGTAGACAAACCCCATCGACTACACGTATAAAACGAGAGCCCTTCTTTCTCTTGTTCAGAGCTCAGCCTGTGGATCTAAATCCACTAGGATGAGTGGTTCCACAGTATCCCTCCCAAGCACAAGAACCTGAGTTCATTCCCCAGTACCAAAAAATAAAATAAAATAAATCCCCTGGGATGGTGCACACTAAACAAATTCCTGTGTTACCCACTGGGCTCACCAATCTCAAATTCTGTAACATAGGGAGACCCTGTCTAAACAAGCAAACAAACAAAACATGAGAACTGGGTGTGGAAGCCTATTTCTGTAATTTCAGCACCCCAGAAGGCTGAAGCAGGAAGATCATCTCTTCAAGCCTAGCCTGGGCAACTTAGCAAGATCCTGTCTCAAAATAAAAAGTAAAAAGAGCTTGGGCTACAGCTTAGAGCAAAGGCCCTATACCACAAAAATAAATAAACAAAGAAATTAAATTAAATTTTAAAATGGGGAAGTCCAGTGTGGTGACACACAACTGTAATCTCAGCACTCAGGAAGCTGAGGCAGGAGGACTGCCACAGGTTCTAGGCCACCCTGGACTATAAAGTGAGTTCAAGGCAAGCCTGGACTGTGGGGATCGTGAGTATTGGTTTTAAGTATTGTTAACTCTAGTAACTCCATATGTGTTAAGTTTCTCCAGTTTAGCAGGTAGAGTGTTTCCTTTGTGGAATTCCTGAAAGTTACAGTTTCTTGTCTCTGACCTTTAGATGTGTGGTTGTCCGGGTTACTACTACTCACGGTGGGTTGTTTTGGTGAACCTGTTTGCTCTTTTCCTGTGTGACCTTTCAGTTACTATGGTAAACCCATCCCATAATAGTTTGTGTTTTTTTTGCTTTAAAAGGCCGGTGCTTGCCGGCAATAAACGCCGCCTTGATCAGACTCTTGTCTTGGCGTCCTTCCTTTCTCTCTGCCCCATCTCCACCCCGCTGCTCTTTCAGGTTTGAGACACTGCTGGACAGTGCTCTGCGTCGCCGGCTCGCGACACTGGACTACACAGTGAAACTCCTGTCTCAAAAAACAACAACAAAAGCAGGGATATAGCTCAGTAACAGACCACTTGCCTAACATTGTCAGGGCCCTGAGTTCAACCCCTACTACTGCCAAAAATTTTTTAAAATAAAAATTTACAAGATGGATGGGGGGGGTATAGATTTAATGATTCAGTCACCAAATACCTGGTGCTCAGGTCCCGGGTCTGTTTTAGTCCCGTGGACTGTGTTAGATAAACAACAGATGAAGATTGCTGCCTCAGAGCAGGTTGAGATATACCTAGCATGGCTCCAGGGAATGAGAGCTGTGAGGGAAATGGGAGAGACAGGCAGGTCATGAGAGGATGCAGATCTGAGCAGGTGCTGGGAGGTGGAGGACAGCACAAAACTTCAACTGGAAGGAGGGGAGGTGTTGCTCCAAGCACGTGAGGAGGCATTTTGAGCAGGAGGCAGAGGAGAGGCAACAGCAGCAACAGCAGGATGAGCTGAGCCTCCCTGAGGCATCACAGGCCCAGGGGCCTTCCTGGTGCACTCAGGACACACCCAGGAAGTTCTGGCTCCTTCTGAGTTAGACCAGGGTTCAAAATGGAAGCCTAGTTCTGTAACTCTATAAAATAATCTCCCAATTCTAACCTTAGCAATCTTTTCAGAATTTCATTTCCTCCATGCTTTGTCACTACAGTCTGGACAAAGGCAAACTTAAGATTTCATTGTCACAGATACAGAATTAAGTGATGAGGGGAAGGGAATAAGAGAAGAGGTGAAGAAAAAACATAGTCTGAGTTATTCAAGAGGCTGAGGTAGGAGGATCACACATTTGAGGCCAACTGTGTTAACCAAGTGAGACCCTGTCTCAAAATAAAAATTTTGAAAAGGGGTAGGGATGTAGCTCTGCACTCCCTGGGTTCGATCTCCAGTATCACTACCACCAAAAAAAAAAAAAAAAAAAAAAAAAAAA
>NW_022900935.1:61927272-61935861 GCF_012274545.1 Fukomys damarensis
AAAAAAAAAAAAAAAAAATCAAAAACATTATCTGGGCCCCAATGTCTGGTACAATCCTATTTTGGGACCCTTGGTGACCTGTGCCCTAGTTGTGTACTAATGAGACCCTGCTCAAGAACCTGCCTCTCCTCTGGACAGAGATGAAGCTGCCAAGCCAGAGCCACAGCTAGGCAGACTCTGAGGACCGCTTAACTGCCAGGGTTCTGTTTCACTCCAAATGTGTGCTTCCCACAGCCTCCACGTTAACTCAGGAAAGAGGAAGGCCAAGGACTGCCATGAAGAAGCTGAAACACACACAGCACACTTCTAAGAGGCAGGTCATCGACGCTGACTTTTACCTGGTTACCTGAACCTCTAGTAAATTCTAGTTGCCCAACCACAAAACTCATTCGGGCTCCAGATCTGGTAAACCAAACCAACCTGTTTACCAGAGGCCCTATGAGGATACAGGGTTTCCAAACCGAATTCAGACAAAGAAACTGCCTTTACTGCAATCCCACAAACTCCTCAAACCTCAGCCCTAAGATTAGGAACAACTTCCAGTATAAATCATGCAGTAACTCAGAACACAAGTGTAACCAAAAACTGTCCAAACAACATCAGGACATGGAACACTGTGCCCAGCTCCAGAAGACTAATGTTAGAACTCATATGCATGATCTATTCATATACATAAAAAGGTATGTAAAGTAAAGTATATGAAAAAATGAAGAGGGGTGGGAAACAAGGGGAAATAAGGATGAGCAGGCGGTTTAGAGAAGAGCTGGCTCTGAGTCTAAGAAACCCAGGTCCCACAGCCAGCTCTGCCACTCTTCAGCCCTGTCACTGCAGAACCGCCCTTCCATGATACTTCCTCACCTGGAAAACAGGTATAGTATTTGTTTCCATCACAAGGATAAAGGTGAAAATTAAGGTAGATGTTGGGAAGAATGATGGACAGTGATTTCGTGCACCGCACAGTTAACCACCATTGCAGAAGCAGTTCCAGCAGAGGAAATGCTCCAGAACACTCACCTCCTCTGACCCCAAAAGTTGGACAGATTACTCAAAGTCCACCTCCTCACCCAGAACACAGTGAAAGCCAGGAGGCTCCAGGCTCAAAAGCATTTGTCTACTCCCCATACAATACCTGTCATATAGCCCTGTAAGCTTCAACTTACCAACTTCCCACACCATGAGCATCCTGAAAGCAGGGCCTGTATTTTGAAACATCTCATAGCAAGTGTCCTGACACAAAAACTAATTTTAAAAGTCTGACTAGATGGACAAGTGGATGGATGGGTAAATAAATACATGGCAAGAAAGAGAAAGAATCCCGTTTGTGTCAAGCCTGCACAACTGGGTGCTAAGTGGGTAGTGATGAAAGTGATGATGAAGTTGGGGCACCCTGCAGGGGTCACCAGATCAGAAAGGGGCATGAGTGCTCCTTGGAATCCTGACTTCAGATGACAATGGCCCACCCAGAAGAAAGTGTCCAGGAAGCCACTGAAAAGGGCCAAATACAGCTAAGAGCCAAAAACATTCTCTTAATTTCAATCCTGGAAATTGTATTTCAGGGAGTCAGAGAACACATGAGAAAGTAACTTAAACTGAATGGATTTCAAAAGCACACACAGTCTGCAGCTGCTGTGTACAGAAGCCCAAACAGACAAAATGAAATATGTGCCCACTCCTATTACAGGTTTACAACATAATGTATGAACACTTAATCCAATACTGGTTCAAAATAACTTTTAAAATGTGCAATTTTTGTTTTTCTGAAACAGGTTCTCACTATTTAGCCCAGGGTGACTCGAACTCATAGTGACCTTCCTGCCTCAGCCTCCCGAATGCTGGGATACAGGTGTGTACCACCACATCTAGTGCAAAATGTATATTTTTAAAAGATGCCATAAATAGTCCCAAATTACAAACAAAAAGTTCTCTAATCTGCATTGTGTCCCAGCTCTTGCCACCCCCCTTATTCCATCATAGTTCAGTTCCGTGATGGGTAAGCACATTCACCTTCAAACCTTATCCCCCTCAGTGGCCTGTGCACCTGTGGACTTCTCAGTCAGCACATGGCATCTCCCACTACCCCGGGTCCTCCTACTCATGTACTGATGATCTCTTGACTGCCAGGTTCAAATCCAACAAAGCCACTGCAGTATTTCCAAGGCTGAACTCCCAGGTTCAAATCAAACCTTCCCAAGAGTCTAGAACCTCTTGGAGCAGACATCCAAAGACAGAAACCTGGAATCACCTGAGGCTGCTTCCTTCATGTCCTTTCAACGCCATGCCTCCCACCCCAAATACTGCCAACTAAATACTACTAGTTTCCCGCCCTTCACTGTACTTACTCTCTGCTTCCACTCCTACTGTCCCAATTCAGGCCCTTACCACTGTCCCTCCTGGAAGGTCATGGCAGTTCCTGAGGGGACTCTGCACTGCCAAATGAACCGCACTAAGTCAGATAATCTTTCTAAAATGCAAAATATGGTCATTCAACCTTCCCTGAGGAGTTTACGCCTGTCTTGGTGACCCAAAGAATAAGTGAATCCTTAACAACCACTCTGAAGCTCTCCATGGCTTCCTCCCTTCTTCTACCCTGCCTCTGGCCTGCTCCCACAGCCTAACACATGGGGCCATCTGCAGCTCGCGGGGGGGCATATCACTTCACTACCATCACCTCACCTCTGTGTATTCTCTGCCTGAAATGTACCTGCTTGCTATATTCACCTAGTTAACACCAGCTGAGTGGTAGGATCCAGCTCAAATGCCAGTTCCTCCACGAACCCGCCCCTCCCCAATCCAGGGCCACACTGAGCTGACACCATTCTCTGAGTCTCCTGGGGGTTTCATGTACACACTTGCACGTCTACTCTGACACACTCTTTCATGGCTGCTTCCATGTTCACCTCTTCCCTTGAGGCTCAAAGCATAGAGGACAAAGGTACTGCATGGAGCAGAGTGGTTACTAATGCTGGCTGACTGAGCAGGAAGTTACAGACTGTTCACAGAACAACCTGTGCTATTACTAAAACAAGGGAAGGTTCTTCTAAATAGCCATACGTCAATTCTATGATTTATACCTAACTTACTAAGGACAACACACTCTGTAAAGGGGCCAGAAAAGGGTGTGCTTCTGAAGCCGAAATCTTGAAGACAGGAAAAAAAAGGTGGCCCACCTGAGCATACTCCAGTCAGAAAGGTATTAAGCTTTAATCATACAGAGAGCAGCCAATATGTATGCCCTACCACAGAAGCAGAGAGACATGATGTCACATCCTCCTGATAATGAACAATGATGAAAATCCCCTACTGCTTTTCCCCTAGTGTGTTTTATGTTCAATGCAAAGAGAGAAGCAAAACAACATTACCAGCAGTTTGAGAGGATGTGGGATTCACTTCTTGAACATTTCTAAATAATTTTCCACCTACTCCAGGCCTCTATTATTGCAGCTGAAACTAAGCAACAATAATCAGTGAGACAGCCAAGAAGAAGCATGGAGATGGAGCACCCAGACAGGTTCAGGCAGCTTCCTTCAGAAGCCCACTCTGCGGGACTTTGATCTTGGGGTGTACAGGTGGAAGGAAGGTGGGAAGCACTGTGGAAGGAAACCCGCTGGCTCTCAAGCTGACGCTTTCCAACCTCTGCAGCCATGGAGGGCAACACACACACACACACACACACACACACACACACACAAAGATACCCCCTCTCCTCAGCCAAGTGACCCACCCTTGACAGGAGAAAGCAATCTCCTGGTTCCTGCTACTGACTGTGTGTCCCACCTGACTGTGAATGTATGAAATATATCAGAAAAATCTACCTGGCAAGATCTTTTTCATTTAACACATGGACATTTAGATAGGAGTAAGTATGATTCACAAGACCCCACAACTGAACTGTTTAGCATGATGATGCAGATCAGTAAGATCTATTTAATTCACAACTTCCCCTCTAGAAGATTTCGTATTTGGCCAACATATGCTGGAGAGGTCTTTAATTTTAGGAGAAAAATTAAGGAAGGGTAAATAAGAGGCTACTATAGTTAGCCAAACCTGACTCAAATTCGTCAGAGCTAACAACTATTTTTCTCATGCTTAAAATATTAGAGGGGAAAAATATTTGAATACTTTGATTCAGTAGATGTCATTAAAAGGGTTAATCTCAGTTAAGTAAACAAAGAAATCATTACCTAATATGAAATAACAAGTTTATAATACACAAACATGCCAAAAATTTTTTTTCAATCTAACTAATGATCAATAGACTTAATTACACACCATTTAGTAACTACTCGGTTGTTTTTTATTTTTTTAAATGTTAATCCTCAGTAGTGGTGCACAGGTACTAATATTGTATACGTACCTGAAAACTAGCACAGCTCAGAACAGGGCTAACTGGTACAGTCCTTTTAGAAAGCAAACTGGCACAATTCATCAAAAATTCTAAGAATGTCCACATTGTCTGACATGTTAATGTCACCCCAGAACCCTACCTTAAGGATCGCACCACGCATATTTAAGGTAACCCCACCTTCCAGATTTTACCTTGTGGTCAAACCGTGCTCCCTCACACAGCCTGCCACCTGCAGCCCACACAACTGCCCTCTACATACATGTATCGCCTGTGCCATTGGTATGCCCCTTCCCTTTACAGCAACGCACAGACCACAGGTTAGTTCTCCTAAGGTTGCCCCTTGTGCTTTATGTGCCAAATCTAACCATGCTCAAAAAACAAGGCCAGACCCTGGCAGTGACCACGGAGGGGGAGGGAGGAAATGGATGGCTGGACAGGACGGCTGCAAAGTGATCCTGAAAGCCTCAGGAGCTAGGTATCATTCTCCTAACCTCTGCCCTGAGCATTCCCCTACACTTCCCTCGAGGCCAAAGCTGGAGATAGCAGGTATATTTTTATGCAACTACGCGTCAGTAATTCTTGATACATGCAAATCAACTATTTATTTGAATGCCTTACCCCATAGCTTTCCATCTACCAAGAAACTGAAACAGTATTCTCAACTCTCGTTGGAACACTGATAACCTAACTTTAAATCAGTTCCACTTTGCTTGCCTTAGATAATGAATCTGAGGGCTGAATATGAAAATTAATCAAACCTTCCTTTTCATTTGAAAATTTACAAAAAAAATTATAATAGATTATCTGTTGACAACTTGCTGAAAAGACACTTTTTAAAAACTGTACTGGGGCTGGGGGTTCGGCTCAGTGGTTTGGCCACCTGCCTCAAAAGCACAAAGGCCCAAGTTCGAGCCCCAGTACACCGCCCCCCCAAAAAAAAGTGGTACTGGGGGTTGAACATAGGGAGGCAAACACTATACCACTAAGCTACTTCCTCAGCTGTTTGATTTTTGTTTTTTGAGGTTTTTTTTTTCCCTGTACCAGAGATTGAACTCAGGACCTAGCACTTGTGAGGGAGGCAGCAGCATCACTGAGTTAAATCCCTGACCCAGCCATTTGATTTTAAGTTGCTCAGGCTGGCCTCAAACTTGAGAGCCTCCTGCCTCATCCTCCAGGGTAGCTGGGATAACAGGCAAATGCCATCATTCTCAGCATAAAAGCTAACTTTTGAAAGAAGCAAAAATAAGATACGCAATATGCATTTGCTATTATGAATGTGGTAGAGTCCAGAAACTCTCATTTTAAAATTTTATATGAAAATTATCCTTTAAAAAAAGGTACATAGGGGCCAGGATTTAGCTCAGTGGTGCAGCCACCTGCCTCACAAGTACAAGGTCCTGAGTTCAATCCCCTCACCAACACACACACAAAAATTGAAACGTACTAAAAAAGGAACACAATTGAATCAAGGAAAAACTGCACTCCTTAGCCCAAATTGATGACTATTACAGTGTAGTAGGATGAAAATACTCTGGAAAATCCTGCACACAGCTCCCACTAAGTATATTTATTATATGTGGTTTTGTGTTTTCAACTCTGGGCAGTATTACACAGAAATGTATGCTGATTACAGTCACACAGTATCTATGTCATAAAGACATGTGCAGAATTGAATTTTGCAAATTTTTTTTTCCTGAGCACACACAAATAGTTGACTATAATAAAGACTGTCTAGTGGGGAGGGAGGGGAAAAAATAAATACATGCATACATAAAGATTGTCTAGTGGGGCTCCAAAGTACCATAACAGAGTTTTCTCTAAAATCAGTAAAAGCACATCCCACACATATATAGTTACCATATGATCCCTGTCTAGTGAATACCAGAGGACTGAAGTCAAGAAAGGCCTTTTTGTTTGTTTTTTTAAATTCTCTTTAATTGAACAGTAAAACTCTAAGGCTCATTCTTCTTCTTCAGCATATTATAAATAAGTTGTGTTCCAAAGGTTTTTTCTTTATTACCAAAATGTCAGCTTGGCAATCCTAAAGCATTTCCCCATAGAAAAACTGCTAAATACAGTGGTAAAGTACTGTATTCTAGGCTGACACATGCAACTGAACCAATTTAAAGGCAGGGAGGAGACAACAAAAGCAAGGCAAGCATGGTTGAAACATTAGTACATAAAAAGTTAAAAGTACATGAAATCATTTCTCATTACAGTACTTCAAAAACCAAATACTAAAGCTTAAGAAGTTTATTTAGAAGACAACAGACAACAGAGAATCTGAGGGAACCTTTGGATGTGGCATTGTACGTGCTTTATGAATCTGTAGCACCTATTTCCTTTTAAAATATAGAAACTGTTTCAGGTTAATTCTCTATGAAGCCTCTGAGGGAAATGCACAGTTCCACCGACTAAGGCAGACCATAAAGAGTGGGAAGCTTTAGTCTTCCTAAGACTAAGTCTTAAGGTTGGCACAGAGGCACACACCTGTAATCCCAGCACTGAGGGAGGCTAAGGCAGGGGGACTGCAAGTTTGAGTCCCACTTGAGCAACTTAATGAGACCTGTCTCAAAATAAAAAATAAAAAGGGATGGAGATGTTGCTCAGTGGGGGCATATCCCTACATGAGATCCCCAGTACTAACAGCAACAAAACCGTCTTACACCATTAGGTGATTTTTGTGTGGCGACCCTATGGAGGGGGTATCTTCTTTAACTCAATCTTTTCAGTTCCCACAAAACAAAAACATGACTCTTAAAAAGCATACAAAAGAAGATACAACTTTCTTCTCATCTTCCAGCATGGTCAGCAGAACAGCAGCTTCCAAAGATGTCCCCATGTCCTAAACCCCAGGCTCTGACCAGGTTACCTGATGCATCAAAAGGGAGATTAAGGTTGCAGGTGGAACCAAGGTTTTATACTCCTTATCCTGGACTCTGCAGGCAGGTCCGATGTGCTTCCAAATGTTCTAAAACTGGGAGACAGGTGGGCTGAGAGACATGAGATGGTTCCCGCTAGCTTTGATGATGAAAGCTGGTCATGAGCCAAAGGGAAGAAGACAGCCTCTCCAGCTAGAAAAGTCGAGGGAGCAGACTGTCCCCTCCAGCCTCTAGGAGCAGGGCAAGTGTAATAAAACCTTGGTTTAGCTCTATGAGGCCCAGGTTGGATTTCTGACCTGCAGAACTTTAAAATAGTAAGTAAGTGTATGTTGTTTTGAGCCCCAATATTTGAGTTAACTTGGTAAAGTAGCCATAGAAAACTAAGACACTGCTTCCATTTACCCTTTCCAAGTACAAGTACAAGTCACACCTGGTGGCAAAACAGTCACTGTATTAAAAGGAACCAGACCAACAGCTTCCTGTCTCACCCACTGGGCAAGAACACCCAAACAGGGCAACAGTAAAGGAGGGCAGAACACTGGGACCCAAGAGACAGAGACTGGCAAGAGAGGAAAAGAAAGCGGCAAGCAGAGCTGGCGAAGGTTTCTCGGCAGTGGGCAGAACGGGAGTATGGAGGCGCTGGATGTTTTCCAATCACAAAAAAAAAGCACGCACTGCTTTTACTTGGAAGGTGACAAGAGGACACAGAACATGTTCATACATTGTAGGTTCAGGGTCAAGGTGCTAGTCCTAAACAGGCTCTTGCTAAGTAGTTCTTCAATGATTTACTTGTAAATAAATAGAAAACAGAGCAAAGCACTTCCTTCTTTGCATTTGAACATATCCCGTATCAAAGACTGCTCCCTAAACATGGTAGGAAATCAACGCTGCCTGTGGCACAGGACAATAATCTGGGCTTTTGGTTCCTGACCATTTTAACTTCTGTACGTGTTCTTCCCCACCAAGCCACAAAACTTCAGCACTTGTCTGATGCGCCATTCTTTAATTCCTCGTGAAAACAATATCAATAAACTACCGAAAGCACATCAAATCATCTTTCTGCAAACCCTGAGACTTCCAACCAAGTGTCCTGGCCAGAGGCCAACAAGCCAGGTTAACAAAGAGAACCTCAGAGTGAGTTTCTGTCCCGCTGGAGGGCGTCGGTGGGTGTCGCCCTGAGTCTCCAGCTGACAGGAAGACAAACTTGGACTCGGGCGCGCTCCCTCGGGCCCCACGGGCAGACGTCGGGTCCCGGACTGACTCACGACAGCCCTGAAGGCCCGGGTCCCAGGACGGCGGCCGGCGTCGGCTCGCGTCCTTTCGGAACAAAGAGCTGGACCGGGGCACACGACCAGCTCCTCC
>NW_022900935.1:61936849-61973358 GCF_012274545.1 Fukomys damarensis
CTGCGCACGCGCGCCACGCGAGGCCTCGCTCCAGGCCGCGCCTCCAGCCCTAAGCCCCACCCCTCCGCCTCCGCCCGGCTGAGCAGGTTTCAGGTTTCGGGTTTCGCAAGGGCGTTGAGGGAGGTCGTGGGTGGCACCCTGGGCAAGGCCCGCAACCAGGCTTCCTGGCTGCCCAGGAAGGCCCAAGGTCATGTGTGCCACCGAAGGGCAGGGTGATCCCAGCTGAAGTTCGTCTCGAAAGTCAAGTCCCAGCCTAGCTTGCCAGGAGGAGGAAGCTATTTGAATTAATCAACTTCTCTGGTCTGCTCCTTTACGTATTGAATGTCAGGCGTTCCTGTCATCCATGCTCTGAATTTACCTGAGCCAAGACTGGGGGGGGGGCTCATCGTCTAGCTTTGCGACTTTAGTGCACCTTTTTCTGGCACCTCTTAAACTCGCTGGTGTATAGACAGTTCCCTACGAGTTTTATTTGTCTGTACAGGGCGGACTAGTCAAGTGGCTCCTTGCAGAATGTTAGATGTCTGCAGAATTAGGCAACTGTGCCCTGGAAAGGCCCTTAGAGAACGTCCTGTTTCAGGAACCTTGTCAAGGAAATCCAGCCTGGGGCCAAGGTGTGGCTGGCTCAGTGGTGGAGCATCAGCCTTCCCCGTAGGAGGCCCTCAGTTACCTCCCCAGCCCAGCCAAAACTAGAAAAGAAAAAGGAAACTGATGCCCAAAGAGACCCAGGTCCCACACACAGGATGAGCCATGACTAGGTAGCTCTGTAGCTAAGACATCTCCCAAAATGGTCCTACTCTGGTCCTACTTGGGTCTTTAAAATAAATCCCTAACAGAGCTGGTGTGGTGGGGAGCACCTGTAATCCCAGCACTCTGTAAGGCTTCAAGCCCAGACTGGGCAGTTTAGCAACAGACCCTGTCTCAAAATTAAAAAATAAAAGGGCCGGGGATTTAGTTTAGTGGTGCCATGGCCTGCCTCACCTCATGAGCACAAGATCCTGAGTTCGATCCCCAGTACCAAAAAACAAACAAACAAAATAAATAAGTAGAATGAAAAATGCTGGGACGTAGCTCAGTGCAAAGGCCCTAGACTCAATCCTCAGTACTGGGGGAAAAAAATCTTGAAAGACCTCGTGCAGTGGCATGTGCCTGTAGTGCCAGCTATTCAGGAGGCTGAGGCAGGAGGATCACTTCATCTCAGAAATTTGAGGCCAACCTGGGCGGGTCCCTATCTAAAAACAAACGAACAAACAAAACAAGAAAATGCAATAAGGGACGCAATGGGACACTAGGAAATTTGGGAGGCTTTTCTCCTATGTGACAAGGGAAAATCCCTATGCTGTAGAATGGCTGCCCCGGGATCAACCAGCCCTTTTCCCCTCGAATGAAATAGGCCGCCTTCCTTCCATGGAACAAAAGTGGCAGTAGAAGCCACAGAGCTTTTCTTGTGGTCTTCCTCCTGTCTCATCTTCTGTGATCCACAGTTGCCTTTCCTATCCTAGGGTGTCAGCCTAATCTGTAATCGATTGAAAGCTCTTTTGACAGATCTCAATTCCCAGTGCACACTTGACACTTTTCTACGACAGAAATTTCCCTGGGAAACCATGAATGGTGGGTAAATGCATGTGCTTTACTAGGTGTGTACACTTTTTTTCCTGGAAGGATACACAGAAACATTTACAGGAACAAGCTGGCAAGAGAAGTAGAGATTTGCCATTCTGTACTTACTTTTTCATTGTCTCTCTGGACTTTTCTTTTTAAACATGTGATCCCATTTCCTTTTTTATTAAAAAAAATAAAATGTCACTCCATTTGAATAAGCTCTTGGTCTGCTGCTTGCCATCAAAATATAAGTCTCACTTGGGAGGGAACTTGGGGGCCATACAGTGACATGAGGGTGGGCCAGGATCCTCCTGGTGTTTATGCCATGTGACACTGCACCATGCCCAGGGGCTGCTTGAAGAGAGCTTGGTCCAGGGCTCCCTCAGTGTCCCTAACAGGTCTCAGGGCCCCACTGGGAAATCATCTGGAAAAATATGACTGCTCCCAGCAGCCTACTTTAATACAGGTTAACCCTAAAATAGGCCCCTTGGCACGACTTCCTTGCCATCGACTCTGGTTCAAGACAACAGAGAAAAATGATTTACACACACACACACACACACACGACCAAATTAGGAAAGTATGCTTTTAGTTAGGGCTCTGGGACATGGACAGATGTCCCCACTGGCAGCTCTCTCCCCTGCACAGTGCTATCCTCGCCCACAGTTGATCTCTGAAGTGACAGGTCTGTGGTTGCCTTCCATTTTAATCTGTCTATGCCACTGTTCCTTAGCTGAGACTGATTTCAACTAATCATCCTAAGTGATCTTGACCTCTACCTCCCATCAGGATGCAGCCCTGGCCCATCCTCCCCCAGCTCAGAAAACTGTCTCTTTATAAAATCTGGCAGTCCCATGAACAAATGGCCCCAGCCTTAGGTGGAAAGCCTGCTATCTTCTGAAAGTCTGAGACAGTCTCTGTTTTCTTAGGCTCATCCTCTGTCTAGGCATTTCCTTCAAATGATTCTAGCACCTTCCATGCTTCCCTTGTATAGGTGATAACGCTTCACCTGAAAGCTGAATCATGAGCTTAACCTTCGTGGATTTCACCAGATTGTCCAGTTCCACTGGCCACATTAGAACGGGAGTTGTGTTTCAGGCGCAGGGTATCCTTTGGGTGTGGTCCAGGCACTCCATGTCCCTGCTGCATTTTGATCCTATTGGCCTGGACTGGGACACTTAGAATTAACCCTTCTTTGACCCAGAAAAATCTCAATTATCCATCACAGGGAGGGGGCCAGGTAGAACACTGTGCCTCTTCTCCAGCAGAAACTGCTCATCTCCTTCCTCACTTCACCCCAACCCCAAAGTCACCAGAAGGCTCACATTTTTAGCTGCTTTCTTCCCTAACTGTCCAGGTGTCCCTCGTCACTTGAGCTTCTGCTCCGTGACCAAGGGCAGGAAGAAAAGCTTCATGACAACAATGCTTCGGTAGTGTGTGAATGCTCACCATTAGCACCCGAGCCCTACCAGGTGAACTCACAGCTATACAGATGCGGGGAGGGGGGACTGGGTCTATCTCAGTGTTTATCAAGAGAGGACAAGTTAACCGTATTATGCTGCGCAGGTATTCCTGACTGAGGGGGACTGTCAAAGCCGCTCCAGGGGGGTCCTATCTGTGATATGGAGGGGATCACTCAGTTGTGATCTCTGAGTGACAGGTTTGGAAACATGCTCACAGAAGGCCAGGTACAGGTTTTCCATGAGCATGAGCCAAGGCAGTTTCACTCCCGGGCCTTGTACTTGCACCCTCATGTCAGAGCATAAGGAGGAGGAGGAGGAGGAGACGACGGAGCGAGTGAGGAGCCTGGGGTTGCACACAGGCTGTGCCCACATCCGTGGCTCTCCTGAGGACTTTTCAAATATGTCTGGGCACCAGGCTTCCAACCGTGGTCTGCCATCTTTGTTAGTTGACCCAGACATCAACATCGTTTTGAAACACTGCCTCCCTTCAGCTGCCTTTGCCTTATATATAATCCTCTAAAAAAATCAGAATTATGAAATTTAAAAAAAATTTTTTTTTTTTTGGTACCAGGTATCGAATCAGGGCCTTGTGCTTGTGAGGCAGGCATGGTGACACTGAGCGAAATCCCCGGCCCTGAAATAAAAATTTTAAGCAAAAGTAACTCAAATTACATTTTTCCAGTTAATCTTTAAAACTTTAGGGACAATGTCAATGTCCACCAATAGGGACAAGTTAAACATTTTATGACACTTGGGTACAAGGGCACGCTCAGAAGCTATTTATTTATTCATGCACAGAAGCTTTAGAAAATTGAGTCAGATTTCTGGAGGAGATGACTGCCAAGCTGTATGAAGTTAAGTAAGCAAAGACTGAAGAGTGGTGTATAATATATAACCACTTGTACTAAAAACACATATACACATACTACACAATCACACTTGTACATTTGGTCATTCAACAAACATTGGTTGAGGGCCTGGGCCTTTCAAAGTGCTGGGGACCACAGGGGGTGACAGGCGAGCAGCTGGAACCCCTGTGCCTGTGGGCTCGCCAGAGCATGACCGGACACCAGGGGAGGACATGGGAGACTGGCAGCTGCCTCTGGGAAGGGACCATTTCCATATTCTTAGGAGTTGAACTGTATCCCACTAAAAGATACGCTGAAGCCTAAACCCTAGTACCTGCGGATGGGACCTTATTTGGAAATTACATCTTTGTAGATGTTCTGAAGTTTAAAGCTCAACACGGTCATTAGTCCAACAGAACCGGGGTCACTCCAGGAGGAATTTGGTCATAGAGTTATACAGGAGATGTCATGCAGCTGCAAGTCAAGGAATACTGTGCTGCCCAGGGACCCTCCCGTAGAGCCTCAGGAGGAAGCCCACGCTTTGACCTCAGACTTCACACATCCCTATTGTTTTAAGCCATGTGCTTTGTAGTGCTTTGTTATGGCAGCCCTAGGAAACCAATACATGGAGTTTTTAAACTACACACCTTATGCCTTTGTTGCCTATTTTATTGTTTTGTTTTGTTTTGTTTGCCATACTGGAATTAAACACAGGGCCTTTGTATTGAGCTATATCCCCAAGCTTTTTTTTTATTTTGAGACAGGATCTTGCTAAGTCACTAAATTGCCCAGCCTTGGCTTGAACTTGCAACGCTCCTGCCTAGAACTCCCGGAGTGCTGGAATTATAGGCATGCACCTCCTCACTTGGATCTGATGACCTATTTAAAATTTCACAACAAAAATTTTAGAGTGTGTTTACCACATCTATGCCGAAGGATTTCACTGCTCTTTCAAAACTTCCTACCGCTTTTCCAAAAATAAAGTGTTCTCTTGCTTTGCTTTTCTATTCTCCCCCCAGGACAAGTGAGGTGAAGGCGATCCACGGAGGGGCTCATGAGAAGGGAGGGCTGTGAGTGCTCTGTGAGGGCTGACACCACTTCTGCATGCTAAAGGGTCAAGTGACAGTCCCCTCTCCTGCCCTGTAGTAAAGAAAGGGGGAGGGAAGAAGGACTGAGGACGGAACGTGGAGGGACTGAGGTTCACAGCACACATGGCACTGAGGTCAGAGGAACTCTAGAGGCCAAGACACAGCTAAGGCTCCCCGCTCACCTCGGCCACACTGCTGTACACTGCAGAGGGACAGCGAGGCCTGAGAAATGCATCAGGGCACCTGCTTCGTGCAAAAAAAAGAAAAAGCATGGGCTCAGTGCCCAACCCCAGTGTGAGCCCCTGTTTCTGAGACCAAGCAAAGCAAGCAGATGAGCTTGGCAGGAAGAAGTGGTCTTTCAGAAGCCAGCCCCTGCCACCTGCCGCCTGCCCTGCAGCGTGTGGGTGGGCCCTGAGCTCACGTGCTCTCGCTAAGTCCTGGCCTGCAATCTGAGGGGGCTCTGGGGAAGAAGAGACTGCCCACCGAATCACTTTCCCGGGCTCAGATGGGGCCTTATCCTGCTTTGAAAACCCCAGATTTTATTTTGCTAAAGCTTGCAATTTCTTCTGTGTGTGAATGGCACTTCAAATCTGTTTGTAATGGAACTTGATTGTATCCAGCTGTCACCAACTGTTCCCGTGCCACCCAGAAGGCAGCTGGCTCTATGCCACAGTTCGGGTGTTCGCTTCAAATAGAGGAATTCATGCTCTGATTCCCGCGTGGCTTCACCAAAATGTTTTCACAAGGGGAGGTAAGGCTCAGAGAAGGCAATGTGAACCAAAGCCACGAAGGAGGGATTGCGAGCTGAGGCTCTGGTGGGGGCCGGGCTGGCTGTTTTCTGGGCAGAGCCAAACACATAGTCATGACCATGCTTTTTCCACTCGCTTTTCTGGTTCACTCCTTCAACAGATATTTACCAGGTGGCTGGCCAGTCCTGGGCCCCACTGGAGACAACAGTCCTGGTCCTGCCAACCGGAACCATCTCATGTTCCCAGCCACCTAAGCTAGAAAATGGCAGAGTCAGACATTTAAAGGGCAAAACGAGAGCTGAGCATGTTGGTGCACATTTATAATCTCAGGTACTCAGGAGGCTGAGGTTGGAGGATCTTGAGTTTGAGCTCCCCTGCCAAGAAAAAAACCCGGTTACATCATGGCTAAGGCAGGGTGATACACATCTATAACCCAGCACTCTGGGAGGCTGCCACAAGTTTGATGGCAGCTTGGGCAACTTGGTGACCTAGTGCAACCCTCTCTCAAAAAATAAAAAGCGGGGCCAGGGATTTAGCTCAGCGGTTCTGCCGCCTGCCTTACAAGCGCACAAGGACCCGAGTTCGATTCCCAGTACCCCCCAAAATAAGTAAATAGAATAAAAAGGGCTGGGGATGTAGCTCAATGTGAAGGGCCTGGTTTCCAGGGGACTTAGCACTACCGGACAAAGACCAAGGATCAAAGTCAGGACCTTGTGCCTGCGAGGCAGAGCTGTGCTGCTCAGCTAAATCCCCGGCTGAAACAGTGCATCATTTTAATAACACTGGTCACTAATGCTTAGAATGGGATGATGAAGGCTCACATTCATTCAAATATGCTACACACATGTACTAATGAACTAAAATAAATGGTACTTAGACTCAAAGTGTGGCCCAAACGGGGTAAGAAGCTACCCACAAACTTAGAATCTCTGTAAGGGACAGCATCTCTGTGACTGTAATTCTCACCCAACACCTGAAAGACACTGAGTAGCAGAGTCCTAGCACCGCCTTTCAATCGATACCTTCCTAAGAAGCATGAAGGCACAGCCTGAGGGTGTCGGTGGATAGCCACAGCATTTGCATTTTACAGAATAAAGCAGGGAGAGACAACATAATCACCTCACACACACAGCACTGACATCACCCAGGACTGGAACCCCAACGTGGCCTTCTCGATTAAACCTTCATCCTGCCTGACCCGGCCTTGACCCTTGGAAAGCAGGACCACACGTGGCAGTTTTCTGGAGGAAGCCACCAGCCAGCCACAGGGACTGGAGTCTCCGAGGGTTAGCACATCGCTGGCCACCCCTGGCAGAGGTGGCCTCTCTGATGCCCGGAACACTTTCCAGGACTGCAGGAAGTGTTGTTGGGCAGCCACGCAGTGACCATAGGGCTGTGTGCAGCTGAAGAGTGGTGAGGGTCAGGGTCACAGGAGATTGTCATCTGATGGGGCCGAAAAGATTCGATTAGGGCTTCCTGTCCTGAAACACACGGTTCTGAGGAGGAGGAGCAAAAGGGCAGAAGCTGGGGACTGGCCAGAATACTAGGACCTAGGAGGAAGTGACAGACCCAGGTTGAAAGCCAGCAGAGGGGACAAAGGGAGGCCTTTCAGGGCAGCAGCAGAGAGACCAGACTTTCAGGGTGGACGTGTGGGAGCAGTGAGAGGGAGGCAGGGAAGTGGCTCAGAGCTCTGTAGCCTCTAGCTGTGGTGACAGGGATGTGACCGGGTGGGGGGCACTGGCACTGGACAGCTGGTGGCCAGGGCCCATCCGATTTGGGAATTAGAAGCTAGACTGAGAACTCTGGAAGCAGAAAGGAAACTGACATTTAGCTGAAGACACCTGGACAGCTGGGAATTAGAAGCTAGACTGAGAACTCTGGAAGCAGAAAGGAAACTGACATTTAGCTGAAGACCAGGGCAGCTAGGCTGGGAAGGACACAAGGAGACGGGGCTTCTTGGGTGGAAAGCACTTGACTATGTTTATAAGTGAGTGGGGAACAGTGAGGCACAGGGCGGACAGGACAAGCAAGACTTGAGGGGGAAGCACAGATGGGGCCCAGACCTCCACCCAGGGAACCCGCCCTGCAGTACAGACCATAGCAGATGACTGGCAGGGTGGAGGTGACAGTGCTGTGGCATTTTCATACCTGCACATGATTCCTTCCCACACTGCCACCCCAAAACCAACTCCACTGGAGAGCCACTCGGTCAGAATAGCGGGTCTGTGTGAGCCCTGCTGGCACACCGCCACCTGGGGACTTGTCAGAAACACACCCACTCAGGAGGGCACAATGGTAATGCCAGCATGCCTGGAAACCCATGCTCCAGGGATCTCTGGTGACTTCGGTGCTCTCTGGGGTCTGAGACACGGCCAAGAACAGCAGCTGTGCATGCAGAGAGGTCTGTCTGCAGCCCTGCTGTCTGAGTCTCACCCCGACAGCCTGAGTCCCCACACCTCCCCTCAGTGGCTCCTCCCTGGGGATGCCGCCTAGAGCACTGGGATCACCCTGCAGAGGCACAGCAGAAAACACGGAGCGAGGGACACGTCTTTTTTTAAATTTTGAGTCAGGGTCTCACTACATCACTAAATTGCAGGGTCCATGCTTGAACTTGCAATCCTTCTGCCACCACCTCCGAGTACAGATATGCACCAGCACACCAGGCTCATTGCCAGCTGACTGCTTTGGGCACCACTCACATCCCCTCACCCGGTGTGACTGTTAACCCTGACATGTCTACCTCATCGAATGAAGAAATACCCATCAGATTAGTAAAGCACTCTTGGATAAGTCCAGGTGGGTTACGGAGTCGCGGCCTTGGGTACTACCTAGCAGGGGTACCCCATCCCTGGGCCATGGTCACAGGCTGCTAGGAATCGGGTCACACAGCAGATGAGAGGAGGGCAACTGAGTTCAGCTTCATCTGTATTTACAACCACGACTCATCATTCAAACACACCCTGTGCTCCGCCTTCTGTTAGATCAGCACTGGGTGGATGAATCCCACTGTGAACTGTACATGGGCAGGATCTAGACTCTCATGTCTGATGGTAAGTAGAGCTGAGGCCGTGATGTTAGTGCTGGAGAGGAGCTGAAAATACAGATTAATATTAGCAGAGACCATAATATATCAAGGGCTTGCAGGCTTATATCAAAACCTTCTCAGTGAGGGGCATGTGACAAACTGCACCTGGTGGCAGGCTTGAAGTCAGAATCCAACACTCATTTTAGTCTGCATGTGGCCTGCCCACTATTTTCTTTACCATTTCCCTTCATGCCTCTTTCCTGTACTCCTCCTTTGTCCTAAGATTTTTTTTGTAATCCCAAACTAGCTTTCACCGAAATGAGAAAAACACAAATGTCACCGAAGAGCTTCTTTGATATGGGGGGTGGGGGGAACCCAATGATGTAAGCGGAAGATACTAAGACTGCTAACAAAAAAAAAGCTGCAAAAAAGAACAACATCAAGAGTCCCACTTAAATTATGGGCTCATTTCAACAGATGATTCACATTCCGCAAGCGCACTTTGTACACGGGGGCCACTGAAGCCAGGAAGCCTTCAAAACTGCTTCACCTCACAGAGACGAAGCATCCCACATTAAAAGACAAGACTTTCGAGTTTTTCATGAAGAACAGAAACAATTATTAAAGGTGTCAAATGTGTCTGCACCGGGAGCATCATTCTTTGTGGCTGCCCACATTGCTAATGCTCAGAAGCCCTTTACTACCGGTAAAGAGTTGATCCTGCCTGCTGCTAAGGACATTTATTGTAAGCTTTCAGGAGAGGCTGCAGTTCAAAACGCGGCATGTGTTGCTTTTTCAGACAGCACCAGAACTAGATGAAGTGATAAGCAGATGACTGGTAGAGAGGATCAGAGTCACCACACTCAGTCTGTCACTTTAGGAAGAATGACTGCTTATGTGACCTCTTTCAAAGCCAAACTGGAATTATGGTGGTGTGTTGACACTGTTTTGTTGTTTTTGGAGACAGGGTCTCACTATGTAGCCCAGGCTGGCCTCAGACACCTCTTCCTGGGTACCCTATCGCAGACTGGTGGTCCAGGCTGAGCTCAGTACTTGGTTTGCCTCTCTGATGAGTGCTACCTCCCACAGACACATCCCTGTCACCACAGCTGGAGGCTCCAGAGCCACCATGCCCAACTAAAAATTATTTTGAGAAAGGGTTTTGTTAAATGGCACAGGCTGGGCTGAACTTGCAATCCTACTGCCTCAACGTCCCAGAGTGCTGGGATCATAGGCATGTACTACACTGCCTGCCTTCTCATTCATTCTTGAGTTGGACCTGCTGTATATCTTTTACTACACAGGTTCAGAGGTCTCCTCTCTGTTATGGGTGGCTTTGTGAAAGTATAACAAAGATAACCTTTCACTTGACCTCAGGAAACCAACAAAGAGTTGGTTGAAATACATCTTTTAAAAAGGCAAAGGCAGCCAGGCATGGTGGTGCATGCCTGTAATACCAGCACTTGGGAGGTTGAGGCAGGAGGATCACTGTGAGTTCGAGACCAGCCTGGGCTATACAGTGAGTTCCAGGGCAGTCTCAACTACATAGTGAGACCCTGTCTCAAAAAAATAAAATAAAGTAAGAAGTCAAAGACACAGAAAGGACCCACAGAAACACAGTATTTTATTGCACCAAGATCTTGGAACATCTGGGGCTCCCAAGGTCCCTAGAGAAAAAGTGGAAAGGGTAGGGACCTCTTACACATATAGGTGTAGCCACACAACCAGGACATGGGGTGAGAACAGCTCCTACCGATGGAAGGTGCACAAGATGACAGGGAACATTAGGGAGGTGGCCCCTGCGTGTGGGCCTTTCACCTCCACTCCCAGGTTCTAACCCAATCAAGTGACTGCTATTATAAAACTTAGGTATCTCTAGGTATTTATATATGTACACGTCACCCACAATTTGGATGGTTTTCTAGGTGCATTCTTCCTCATGCCTGTCTGGTTGATGGTTTTCTGCAGAAGGAAAGGACTTGCCTCTACGCAACAGTGATAAACACTATAGGGTCTGGGGATGTAGCTCAGTGGCACCATGCCTATCCGCAAGTGCAAAGTCCTGAGTTCAATCCCCAGTTCTGGAAACAAACAAACAAACAAACAACACCGTAGGAAGCCAGGCCTGGGCTCACCACTGCCATAGAAAACATGGAAATAGTCTCCCGAGGAAAAGGTCCTACAATGTTCAGTCTTGTGGAGAAAAGACAAGAGGAGTAGGGAAAGAAACAGAAAGGAGATTGAGTCTGTGTGAGCCCACAAGTTACATTTTCAACAGCAGAGCATCACAGAACAAATATGGCCGGGAAGCAGTTGATATAGAACAAAAGTCAACACCCCCAGTGAAGAAGCCCGCCCTGCCCACAGAAGTGGCAGCCCCCTCCTGAGATGGCAGATTATGAAGCCACAGCACTAATGCTAGGCCTGTCCTTCTAAGCAGCATTCAAAGCTGCAATCCACTCTCAGCCGGGATAGAAGTGATTGGGCCACGGTGTCACTATTCCCTCCATTTCCCTAGAGTGAAACACAAAAATGAGAAAAATCTAAAGGAACCAGGGGCACGAAAACTCAAATGTCCCTCATCATATGAAGACAGCAACTCCTCAAGGACTGAGCAAGGCCCTAGGGGGACAGCAGAGCAAACAAGAAAGGGTGGTGCAGGGCTGTGGGATGTAGCTCAGCGGCACAGCACCTACCTGCAAGTGCAAGGTCCTGAGTTTGCTCCCTGGTACCAAAAAAAAAAAAAGAGGGTGGCACTGATGAAGGCAGCAGAGAGGCCAGAAAGCCAGGCTGATGGCCAGCACGCCCTGGGACAGCTCAGGGGAGATGAGGAAGGACCCTCTGATGTACTGCTACACCTACTGAGGAGTGTTACCTTTCCCTTGGAAACACCACTTTCACTGAGGAGTCCTGTGTTTATTAAATTACAAATCTGCAGGCACAGCTTGAGCAAGATAAAAAAGGATCTTCTTGAGTCATACAATCATCTAGATTCAAAAGCACTCACAAAATTGAGCAAACAAAGCGAGCATTTGCATATTAGGGGAACATATTGCTGCTGGGAAGCCACAGGCCTGGTCAAAAATAAATGCTTTATATTAAGTAGTAAAATAACGGAGAATTCATCCCCTACACTACCACCTCCATAGAGATCCATGTTTTTGCAGCTGAAAGGGAAGCTATGGCAGTCACCCTGGAACAGAGAGCAGCCTGAGAAGCAGATGCATTGGCACATAATTCAAGGGTTCCCCCGCCCCCAACAGCCTTTGCTCTCTGGAGATGCCCTGGAAGTGCCACCTGCCACTCCAGGCAAGGCAGAAGCAGCAAGGCAGGTGAGCACCAGCTCTTCCCTTTCCAAGACAGATAGTAAGGCATACAGACACAGGCCTCACTCAGGGGACGAGAAGGGCAAGGTGCAGGACAGGACAGTGCCAGCCTTGGGAGGAAGGGACAGCTCGCCAGGAAGAGCCTCCACCTTCACGCCTGTCATCTGGGCACAGGACGCACTGGGATGCATGGTCCTGTCCCTACTGTCAGTCTCGGAAAAGAGCAGATGGCTTTGTCTGCCAGACTACCGCACATGACAAGGATGCTGGGCCCTTCCAAATGTCCTGCAGGTTGCTGTAGCTCTGGTTGACACCACCTGCTGAGGTTGTGGGGCTTGTCGCGAATGTCCCCAAGGCCTCCACATGAGGTTGTCTGCAGTGATGCTAAAGCCCCCCACATAGCAGGCTCAGGGCAGAGCCCCAGAGGTGACAGGACAGCCGAGTCTGCACGAGGCCACTCCTCAGATCAGCGAATGGTTCCCAGGAAATGACAGCTCCAGGAGGCTGTGGGACAGGCACACTGGTCCTTCTGGTGAGAAACAAGAATCCTGGTGTTCCCTCTGCCACTCTCTGGTAGGGCCCACAGGTCAACTCTTACAAAGGACTGGCACCTCCACACATACCACAGACCATAGACGCATAGACACACTTACATCAGATACACACACCCCCAAACTGACCTGTTTTGATGCCAAGTTCACCGGCGGTAGCTGAGGCTGGTGGCCTTAGCTGGATGAGTCACAGACCAAAAGTTCCGTCTACTCTGAAGCTTCTGGAAGGCATTGAAGTTTCTCTTCTTCTCTCTCTTGAATTTTTTCATTTTCTTTTCCTATGACCAGAATCACAGGCATCACGATTCCCAGAGAGGGCTCTCACTGAACCCAGGGGGCCCCTACCACACACACAGTGCCAACCTCACGTGCCATGCACACAAGCCCGTGGGTGGCCTGCCACCCGATCTGCTGATGAAGGCACAGGGACATCGAATGGTCAGGGCCTTGCCCACGACATAGGACACACACTGCAAATGAAACCTGAGCAACTGGCTCCAGCCTCAGCCTCAGCCGCTCTGCCCCACATCTTCTCTTTACCCTGCTCAGGGCTCAGGGAGCCACACCCACCTCCCCATCAAGCCAGGCACACACACCATACCTTGCCGCGGTCAAACTCTTCATCCCAGTCGTCGATCACGGTCTGGGTCCGGGCCAGTCTGCTGTCCTCAATGGCGTCCTGACTGACCGCAGAAGGCTCACCATCCCATGTCAGAACTAGACAACACAGGCATGATGCAGCAGTGGGTCTCTAGACTTGCACCAACTAGACCTGTCTACTCTATTTTCTTTTTTTGTAGCCCAGGCTGGCCTCGAACTCATGGCGATCTTCCTGCCTCAGGCTCCCAAGTGCTGGGATTACAGGCATGTGCCACACCTAGTGACCCATCTACTCTTTTTTTTTTTTTTGAGACAGGGTCTCACTATGTAGTTGAGACTGACCTGGAACTCAATGTGTAGCCCAGGTTGGTCTCGAACTCACAGCGATCCTCCTAAGTGCTGGGATTACAGACGTGCGCCACCATGCCCGGCCGTGACCCATCTACTCTTAATACTCAAACTGCCCAAGTGCCATTTTTGGTAGAAATGGACATGCAAAGGGGGAAAAAGGAGGACAGAGCAATGCAATATGTGCAAGATGGTCCAAGTGGAAACAGCATCAATGACTCTTCCGGTTAAAGCGTATCGGCAATAAATAAACCCACGCCCTTATGTAGGAAGATCTCATGTCTGTTCCTGTGCTTGGACTTAATAAGGCTCCAGTCAGAACAGCACTACAGGTACCAGAGGATCTTTTGCATTGGTCCCTCCCTACTGGGATCCTAATAGACCTGCCAGGAGGTGCTGTTTTGGATCACTCCACAGACAGAACTCAACCTTGTGCTATGGTTGGGGCCATGGGGTAGGTGTCAGGGGATTCCTCTTCCCGTTTTTAAAACCAGAAAATGCATCCCTCCTTACTCCCAGCATCCCAGGGCCTGTTTCCTCCCCATCTCTAAGTAAGCCAGGCCAAGGAAAGTAGAAGCCATGTCTCACAGCCACACCTTGTCTTCCATAAGCCTTGTCTGATGAGTACTTGAGCAACTCCTGGACCACATCAGAGTCTCGCTCCCTGTTCCACAGCCCAAGAGGAGGCTGTCCGAGTCCTGTATGTGGAGTAGCAGAGATCCATTTACAGAAGTTCAAGATGAACCGCTATACAGCCCTCACTGACAGCACAACCTTGGGATTTACTAGTGACAAACGCTCACCTATTGACACTGAAGTGCTTAACATACTAGCAACAATTTTACTCAACAGCTGTTACCCGAGTAAATTCTTGAAAAAAAATCAAGCCAGAAAACAAAACTCTTATCATAGTAGTATTAATCCTTATCTAATGTGGAGGGGACCAGCTCCAATTAGAATCTACATTACCAGCCAGTAACAGCATGGATTTTTTTCCCCCCAGTAATAGGAATCAAACTCAGCACACCTTGAGCGTGCCAGGCAGACATGGCACCACTGAGCTACATCCCCGGCCCCAACAGTGTAGATTTCAAAGTTCCCCAAAGGTTCTTGAGTGGGAGGCTTGGTCCCCAGGAAGGCACTACTGGAAGGTGATGGAACGTTGGAAGTGAGGGCTTTTCAGCTCATTGGTGTGTGCTCTCAAAGGGGACAGTGAAACCCAGCCCATTCCGCCTCTGCTTTCCAGCCACGTGACCCAGCCATGACGTACTGTCTCACCACAGGCCCAGGCCAAGAGAGCAAACAGACCTCAGGCTGAAAGCCCAAAGCCATGTGCTAAAATACACCTTTCCCTAAGGTAATCATCTCAGCAATGTCACCATGATGGAAAGCTAACACATGACCAGTGCTCAAGAATGGGCTGAATGGAGGGACAGTGAAATGCCACCACCACTATTGCCATCAGGGCTCCTCAAGCTTCCCAAGTCCTCACCTGGGTGGTCCCCAGCAAGCTGGCTGTTTGCGCTCAACTCTAGGGTTGTGGTGACACTGGGCTTCGTGCTCCTTGGGTCTTCTGGACGCTTGTTCTCTTCTTCCTCTTGCAGTGTCTCAGGCTTTCTTTTCTTCCTTTTCTTTTTCCTTGGAGACTCTGACCTGGTCTCAGGTTCTCTGTGGTCCGTGGAGGCACAGCTGCTGGGAGTCGGAGGCGACAGTTAGCCCTTCCAGCATAATAAATGCAAGAGCAGAGCTCAGTGACAGGACCTGACCCACTTCCTTCACTCGTAGGAAACCTGCCCCCAACATGACCCTGAGGACAACTGAGGAAACGATTTCCTGTGACATCACTCATTCCACAGTGGGATTGGAGAAATGGTCAAGACAGACAAGGCCTGATGCCCATGGCCACACATCCAGCATGAGGGAGAACGTCATATGGTCACACTTTTAATCCAACTGGAGCGCATCCTACAAACTGAGGGTTGCAGGTTGCTACAACCCCCCCATACCTCACAGCCTGGCCTGGCGTGGCCCAGGTCAACTGACCCTATGTCTGTAGACCACCCTGAATGTACAGGATGGCCACGGCCTGGATAGGGAGGTCATTCCCTATCACTTTAAGGAGCTGATGAAGACAATTTCCCTAGGCGCAGGTATTAGCAGTCCAGATGGCATTCTACCCATATAGAACACATCCATCTGGCACTGGACTTCTTAGCTTCTGCAATCTTGATGGGGGACACAGGCATATTTCACCTTGCTCTTACCTATGCCAAGATGGGCCCTGGAGAAGGCCGACTTTTTTACAGAGTCCCTCTGCTCTCTTTCTCTTCCTCTTTCTACTGCTCACATGTTGGCTGTCCAGAATGCGATCCAGCTGGGGCTGTGCGCCTTCCTCCTCCCGAGGGTGAGCTGGAAGCTCTGCCTGTCCCTTCCTCTTGCTTTCGGGGCTCCGAGGTGGCCCCTGCAAGTGCTCCTGAGGAATGGCCATGCCCTCTGGGCCCTTCCTCCTCTTCCTCTTCCTCTTCTTACAAGGTGCTGCAGTTGCCCCCCCAAGGAGCTGCAGGATACATGCTTCTGAGCAGCGCATCTGAGGCTTTCCCACAGGGCTCCCATTCCTCTTCCTGGAGGGGCTCTGAGGGGCCTCACGGGCGCCCAGTGGCAGCAGCTGGTGTGAAGGGGACATCAAGCCCCCACTGACCTGAGGCAGGGCCCTCCAGGAGGAAGAGCAGCTCTGTGGGGGGTGGGGGATACTACTGGGCAATGATGCAGAGGGTGGGCTGACAGGAGACTTGGGACAGCTGGATGATCGGGGAGCAGGTGACACAGCCCTGTAGGGACAGCAGGTAACAGGAAGGTCATTGTGGAAGATCTTCTGCCCATCCTCCCTGCCTCCCCTTTCACCTAAGAATTTCCAAAGAGGTTTTCTACACACATGAATTCTAAGTATGTTTGAAGACAGTTTAACAACAGCATTCAAAATCTACTTAAAATCAAAATTAGGTAGCAGGGCGTGGTGGCGCATGCCTCTAATCCCAGTGCTCGGAAGGCTGAGGCAAGAGGATCGCTGTGAGTTCGAGACCAGCCTGGGCTACATAATGAGTTCCAGGTCAGTCTCAACTATATAGTGAGACCCTGTCTCAAACAAATAAACAAGCAAAAACAAAAATAATGAGTTCCAGGTCAGTCTCAACTATATAGTGAGACCCTGTCTCAAACAAATAAACAAGCAAACAAATCAAAATTAGAGGTGTGGTGGCAGACACGTATAATCCCAGACCTCTGAGGCTGAGGCAGAACAATCACAAATTTAAGCCTAGCCTGGGCAACGTAGAAATCTCAATAAAACAGAAAGATTATTTTGTACAGAGGACAAACTTTACCAGTACCTCTTTAGGGTCTGTAGCTGGGCCTGATAATTACCTTGGGATAGATTGGATTAACAGATAAAAACCCACAAATATAAAAATTCTGAGTCATGTTGGAGCCCACACTAGAAAAGGAAGATCAAAGGAACATGTAAAAACAAAATGCTTTTATATTCCATAAAAAAAGATAGGAAATTTTGGAAAAGTAACTATGGAGGGAAGCCAAAAGAAGAGAATTAATTTAATATTACGTCTCTGTCTTAAAATAAAAAGGGCTGGGATGCAGCTCAGTAAAAATGGGCTCAATCCCCAGCAATTGTATGCATTAGTTTCTTGTGATCAAACAGTTCAAAGTATTTTTATAAATGCTAATGTTTTGATTTTTCAATCAAATGTGTTAAAAAGGCAAGCTTCACTAAGCAAGAATGGTCAGAAAAAAATAATCCTGTCTGAATTTGTCCTCAAACCTCCAAAGCCACAGGTGAAGGACATGAGCCTGCCAAGAAAGGCAAGAACAGGCGACAGCTCCCATGGTTGTTTCCCTACGAGCCTAGGTGCCAGGAGAAGCGGGAGCACAGAGTTACAGAGCCAACTCCTACTGCAAGATGTGGGGGGGCGGGACTGAGTGCCACGTCAGGTGCAGTGCAGCCTGCCTCCTGCCAGCCACACGCCCCAGGGCAGCTAACCTCTCTCCCCACCGTGGGGTGGCAGTGCTGTTTGTCTCAGAGGGTTACAGCTTCCAACAGGACTTTACATCATCCTTTACACCAGAACTGCAGTCACACCACCTGTACTCCAAAGTGTTTTCTGGAGTTTTTTTTAAGGGTTACATGATAAACAAAAATGCCCACTGAATGTCTCAACATTTAAAGACCTACAGTGTGGAATAATACTATGCTAGGGATGGGGTCTCTGTGTAAATGTGAAAGGAAGGCAGGGGCAGAGGGATGCTGGTGAGGGACAGTAAGACAGCCCCGGCAGAGCATGGCCACCCACCTGCCTCCTGCTTTCTGCTTCTTCCCTTCCCAGCTGCAGATAACCCAGCACCCAGTGATCTGTCAGGAATTCTCAACTCTCTGCAAGCAGGTGCCTGAGGGAGGCAGCACCTTGTCACTGCCTCACTGGAGCAGGAGGACTGGACTTCAGAAAGAGCATCTGGGAGGAGTCTGAACCCAGTCTCCTTCTTCTAGAAGCTCATGCAGCCACAGCATGAGACCCTGGGGGTGCTCTCCAGGGCCAAGGAGACAGGAACACCACCGGGAGACCATGGCATGATGCCTACAGGCAGGACGGCCAGAAGGACTCGCAGGCCTCCAAGCTCACCCAGGGGCTCGGGAAAGGGTGATCCGCAGCACGCCAGGTCATGACATGTACGTGACCAAAACATGAAAAAGAAAAACTGAAAGCTCAGGAATGCAGAGACGATACTAACTCTGGCCAAACAAGGCCCCTTTATAGATGCAGACGGAGAAGATAAGAGGGGACCCGAATCCTTGATGGTCTGGGCTTCCTCACCAGCCCAGCACATGTAACCACAGGAGAGACAGCTGGCACCCAGAGGGCCAGTGCTTGGGCTCACCTGGATTTACTGACAGGCCAAGTGGAGGCAACGATGGAGTGAGTGGCTGTCATGGGGTAGGTGAGGTCGGAGAGTGGTGAGGGGGGAGGTGGACGGAGGTCATTGCCGGTCGCCCTCCGCAGGGTGCTGGCCTGTAGTTATTGACATAAATAAAAACTTGGTGGTCTAAAAAAGGTTTCCGTGAGTGAAGAAGGAAAATAAAAGTAAAATAAAAATAAAATAAAATAAAAATAAATAAAAGAGCCCAGAAAGGATGAGGGGACAAGAGAGAGAAAAAAAGGGGGAGGCAGAGAGGGTGGGAATGGTAGAAGAAGAATCAGAAGAGTGTTGTTGGTTAGAAACAAAAAGGAAAAAGGAAGGAAATTTAACAAAAATCTCAGCACAACAATACAGCACTGTGTTGCTGCCCCCCACAGTTCAGAGCCACACAGACACCCCAGCCCGGACTTCTGCACGAGGGCTCTCAGCTCCAGCTCCCTCCACAGGGATGCTGGTGGCCCTGCTCTCCGGAGGCCTCTGGTTCTAATAGGACACTCTGCCTACAGCAGGAAAGAGAGCCAGTCTCAGCCAAACCCCACCACCTTCACCCCAAGAGACCCCTTGGGTAACATGTGAATTCCCAAGGATGCTTCAAAGGCAGCTGCTCCTGTGAAAGGAGGGAGCCGAAGCCCCCACCATTTCCCTCTCCCCAACTACCAGCATACCCACTTGGGCCCCAAGACACTTTCAGGGACAAGACCCCCACACACCCACCTTTTTGGCAGACAGGGCCAGTTTCTTGGCTGGTGGAGGGGACATGAGGCTCACGGGCTCGAAGGCAGTGCTGCCCAGGACAGGGGACTTGAGCTTCACCATCTTAGAATCAGATCCATTTGGCAGCGCTTTGGAATGACCCACCGTGGGACAGTTTGTTCCCTGAGAGTCACAGACCTGGGCAGCTCCACCCTCGGGGGCCTGTGGGACTTTAGGGCTGCTGCCGGGAGAGTGCTCCAGGCTGGAGCGGCCAGGAGCCTCCTTCTCGAGGCCTACATTCTTGTCTTCCTCCTTCAGCCCATGCCCACTGGCAGTGGCCTCGGCCGGCTTTAGTGAGGTAGAGGGGACGGTGTCCCTGGTGTCCCAGGAGCTCCGCCGCCGGCTCCCAGGTTCGCTGGTACTAGGCGAGCACTGAGAAGTTCGGAGGGATGGGGAGCAGTGCTGTGAGGGGACCTGCCTCTTCGCTTTCTCCCCGTTCTCATCCAGGAGGGTCGGCATGTGTGCGGGCGTGGGGGCGAGTCTAGGGCGAGGGGACCCCAAGGGTGACTGTGCAGGCACATATCCGTTCTGTGACTTTGGGCCTGGCACACAGCCATTCCTGGAAACAGGCACGCCAATCTCCTCAGGGGGCCGCGGCTTCCTCATGGGCACAGCGCCTTGGAGCTAACAGAGACCAAGGCAGAAAGCATCGTCAGAGACGGAAAGGAGTGCTGGCCAGGCAGGTGTCCCTTGGCCAGAGCAGGGGAGGCCTCTAATGTGCTGCACCCTTGGGGCGGTCTCTGGTTTGGGTGGATCACCGTCCCCAGCTCGTGCTCCTACAGGCATGTGTTGTTATTAGCACCCTTACTGTGAGAGCAGCAAACCCTGACGGTGGCGCCAGGATTTCAGAAAAGGTATGCTGGGCGTGGCGATACACACCCATGAACCCAGCACTCTAGGAGACTCAAGCAAGACAATCACAAGTTTGAGTCCCATCCGGGCAACTTGGCCACTTAGTGGGACTGTCTAAATAAAAAAATTAAAAGGGCTAGGGCCACAACTTGGTTCATTTTCCAGTACCATAAAAAGAGGGAAAAAAGAGAGAAAAGAAAAACAATATACCAACCCAAACATAAATGTACCAACAGAAACCACCACCTACATGTAACCATTTATTAGAGTGCTAGTGCTTACTCTTGGTCTTTCCTTCAGAATGTTCTGCCTGCAGAGCTGCATCCCTGTGCTGCCTTGTTGCTTTTGTCTGAAGCGTCTTCCTAAGTTATTCTCTTAGTCTTCAATACCTGCTGGCAGCCACCATCTCCTCGTGTGGCTGCCTTATATCTACTGTACAATTAACAACACAGTATTCGATACTTTCTCTCCTCATGACACTAAACTGTGAAAATAACCTATTCTGTGTTTATTCCGCTTGCCCATGAAGCTCCGCCCTTGACCCCACCTGGATCTCTCTAGTTCACCACCACAGCCTTCCCAACCTGCTCCCACTTGCATGCAGTCAGTGCTAAAACACATTCAGGTCAGGGCTAGGAACTGGTGGCACAGCACTTGCCATGCATGAGTGAGGCCCTGGTTTCAAATCCCAGGGCCAAAAAAGAAAATAAACGTTTTAAAGATTGAAGGTTTTTCTGTACCTTATACCCCATGCTAATCTGCCAGAAGTGGAACTATTACGCTAGTCTCATGAATTTCTACTCTTACTGGCAATATTTAATTCTTTTTCAAAATATACTATAATTTGGCACTATTTTTGGCTCTTATTATATTACCATTTGTATCCTTAGTGTGCTCTGGAGTGAAATTCAAGCATTCCATTTGTTTTATTTTGTCTTTTGGTACTAGAGATTCAGCCCTGGCCTCCACGCTCAGCCAATCCCCAGCACTTTTCATTTTTTGAGACAGGGTCTGATAAATTGTCCAGGTGAGACCTGAATTTGCAACCCTCCTACCTCAGCCTCCCCATGCTGAGATTCCTGGTGTGCACCTCTACTCTCCCCTACTCCACTCCAATGAGGTGATACTGTAAATGTTCACCTTTTTGTTCCATTTTTTTTCTTATAGTTCTGCGGATGGAACTCAGACCCTCATGAATTCTGAACATGTACTCTGCCCCTGAACTAAACTCCCACCAGCCCCTTGCTGCAAATATGTTTAAAATTTCATCATTTAATATCTTACACGTAAAGCTTTAAATTTTTAGTCTAACTCATTTATATTTCACTTTCTCTCTCAATTTTTTTTCTTCCTTCCTTTTTCTTAGTACTGGAGATTAAACCCAGGAGCTCAGGCGTGGCAGGCAAGTACTCTACCACTAAGCTATATTCTCATCTAATCCTTCCCCCTTTGAGACAGAGTCTTGCTAAATTGCCTGGGCTGAGCCCCAAGTTTTGATCCTCCTGCCTCAGCCTCCCAAGTAGCTGGGATTACAGGTGTGTGCCACTGCATCTGGTTTCTCTCTCAAATTTAAGTTTACAAAGTCTTCCTACTTCCAGAGTTTAATTAAAAGTCACGTCTAAGGGCTGGGGATTTAGCTCAGTGGCGCTGCACCTGCCCTGCAAGTGCGAGGTCCTAAGGTACCAAAGGGGGATAGGCTCACTTCCATTTTGAGTTTTTATAACAGTTAATTCCTTATTAATATTATATTCTAATGGGAATACATCTTTCCATTTCTTGAACACTTACACATATACTGAAACTCACACAGTCTTAAAGTAAAACGATCCATTTAATTATAGTGTATTTAGAAAACTATTTTTGAAATGAAAACATGAGCAGCCACTGAAGCAGCCTTGCAGGTGTGCAGGTGGGCATCCCACTCTGCTTCACAGTGGCCCGGTGGCTAGGGAGGCTCGCTGGCTTCTGGACCTTGGAGGCAGTGGCCACCAACTTCGGAATGATGATAACACTGTACTACATTTTAATTCCTATGCCAATGCGAATGCTTCTGGTTTCAGTTTCTTTTCACCATTAATGGAAAGAAAAGGCAGATTTATGTAAATGACCAAAGCCAGGCCCTGCTGCCTGGATATGGGTTCACATCTCCCAAGACGCTCATGGCAGTCACCTAGAGGGGCGACTCGACTCGCTCAGTGTCAGTGTGTGTTACAGGGAATGACTTGTTACCCTGCCAATACAATGGAGTCCCTGACTGTTTCAGCAGAAAATTTCAAATACATACAATGATGACCTCAAGGCATTCCCTTAGCTTTGGAGTTAGTGTTAGTGTTTTGTCACATAAGCCTCAGCACTCTCTTTGCCTGTATACACGTGTGTACACGTATGTATGCAAATTTATACATCTGAACCATGTAAGCAAACTACCCCAATAAGACCGTGTTAATTTCTACATACCTAGGCCAACCTTATACAGATCTAAGGATCACGCCGGGAGCCTAGCACAGGTGCAAGTACTCATACTCTCAGAGTCAGGGGACGGAGTGCTTCCCAGGTGCCTGGGGCTCAGTGCCTGCCTGTCATGGAACCTCAGGACAGTAGCCGGCCCACTGAACATTAAAAGTTTGAATTTGTTGGGTCAGGCTCTCTCATCACTGTCCCATCTCTTTCCAATGGCAGCAGGTGACCAACTCAGGAAATACCATCGAATGACAGTATCGCTGCCTGCCCACTCCTCCCATGTTGGCCAACGGTCCTGCACAAGGAGACCCATGGACTCTTTGCAGTGTCAATGCAGAAGCTCTGAGAGCACCCTCACCAACCCGCCTTCCTCAACAGTACCTTTGCAGCTGGGGGGGAGGAAGTGACCCCGTTGCCAGCACTTTTCTTGGTGTGATCTGGAACCACACTTGGGCAGCTGGGAAGGGTAGAGCTTGCTCTGGAGATGAGGCCCTCTGGACTCTTCTTAGAGCTTGGAATTCTGTCAGAGCAAGGAACCAAGTCAGGGGAATCCCCGCGCAAGCTCAAAGATAATGCAGAGTGCAACTGAGGCAGAATCAGGGTGACCTGATGTAAGCATATGCTTCTGTATTTAGGTAGATGTGACCAAGGAAGAAAACCACCTAAAGGAACCCCAAGTGCCCTGCCTTTCAGCCACAGCAGAGCCAAGAGGTCTTCTGGGGTTAGATTCTTAAGTCATCAGAGAGAAAAACATCCCTTGAATGCATCTTCCAAACACAGGAGAGCATACGAAGCAGCAAAAACCCATCATCACGTCCTCCAACCACCAGGCTGGTGACCACCCTAAGAACGGGCTCACCCAACGCAGCTCCTTTAGACCCCAATAGCAACCTTCACTGCCCCAGGGGAAGCAGTCCGCTGACTGCTATGCAAGGCATCCCATCTAATCTGGGGCAATATCATAAGAAAATACACAGGCTTAATGCCACATGCCTGTAATCCCAGCACTCAGAGGCTGAGAGAGGAGGCTTACAAGCCGGAGCCAACCCCAGTCAGCTTAACTAGACCTTGTCTCAAAACAAAAAGGGGCTGGAGGTGAAGCTTAGTGCTAGAGTGCCCCTGGGTTTGATTCCCAGTACCTACAAAAAAGGCAAGCAAGCAATAGTAAAAAAAAAAGCTAACTTGCTCCACCATGTGTTCACAGCAGCATACATGTGGGAATAGACAGAATCCTATTCTGCCCTCCTCTAAAGCTTCGGGTTTTACTAATGACCAAGAAGCTTGGTTACAAAAGGTCATTCATTCCCATTATGTATGACTGGGGGACAGTATCTGCCCAAGTCTTTTCTCTCCTACAGAATTCCCCATTCCTCCCAGGCAGGAAATGGCTGGTGAGAGCACTGGTTTCACAACAGAGTACTAGAGAGTACAAGTGCATCTGGGGAGGGTGCAGGTTCCTCACCGCAGGTAGAAGAGCACATAGGCCTGCTGGTTCAGAACCACCTTGACATTGCTGGAGTGAACCAGGGAGTCGTTCATCTGGTACCACTGTCCGTTGCTTGCCTGGGTGGCACAGGGAGCAGGAAAATAAACAATCAGTAGACATTCCACCCCCCCATTTATACGGTAGTGTTAGCTGCTCCGTGTATCCAAGTGCTAACTAACCTGTGAAGACCCCTCCTTTAGTGGGTACCATCTGTGTCACTCCAAATGTGACCCCAAAGCACGAGCTGGGTCTCGCTTGCCTCCTAGTATCCCTTCTAAAGGGTAGTAGGCAGATCCAAGCCCCAGTTTCCACCAATGTCTGGTCTCCAAGGAAATTTCTCCACATCTAAGGACAAAGGAGCTACTTCTCTAAGTCTTCCACAAGTCTTAAAAACACCAGACTCAAGAGAATAATTTCTTTTGTTTTTTGGTACTGGGGATCGAACTCGGGTCCTTGTACTTGAGAGGCAGGCATCGGAACCACTGAGCTAAATCCCTAGCCCAGTAGAATCATTTCTTAAAGACAGATTTTTCACTGAATGTACTGAAGCAACAAGGACTTGAACATAGCTAGAAAACACTGTCACTTCACAGTATAAATGTGCAGAGACCAAATTTGGACCTGCACAGGAAGCAGCATTAAGGCCACCGACCAAAGTGACAGATCAGAACCTGCCAGTGCTCACCTTCACATAGCAGTAGTAGTGTCCAGCATGGCAGCTGTAGCCTGAGTGGACCAGCACAGCGTAAAGCCCATACATCACAGGGTCGCCATTGCTCTGGGACATATATGGACGGATGTTCAGGAACTCTGGATAGCCTACATCCTGTTTGAAAAGTTCAAGGAAAAGGCAAATAATACTCATCCCTGAGAGTAAGGATCAACTGGCCCTTTTCATCCACAACCATATGAAATGCCAGGCTTAGCTGGTCTCTTAACAAGTTGGGGCAACTGGGGGAACACTGCAGCAGGTGCTCCCACCCACACACACTGGTCAACAATCACTGATTAAGAGACTAGGAACTTCCTCATCTCTCCCTGCTCCACTCCCTTGAATAAAATCTCCAGTTGGGGGTAGGAGAGACAAGGAGCAGGGCTGGGGACATAGCTCAGTGGCACGACACCTGCCTCACAAGTGCAAGGTCCCGAGTTCGATCGCTGGTACCGGGGGTGGGACAAGGAGCTGCCATGTGGAACTTGTTCACCTGACTATGGGAAACTTGTTGTCCCACCAAGTAATTGACGGTTTAATACTTGTCTTTGTCACAGATCTAAACTTACTGGCTGTTTTTCAACTGCAAAATGAGAAAAATAATTCATTTTACTTCCTGCTATCCTATAGGAATACTGTCGGGAGAGAGAACAGAGACCATGCTGGGATTTAGGCCTTCAGAAACCCAACTGCTGAATCAATTCAGCCTCAGTAAGGTAAAATTTTAATGCACTGGGTCAGAGGAGTGCCAACATTCATTTATTCCAGAAAAGAAATTTTTTTCTTAGGAAAAAATATTCTTATCTTTCAATGATAGATAGGTGGTATATCTTCATTTCTGCTCATACAAATGAATTGTTTTGGTGGCACGAAGGACTGAACCCAGGCCCTCACACATACTCGGCAAACGCTCTACCCTAGGTGTACCCCACCCCTTTTTATTTTGGGATAGGGTCTCACTAAATTATCCAGGCTGGCCTCAAATTTGGGACCCTCCCTCATCCTCCCAAGTAGCTGGGATGAGCAGTGTGCACCACCACACTCAGCTCACAAATTAAGTACAATCCATGGAGTGAGACCCAGATCTTAGTGCCAGCTCTTGGCACTCAGGCAGCTTGTGGCAGATGCACACTGACAGAACTCCACACCAGTGATGCCAGGCCCCTGAAGGGCCCTCTGTGCCATCCACGTGCATCTCAAACACCAAAGCTTCGCCTTCTGTAACCTTTTGTTACTTCTGCCTATTCTTCAACTTCCTCATACAGCATGTACTTTTTTCTGGCTTCTTTTGATCAATCTAATGTCTCAGAGATTCACCTATGAATTTTTTCTTAGCACTGAAAAATATCAAAAGCCAACATACACCAAGGGCTCAAGAGCTTCAATCCAACCTTGTTAGACACAGAGCCCCAGAAATCAAGAGACAAGTGCTTCTCAAATGGCTTCCACTGGAGAACAAATTCCAGGAGGTGGTAACAGAACACAAGCTCCTCATGGCAAAACCACACTGACCTTCCTCACGCTCTCACCAGTGGCCAGCACAGGACGTACGACGGAAACATGGCAGTATTAGCAAGATGAGGGAAAACACGACTCCTCAGACCAGTATGTCTAGAAAATTCTTTATGCTCAGTACTGAGGTTTAACAGGCAACGTGCTTAATACAGGCTCGAAAAAGACCTGCAATTACTGCCATTGCTGAAACTAAGGCTCAGACAAGTCCCTAGCCCCAAACCACCTAACCAGGCTCTAACTATAGAATGGACTCTAGATTTCTAGGAAGCACAAATGTCTTTTGTTAGAATCTCATGGTAGGTTTTTACTCCTTATTCCACAAAAAGCCACTGCAGGCAACTGTACAAGTTTTAGAAGCAAACAGTATACAGCAGATCAACACTACAGTCATGTTCATCACATTTATTTCTCAAGGAAACCCTGGCACTCCACAATAGGAAAAGGCCAAGAACAGGTAGAAGTTGAGGAAAAAAATCCAGTAAAACAATGGTTCTCAAACTGCAATGGGCAAAATAATTTACAGATTTTGAAGAAATACAGATTCCTGGGCCCTGTACTCTAGGGAAAAGCCAGGCATCTGTGCCTTAAATAGTTCAGCTGAATGGATGTACACCAAGACCCCCGGAGCAGACTGGGATGGAGCTGAGCCCTCACCTTGGTGATCTTCCCCCCACTGAAGTTGGCAAAGCGCTTGAGAGAGAGGGTTAAGACATTGGATGTTCTGTGGATGGTGAAGCGCTTGCTGGCTGGAACCTTCTTCTTGCATCTGTGAAGAAGGTGAATGAAAAAGGTATTAGAGTGTGCTCTGAAAAACACTTGTGCTCATGCTATGTTAATAAAGGGACAACCACTCTGATAATGGAGACTTCTTGACGGAGACCTGTGCTTGAACATCAAAATCAATAGGTCCCGAGTCAAGAAAAAACCCCATAGGGCAGCAAAGACTAGAGAAACGGGAGAGATCCTGAGGCAAAACTACTTCACTAACCTGGAGAGTAAATAAGATGTGCAAAAAGTGGCTTTGGGGTAATACAGGAAATAACAAACCTAAGCAGATGCAGGAAATGATAAAACAGGTAAGCAGGAAATGGAAGCAAGCACAGCCAGAAGACAAGCAGAGGAGGAGAGAGGCAATGGAGACAGAAGTGAACACCTTCCAGAGCTGAGAGACAAAAAATTGTTTTGGCACAGAACAAGAAACTTCAGAAGCAGAATTAAGAAACTGTTTTCCAGGGGTGATTACAGCTTCCCAGTGCCTACATATAAAGACACCCACCCAGTAAGACTTCAGAAGTGGAAGGACAAGGACGTGTTCTGCCTTCTGTGACAATTCAAGTTACAGACAGAAGCCACAGACTGTGTCTCATCTGAGAGACAGGATGGTGTAGTGGTTCTCTACCACATCCTGTTGGTGAGACCCTGGGCAAATTCCTTCCCCTCTGAACCTCAGTTTTGCCAACTTGGGCGGTGGGGGTAACGGTGGTCCCTGTGACACAAGTTAATATCTACACACCCTTTGGAATAGTAACAAGGGCTGTGTGAACGCATGTCTACTCCCTTGTCTGTGTTGCTGGAGGGCCATGTTTATAATAAAGACTCACATACAGTCTATGTAAGCCACATGAGCAGGGTCACCTCTAAGGAAGGGGATGAAGAGTACTGCGTCCAGTGACTTATTCTACAGCCTTCTGGATGTTGAGTCTTTTGCTGAGAGCAAGGTGGAACTTACTTGGCGCACATATAGGCATTCTCTCCACTCAGGACATCTGGTTTCACAAAAAGTTCCAGAGCACGTACAATATTTGCAGCTTGCTGAGAAGGATAAAATGAAATAAACAGCAGGAGAAAAAGGCTGACTCAAGATATACCAAATTTAAGGTCTTTTTCAGGCTGAGACAGCAAATCACAGAACTTGACTTGCATAAAAAATGGTTCGCTAGCTGCCACCTCCTGAGACTTGGAACACCCACTACAAAGGAGGAGGGAGCCAGCCTGTGTTCCTTTTCTAGCAGTGACAAGTGACAGCCACGTGAGGTCAGCCATGTGAATCAGTCACTTTCATCTCGACTGTAGCTGGATCCACTCAGAGGCTCACATGGCCCAGCAGCAGCGAGCCAGTATAAAGAACAGGGCCAGCCCATGGTGCCCCAAAGCTGCAGCTCCTATGGAGTGGCTCCCTGGCACATCAGGGTCTCTCTCCTCAAGCCCGTGTGACAGTGCTGCCACTGCTCATACCTCTGGACACAAAACTCTTTCTTATGAAAGGAATTACCAGTTTCTAACATAAGTTGGATGGTAAGTATTTCTTTTCCTCATCTATTCTGCTAATTCACCTTCACCGCCCTGCCTGGTCCTCAGCTTCAGTGCCCCAACAAAGATAAGACCCCGGAGCCCCACTTGTACCCGAATCTCTAGCGCCACATCCAGGTAGGGGTCATAGGTGTCCGAGACGCTCTTGCACACGGAGCACTTCACTGCAACAGACAAAGAGCAGTGAGCGGCCGCAACCACAAAAGGACTCCAGGCTCCCCACACCTAGAACTGCAGGGCCACAACTCTCAGCCTGCTTCTGCCACGGAGGATCTGTCTGCCCAGGCCCTGGAGTCAGGAGGTGGGAGAGACTCCCTTGCCAGCAATGCTCACAAGGAGATGCCAGGCCTCCCTGCACTTGGGTCTCATCTGCCACTGACCAGTAACTGCCCTGGGCCAACCGGCAGTGCTCTGCAGTGGGGCAGCGATGGTCGCACCTGGAGGACCAGGGACAACAAGGTGGGAAAAGCACATCATCACTACACTTGGCACTTTCCCCAACTCTGTCACAAGGACATTGTGAAAATTAGTGGGCACGCACAAAGCCAAGGCTCAGGACCTCCACGATGTACTGAGTCTGCCTAGGACGCAATGAGCCCAGCCTGCCCACAGATGCTCAAGGTTTTCAGGGTTAACATCTAACCAGCTAGAGTGGGATGGAGAACACACCTCCACTCACCTCGTGATCTGAGATAGCCTCCAAAAATCTGATGCACCAAGGTGGTTGCCTGTGTCTGACGATCCAGCCTGAAAAGGAGGGAGGCCTCTGAGAGGTGACACAAGACAACACAGCTGTGTTTGAACCACTTCCACCCAGCCAGTGACCACCGAGAGAGCCCACCTACTCTGCCACACTTGGAACTTGCACCTCAGGGCCCAGCAGTACTGGGCAAAGAGGCTCTCTGGTGAAATGCCCCTTCACTGCAAGTGACCTTGCCACCCACTTCACAGAAAACAAAAGGTGCAGAAAAGTACCTGCATCCTCACCTCTCCTTGAACTCTCAGCAAAAGGATCCAAATATGCTATGGGGCTGGAGGCTGAGTCCTCCCTGAGCTTTGGGGTAGGAGAGTGGGTAGGAACAAAGGCCCTGTGTCCACAGCCTCCTCAGCAGAGGACAGCAGGGTCACAAGGCCCCAGCACAGGTTACTAACTGGGACCCAGGGCAACACTAAGCCTCAATACCAACCTGCCCTACAGAGCTAAGAGTCCATGGTCCTTCTGACACCTAGCCAGCCCCAAAGAGCTGGGAGGACACAGTCCTCTTGTATGCCAAGTATTCATGTGGCAGTTACTTGTGTTTGGCAGACTCTGGACAACACCCCAAAGCTCGTTTTCTCTTCTGGTTCCATCTGCTGCCCTCCACATCTGCGCTGCCTCAGCCCTCTGAAATTCTCCTGTCACCAGGGTCCCAAGCCCCAGCTCTGGAGTCCTTCCTCTAGAGACTATGGAACTCAGAGGCGAGTGGCCCCTTCCTGCTCCTCACAGGGACCTGTCCCTGGGCTAAGGGCGAAGAGGCCTAATTCACACCGCCTGTACGGGCAGATCCATACAGGCACATGCACATGTGCTTCCTCTGCCTTTTGCAGAGCCTGCTGCTGACCCGGGCCTTTACTCACCACACTCGCACAATGCGCCAGAACATCTAGGGCACTTTTTTACTTTGCAAAGTTAGGAAATAAAAAGTCAACTGCTACCATCTACTGCTGTCACCATTCATCAAAAGAAGGGATATTTTAAGTCCAAATAAACTAGCAGGGAGGCATTTCAGAGGACTTTGAAAACCCATAGGTAGCCAAACATCACAGCAGCTGCCGAGTCCCAGGTCCGAGAGAAGTGAGAACCAGAGCGCACAGACCCACTGAGCCCACCCTCAGAGTCGCACACAGAGAAAGCACAGCCATCCACATGAGGCCAGGTCCCGGCAGACTGCCCTCGTACAACGCCACATGACACCAGCTGGGCAAGCCAGGACACCTCAGGGACAACGAGGGAGGGGAGCGAGGCCACTGGGGTAGGCCCCGTCACCAGGTGTCAGCAAAAGGACTGCAGAGGCTCGAGACTGGGTGGGGAGGACAAAAAAGGGACAACAGGATCCTGACAAAAACCCAAACAATCGGAGGCTGTAGACCCTCCTGCAACCCAGAAAAGCCCACGAGTTCAGGAAAATGTTCTCACTGTGCTAAAAGAGGGGCTGTGGCGTCAAAACCCTGAGACTCATAGATCCACAGAGGAAGGTAGCCTCAGCTGAGGCAAAGGGGCTGGGGTAGAAACCAGCAATAAACAAGACGTAAAGCATTAATCTGATGAAAACTATCCCTGGGAAGCAGCACAAAGCAAAAGAAAACAACACAAACTCCAAACTGAATTAAATATCCTCTGATACAATGGGAGTACAAAAACGGGGTCTCACTATGTAGTTCAGGCTGGCCTTGAACTATGTAGCCCAGGCTGGCCTCAAATTCATGGCAATCCTCCCGCCTCAGTCTCCCAAGTACTAGGATTACAGGCATGTGTCACTACACCCAGCTTAAAAAATTTTTAAATAGAGAAAAATGAACTCAGGAAAGAAACAGAAGATTTCTCACACACACACACACACACACACACACACACACACACACACGCTTGTCAGCAATGAAGACAGCAGTTTAAGTTGTCCAAGGGAGACAAGATTTACGAAATGCAAACAGGGGACTACAAAGCAGGAAAATAAGCAGAGAATGCACACACAGTGAAGATAGAGCATCCAAGAGAAAGCAATGAACAGTAATAATGGAGTACAATGTAGCAACAAAATACAAAACTAGAACATGGAAATCTTCCAGAAGCCAGCAAAAATGCCCTAAAAACAAACAAAATGCTACCACCAGTGTGCTGCCACATGAGAGTGATCTCCCAACAGGTGCTGAGTGATGCCACAGTAAGATACTTTCCTCGGTAACACATCCCTAGGCCACACTTGGCAGCCTGACATGCTGATTTACCAAGCTGGCCTTGTGGGTGGACTCTGCACATTTTTAAACCACAGCATTTAAAACAGCACCAATCCAGAAGCAATAGCGTTTCAGACCCTACTTGACCACTGCTAGAGGCTGAATCTTAGGTTAGTAATGCTTTTTTTGTTGATATTTCAAGGGTTAAAATTCAACTTCAAATTTTCATTGGTCAGGTGACAATGTGACATACAGGAAAATTAGATAATCAGCTGTGAGAGGGCCCAGGACAACCATCAGGCTTTAAAGTTTAAAGGAAAAGGGTTGAAGATTTAGCTCAGTGGCACCGTGCCTGCCTTACAGGCGCAAGGTCCTGAGTTCAAGCTCTGAGACCAAAAAAAAAAGCGACATATCTATAATCCTAGCATTGGAGAGGCTGAGGCAGGAGGATCATGAGTTTGGGCTGCCTACACAGCAAGTTCAAGACCAGCCTGAACTGTATGACAAGTCATTGTCTCAAACAAAAAACAAAACAAAAACATCAACCCCCCAACCAAACCCTCAAGTCCTCCAAGCAAAAAAGCAAATAACTACAACATCAAGAGAACGACACCTCAAATCTGGGAAATTCTGTGCAAGCATTAAAAAAGGGCAGATGTATGAAGGGAGTCAATGGAATCTTCCTAAACAGTGAAAGAAATTTTAAAAATAGGTCAACAGAAAAAGCACAGCAAATGTGCCATATATAATAACTGTGAGATACAAGGACGAGGGTTGAGAAACCTTTTTAGTTACAACAGTACACTGAAAGGGCTTGACTTGCTATAAAGACATTTACCTTGGCCTCTGCAGACCAAACTTAAGGATGCCTAAAACAGTGCTCAGAGAGAAATGGGATGAGGTGGTGTGTGGGCAGGAGGAAACCTCCCAGAGAAGGGTGCAGTTCCAACATGGGCAAAGGACAGAGCCAAAAAGCACAGATTGTGACAAAGACACTTCTTAATGCTAGGGCAACAATTCTCTGCAAAGACAGGACAGAAGTGAGCATCCACCCACAAGCGCCTGCACAGAGCAAAACACAGCAGCAGCACAGGCTCAGAGCATCACAGAGCACAGGAGGAGGCAACCACAGACACAGCCAGAGGACAAACGCGGTGCAATTAACTGCACAGATCTTCAAAACCCAGAGAGCAAGCTGCATACCCTGACTGCATAAGGACAGTCTCAAGGGCACAAACCACAAACACTGACTGTATATTTACCAAGTCACAGAGAAAACACCAGGAAGTTCAGCAGAAACATTACAAACACATTCTGATCACAATGCAAGCCATTCCAAAATCACCACCACCAGCAAAAACCACAAGGGCTGTTCGCCTACCAACTAAGTGATATTACAAATAACATTTAGCTGTGGAAAGCTCAACCCGGTGACATTTTTCCTTCCCACTACATTTCATTAGAGGCCAGTGGAAACTCATGGATGTGTTTGGTGAGCACCCATCTCCCCTTTGGCCTTCCACCTGTCACCTGACACCTGCTCCTTCCCCTGTCCACCTCTGTGCGAGGTGCCAGGCAACATCTCAGAATTTGTGTTTGGTCTCCTTCCCTACAACAGCTGCAACCCACCGCCCACCCCCAAGCCCTCCCCAACTTCTTCTGCCAGCAGATACCGTCTAACTGGCCTGAGCCCAGACACCAGTTCTATCCTAAACTCTGCAGGTGACCATGTCCTGTGCCAGGGTCAGCCACTGCAGCAGATCGTCATACCCCACTGCAGGGCTGGGACACCTCTGACCTTCCCTCCTGGGATCTAACCTTCCATGCCTCAAGTGTGGTCTCCAGGCTTTCCAAGACCATGCTTCCCGTAGGATGACAAAATGCTGCACCACAAGCTCCTTAGACATCTTTCATCTCTAGACCCTCAGAGCTGAATTAAGTGTCAGGCATACAAGAGGTTCCACACACAACTCCTGGAGCAAGCATCTCACCAGGGGATGGTACACTTAAAAGGGCAGGCCCAATTCGTGTGCTCGTGTGTGTGTGTACACACGTGAGAGCTCCCATATCCTCAGGGGATGGGAAGAGTATGTGGCTATGCCCTCTGAATAGGCAACCACCATTCACGAATCTGGTGGCACATTTTTTTTCATGTAACTTGAGAAAGTTTTCTTTGCATACAGTTTATTTACCTAAGACTCTCATTCACCAAAACAGATGGTGTTCCTATTTCAAACCCTCATTGGTACAACTCAACAATTCTAAACAATGTAGGCTGAGGATTTAGTTCAGTGGTATCACTGCCTGCCCTGCAAGCGCATGGTCCCGAGTTTGATCCTCCATACCGAAAAAACAAAACAAAACGAAACAAAAAACCTGCTAAGGAACAATTTAGACATTTCCTAAGCTGTTTCAGACACTTCCAAATACTGATTTAAGTTCTCTTCCAAGCTTCAATGAAAGCAAGAGACAGCAAGCACTCCCTGGCTGGTCTCAGCTGAACCTCCACCCCAGGGACAGACAACAGAGGCCTTGACAATGGTGGCAGGTACATATGTGAGCACCCATTCCAAAATCAATGGTTACACAAATGTGTTCTGCCCTCCAAATCTCAAAAACAGTAAGCAGGCAGAGGGAAACTAAAAATCATAACCTTGCTAACTTCAAGTTTTGCTATATGCTGGTAAATTCTTTACAGAAATATTATAATTCTTACCACCCCACCCTCTCTATCAAAACAACAAAGAGATTTTAGAAAGACCAAGAGCCACATCCAGAGCTCACTTGTTCCAGACCGGACCTACGAAATCACTTTCCCTCACTGGCTGCTTGGGACAGAGCTACCACTCCTTGCCACCTGATCCAATTACACTGTCCATGGCCAGCCTGAAGGATGCAGGAGACAGCCCTCTCCCAGGCACCCCCAATTTGGGCCTCAGTGGGGGCCCATGCATTTGTACAAATTCTGCCTCATGTGCACAGGAGGCCTGGCAGGTGAGTGAAGGCTCGCTGTCCCCACTGTGAAGGAGTCTGCTGAAGTCCCTTAGGAAGGGCGGAGAGACTGAGCACATACTTGGCATAACCATTCAGGCAGGCCTTCTGCATGGCGTCGATGGTGTACCGGAGAAACTCGTGTGCGTCCTCTTGGTTCCCAAAGCGGAAGTGGCGGGCAATCTCTGAGGAAGGAAGGAAAGGGTATAGAAGAGTGCCGCCTGCCTCAAGAGTCCACTGCTTGCAGTCACAAGGAGAAGAGACCACCCTCTTACAGAACAAAGTGACGCAACCAAGCGCTCTGCATCATGTTTTACATTCACTGTGGCAGTTAATTGCTCAGGGAGATCAAAGGGCTTGGGCTTGGCTGGGCGCAATGGCTCACACCCACAGTTTCAGCTACTCTCGAATATTAGTGGAGCCCAAGAGTTCAAGGCCAATCTGGGCAAGAAGGCAAGATCCCCCATACCCAAAGAAAAAAGAATGTAAAATTCCACTGATGAACTAGTTTTCCAAGAGCCAACACCGAAATCAATGGATTCTAACTATGTTGGTTCCAAAAAACCATGAGTTCATCTTTTCTACCAAGTGACTACGGAACCAGATCCCCACAGCAAGTGGTGGCTGCTTCCTCTAAGGCTCAGAAAGGACTTGGCACACTCCCATCCTCCTCTCCCAGCTGTCCCTCACACTCACCTGCCAGCCTTAAATACACCACATACTCTCTGCCTGGTCAAAACTCACCTGTCCTCGAGGCAAGGAGCATGCCTCACCCAGACCAGAAAGCCTTCCTTCAGATCAACTGCCCAGCCCATGTGTGTCTCAATATTACCACTCCTTTGGCCTGCAAGGCTCAATGTGGAACCATCAGCCAGTAAGGAGTCCTAAGACTTTCATGACATTCTCCTCCCTCCCACCACCTCAGCAGCACGGACTGCAGAGCTAGCATCAGCAGGCGCCCAAACCATGAGTCCATTCTTACTTTTCAGGTCGCGGATGAAGGAGATGGGCTTGATAGCGTTACCACTGTTGGCGAAGGCCTGGACGATGTGGTTCTGCATGACGCAGAGCATGCAAAAGCTTCCCTGGTGACCTGTTTATGAAGAAGTAACAACATGAAGAGCTTTCGAGAGCATTTCCACTGACACCTACACTCTGATAAGAGAGTACAGCGCATAGGGCAAACCACTCTGTGAAAGGCCAGGTGAGTCACAGAGACCCCAGACCAGACAGATTTGTGGATTGCCAGGGAAATACTTAGATCTGCTGGATGGCATGGCATTCCAGGGCCACAACACCTCCACAGCTGTAATTCTAACATTCTCAAACCATTATTGCCTTGTTTTAATGCCAGTGACCTGTGTGAGATCTTTTTATACCTAATATATAAACACACACACACACACACACACACACGCGTGTGCGCACGCGTGCGCGCGCCCTGGTACTGGGATTAAATGCAGGGCTTTCGCACTGAGCTATCTTTGTAGTCCTTCTTTATTTTGAGGCAAAGTCTTGATGAGTCACCAAGGGACCCAAGTTGGGCTCAAATTTGCCACCTTCCTATCTCAGCCTCCCAGAGTGCAAAGATTACAGGTATGTGTTGCTACAGCTGGCTCATTAGTATTCTGTGCACAATGAGGCAGTCTAATTTTCAACTATACCATGCAGTGGGATATCTTGTACATTAGCCACTTGTTTTTTTATCTAATCCAGTAAGTTTATTGGTACATTTTAGGTATACAATGACATTCATCATTGGGATCTTGTACCTTTACATGATAAATTTTGGTTATTTCCCCCCTATTTCCCTGCCCTCCATTCATCCCCTCCACCCTTCCCTATTTACAAAGACTCTGTTTTTTTCCTTTTCTCATATTTTTTCCTTTCCCTTTCCTTTCCCCTACACCCCCCCC
>NW_022900935.1:61973481-62016236 GCF_012274545.1 Fukomys damarensis
ATTTTTCACATTATCTATTATACATTTTGGTCCTCATTTATACTTCTAAAACTATTTGGTATTCACATGTGTGTCATTCATTTCACTTAGGAGTATGGCGTCAATATGCATCCATTTAGCTATAAATGCCTTTAGTTTATTGTTCTTTATGGCTGAGCAGTACTCCATTTTATAAATAAACCACATCTTCTTTATCCCATCTCCAGTTGATGGATATTTGGGGCTGTTTCCAATATTTAGCTATTATAAACCGTGCTGCTATAAACATGGGTGTGCATATATTGCTGTGGTAGGATGCTTTTAATTTTGGGGGTAAGATACCCAGCAGGGGAACAGCTGGGTCAAATGGGACCTCTAATCCTAGTTTTTTGCGGTATCTCCACAATGATTTCCACAAACCACTTGCTCCCTTAAAATCTACATGGACGTAGCTGCAATCCTTCCGAGTGTAGAGCTGTAATATTTCACTGAATGAACAGAGCAGTCTGCATCGCTGTTCCTAACACATGCTCAGCCCACCCACCACTTCTGCTACCTTCACTGGACAGTTATTAAGAGCTGTTCAGATGCTGCAGCCCCAGCTGCACCCATTCCTCGGTGGGACCCCCGGTCATTCCCACAGCCATTCTCTGACGGACTCAGGCTGCTGACTGCTGGGGAGGTTTTTGCTGCGGGCATTTTAATACACACAGCGGACCTTATCTGTAGAACCGCTGGGGGACAGATTTCCTGACGCAGTTACACCAGCTCAGGCCTGGAGTATGAAAAGACTCTCAGAGCTCTACCCTCTCTGACATTTGTACTGTCACACATTCTGAGCTATGATTCACCAAGGGGCAGAACAGTATCCCACTGAGGTTTGCATGGCCTTTCCCTGAAGACTAAGGCTGAGCACTGCTTCATGGGCTTCTCTGACCTTGAATTTCCTCTTCTGCAAAATGCCTGTTTCTAATTTTATCTATTTTTTAACAAGTTGCCTTCTCCTTGTTGATTTACCGTTCTTTACATACTTTATATAAAATGCTTTGCTGATTACATGGCCCAGGTTTTCTCTCCCAGCTTGTAGGTGGTGTTTACATTTTCTTTAAACTGTTTTTTATGAACAAGTTCTTTATTCAATACAGCTAAATTTACCAGACTCCACTTTTAAGTCATTTAAGAAAGCTCCCATCTCAAAATTAGAACAGTATTCACCTACATTTATTATAAATGCATCGTTACACTTTTGATTCTGTTCTTCATCCATTTCTTCATAAATAATGTGAAATAAGGACCCTGGGTCAGTATCTTCTATATGTTAAACCAAGTTTTAATTTTAGTTCCATGTTTTAAAATGATGGGATCCATGTACATGCAAAAAACTGGTACGTGGGCTGGGAATTTAGCTCCGTGGTGCCATGCCTGCCTTGTAAGCGCAAAGTCCCAAGTTCAATCCCCAGTATGGGGCAGGTGGGGGTGAGTGGCAGCATGGACAGGACCAAAAAAACAAACTGGTAAGTACTACTACACTTGCACATATATGTGGTTCTTTTTCTGGGCTCCTAGGTCTATTCCATTGGTTAGAACATCTCTCTTGGATCTAATACTGTAACATTTTATTTATTTATTTATTTTGCTTTTTTGAGAGAGGGTCTCATTGTGTAATTCAGGCTGTTCTGAACTACTGTGTAGCCCAGACTGGTCTCCAATTCACAGTGATCCTCCTGCCTCAGCCTCCTGAGTGCTGGGATTACAGGAATGTGCCACCATGCCTGGCTACTGTAACATTTTAATTTGGTACATTATCATTTAGGTCTCTCTAGTCTGTAGAATGTAACCCTTCTCACAGTCATTTTTATAAATGCCTTAAGAGGGCTGGGAGTGGGGTCTTGCAGCTCAGTGGTAGAGGCCTGGCCTAGCACATGAAAGGCCCAAGGCCCTGGGTTTCATGATCAGCACAGGAGAGTTTGGGAAGAAAGTGTCTTGGTGATTTTTGCATAAATTTTATGTTTAAAAAAAATTTTTTTGGGGGGTACGGGGATTGAACTTGGGACTTTGTGCTTTCAAGACAGGCAGTGGAACCACTGAGCTAAATCTCCAGCCTCTGCATAAATTTTAGAACCAAATGAATGTATATTAGTCTACACCTTAATTTGAGAACCAACATCTTTACAATAGTGAGTCTTCCCTTTGTGAAGGCAGCATTTTCTCTCATTTAATGTCTTTCAATAAGGTTTTCTGCATACATCTGGCTAAATTTAGGTCTAGACTTCATTGTTTATGTATATAGCAAATTGCTTATTGTTCGAGATAGAAAATTCAACTATGCTGATGTTACACCTAGCCATGCTGCCAAATTCCCCTTGCTGAATTTCCACTTTGCCTATACATTCTTTCGGTTTTCTAAGCAGGAATATTGTTTCCAATTACAATAGTGTTACTCCCCTCCTCTTCCAGAAGCCACATCTGTGCTGGGACCAATGCAATCTTAAACGAGACATGAGGATCACCATGCTTCCCCATCATTGAGCGTTCTCCTCCAATGCTTTCTTAGCATGATGGCCTGATTTTTTTTTTAAGCAGAAATTCTTTGTCAGATTAAAGAAATGTTCTTTTACTCTACTCTGCTGAGAGTCTGAGAGTTTCATTTTTAAAAAATACATATTATGAATTATTGAAGACAGAGGCATCTACTTTCAGGTAAACTCTCTCATTTAAAGTTGCCTGAGAGCAGAGGATTTAGCTCACTGGTGCCCCCAGTGCAAGGACCAGAGTTCTATCCCAGGTACCAAACAAACAAACAAACAAACCAAACTAAAGTCGCTTGATACAGTAATTAGTCACAAAGGTAGCAAAATCAGCACTTACATAGGTAACAGTTTCTTTGTGCCTAGTACTATTCCAAGTACTTTACCGAATCCACTTGCGCCTCACAAGTCTGAGGAAGTTTTATTTCTCTGTAGACCAGGATCAGGAGGCACAGAGAGGCCAGGGGACTGGGGTGCGGACACAGGTCAGCTCCAGGGCTGCCATGTGCAGCGATGCTCACACAACCGTGCCACAGACTTTCCCACAGAGAGACACCCTTACACTCCTAGGAGGAACAGAAAGTGCTCCTACTGTTTTAAAAACTATCCCACCTGGCACTATTTGCCTAGATCATTTTCCCCCAGTACTGGGGTTGGGATCCATGACCTTGTGCAAGTTAGGCAAGCCCTCCACTGAGCCACACCTCCAGCCCTATCCAGAATTTTTATAGCTCCTTCATGATGACATCATACATTTTCTGTTTAATAGTTTTTTGTTTACCTTTGTTATCCAAGTTGTAAGACCCTCATAGAACAAGTTAGAGAATATTCTCTTCTTCTCTATTACTAGAAGAGTTGGTGAAGAACTGGCAGGACATGTTAATTTTCACAGAACTCACCTATAAAATCATCCTGGCCTGGTGTTATCTTCTTTGGGGAGATTTTTTAATCCCTGTTTTACTTTCTTTAGGAACTCCCTTCAGGTTTTTTTTGCGGGGTGTTGAGACAGGGTCTCACTATGTAGTTGAGACTGACCTGGAACTCACCATGTAGCCCAGGCTGGTCTCGAACTCACAACGATCCTCCTGCCTCAGCCTCCCAAGTGCTGGGATTACAGGTGTGCGCAACCATGCCCAGCTCCCTTCAGCTTTTTTTTTTGGTACCGGGGACTGAACTCGGGTCCTCGTGCTTGCAAGGCAGGCCAATGAACCACTGAGCTAAATCCCCGGCCCCCCTCTTCAGCTTTTGATGTTGTAATTTATTTCATCCATTTTAATTTCTACTTAGGAGTATGTTTCATAATATACACAAAACATATCAGTACAATAGATATATAAAATAACTGGTTTCTATCTTATTCCAGAAAGAATGGCTATTATCAAGAAACCGAATAAAAACAAATGCTAGAGAGGCTGTGGGGAAAAGAACCCTTCTCTCCACTGTTGGGAGGAATCCAAACCAGTACAATCACTAGAGAAATGAGTATAGAAATTTCTCAAAAACCTGTAATTAGGGCTGGGGATTTAGCTCAGTGGTGCCACTGCCTACCTAAGCTCAAGGACCCAAGTTTGATCCCTACTACAGAAAAACAAACAAACAAAAAAACCCCCCAAAAGCCTAAAACTAGAAATTCCATCTGACCCAGGTATTCCCCTTCTAGGTATCTTCCCCAAAGTTAAAGTCATCATATCACAGAGAAACAAGCATACTCATGTTGAGAGCAGCACAACTCATAACAGCTAAATTTTGGAAGCAGCGCTTAGGTCCATCCAACAGAGGAAAGGATAAAGAAAAGGTGAATGGAGTACTATTCTGCTATAAAGGAAACCTCGAGTCATTTAGAAGAAAATGGATGCACCTTGAGACCATTGTGTTAAGTGAAATATAAGCAACTATCTCATGGTTTCTCTGATGAGAAACACAAATTATAAATAAAGAGCAAAATAAAAGATAGCAAGGAGATAGATCATTCTCAAATGGGAAGGAGATCAAGAGATATAGGGAGACAGAAGGAAAGGGAAGAAAGGGGAAAAGGAATTAGGATTTATATGCACACACAAGAACTCCACATTAGGAATGTAAACATACACACACACACACACACACACACTAAATAAAAATTTAAAAAATTTTTTTTTAATTTCAGAAAAACTCTGGCTATACATATTGGGCACAACTTTTTAAAACCCTGACTTCTGTCTGGGTAAATTCTTTTAGAAAAGTTTGAAGACGAGGGACCCATCCCACATGGGTACCTTTTGAAACTGGGTTTCACCAGTTACCACGTGTCACCAAGTTCACCCCATATTCCCACGATCAGACAGGACCAGTCATGCCCAGAGAAGAGGTTTCTCGCTCCTTCTGCCGAATCGCACTGCCCACTGCTCCCCATCCCCCACCCCACCCCTGCCGACTCACAGCTCCTTGCGTGCTCCCGGGAGAGCAGGTAGTTGGCCAGAGGCGGTGTGTAGGTCAGGCACTGTACTGTGGCATTCAAGAAACAGGTGTTGCCCAGGTTGTGCAGTCCTGCGCCAACTCGGAAAATGCGTTCCCACCTCAAAGACAGCCTCTCTGTGGGGAAAAGCACTTTCTGCGGTGCTGGGACACCATCACTGCTACTCCCAGGTAAGCGCTCACTACCTAGAGACAAGGAGACAGGAGGAAAGGGGCAGGTCAGTCCATGCACAGGCAGCTCCCAAAGACATCTGGCCACATTTGCTGAGTGCACAATTACTTGAACACAGCACCCACAGGAGGGTCAATGTGTTCCCACTGACTGAAGGCCCCTAGGAAACCCAAGCATGAACGGTGCCATGCCAAGACATTCCAGACTGCTCAGGTCTAGAATTCAAGGGTCCTCTGGGAAAGAGGAAAGAACTGGCCCTGCCGCTGCAGTGTACTGCACCCCTATGCAGCCCATCCCACCCCAACCCATTTCTTTCTTTATTTTTTTGAGACAAGGTCTTGCTGTGTAGTCCAGGCTGGCCTTCAATTCACTATGTAGCCCAGGCTAGCCTCAGACTCGCAGCAATCCCCCTGGCTCAGCCTCCCAAGCACTGGGATTACAGACATGCACCACCACACCTGGCTTTCTATTTCTAAACCTCCAATGATGGCACGGAGTGTGTGTGTCAAGGAATCTCTGCGACTTAAACCCCGCTGACGCTGTGTAAAAGCTGGAACTCCCTAACTGCATCCTGCTGCTGTCTCTGGATCCATCCACCCAATGAACACACACAAGGTCCCTGCCAGCACCCTACACACCTGTACCCTGTCTCTTGGCCTGTGGCTCATCTCCACTCTTAGGGCGACTGGCCCCCTCGGTCTTAGGGTTCAGCAGCACATATTTGCTCTTCAAGGACTCCAGCTGGTAGGAGAAGCTCTTGCTGGCCGGCTCGAACTCAATCTTCTGTAGGAGGACCTTCTTCGCCGAAGCAGCCAGGAGCTTCCCCAGCTCCCCATCCTCAGCTGAGTCCTTGCGGCCAGGCTTCAGGGCCTCCTTCAACTTATCAACTATCGGCATTGTGCATGCCTGTGGGGACAAGAAGGAACACAGACCTATAAACAACGAAGTCCAAGGAATGAGAAGATCCCTTGTCTGGTGACCATGATGCCAGCCACCATGAAAACTTCCCTGGCTCACCTGAGTCCACAGAGAGAAGTGTGAGATAGGGAGGCCGCAGGCCTATAGAGTTCATGCTTCCTCTCTTGGAAAAACAACGGGCCATGCACATAGAGCCAACTGCACAGTGACAGTACCAGGCCTCCCACCACCCCTCCAACGAGTGTCTCTGCAGTAAATACGCTTCGAGGGACTGCGTGCCACACTCAGTGCTCTTCCTTCATCAGGTCACCACTGGGTCCCGATGTCTGCTCAGATACAGGGAACTGCGAATCCTCCTCCACACTCTGGTTACTCCCACACCTACACAGCCACGTAGTGATGGAATCAGCAGGCAGATCATATAGGCAAGCACATCTGCACAGGCCCGTGCTATTCAAATGGCGGCCACATGCCACACACATAGCTACTGAGCACAAAAAAAGAAGCTAGCCTCAACAGAAATGTTCCATAAAAGTAAAACACAAGTCAGGCACGGTGGTACACACCTGTAATCCCAGCACTTGGGAGGATGAGGCAAGAGCATCACCATGATGTCTAGACCAGCCTAGGATTTAAGTTCAAGGCCAGCCTTAACTGCATAGAGACACTCTGTCTCAAAAACCTTTTGGTAGGGCTGGGAATTTAGCTCAGTGGTACCCTGCCTGCCTCTTAAGCGCAAGGTCATGAGTTCGATCCCTGGTAAAAAACAAAACAAAAAACCCCCTCACTTTTGGTGAAATACACCACCAGATTTCAAAGACCTGGTGTTAAGAATGTGAAACATCTTAATCTTTCAATTGGTTATATGTTAAAATTATAGTGTTTTTTATATTTGGGTTAAATATATCAATGGAGGGGGTAGCTCAGGAGTAGAGCATCACCTAGCATATGAGGCCTTGGGTATCAACCCTAGGGAAAAAAACATGGATTTCACAATTGCTTTTTATTTTCCTAATGTGGATGCTATAAAAATTTAAATTATAGCCATGGCTTGCATTATATTTCTATCAAACAGTATATACACAAAATCTTTTTCTAAAAGTGAGGGGTGAGCCAAGTGTGGTGGCGCACACTTACTGTAACCTCAGTACTTGGGAGGCTGAGGCAGGACTGTCACAAGTTCAAGGCCACCCTGGGATACACAGTGAATTCAAGGCCAGTCTAAACTACATAACAAGACCCCATCTCAAAACAAAACAAAAAAACCAAACAAATAAAACCCAGCTAGCTGAAAGGCAGGAGATGGGATTAGTCACCTTACTGTACATTAGTCCCTCATAGAGAACTCACACCTCCAGCACAGCTACATAGAAACTGTAACAAAGAGGAGTCTCCCCTCTGACTACTACACCTGTATCCACCATTTCACCACCTTAACCACTTTGGCCAAAGCTTACACTGTGTGAGTCATAATTAGAAAATATGAAATTACTCATATCAAAAAAACAATGACTCCCTCTGGTAACCAGCACCCAACCTGCCTGGACAATCAGCTAGTCAGATGCATCCCAAAACTCTATTGCAGAATCTCTTCCACCAGTTTACTAAATCATTCAAGTTTATCATATGGATCATCTAATTCCATATATGGATTAAATTATCTTTTTCTACAAAAAGTTCCCTAGGGATAAAAATAGAAGAAATTCATTTTTTAATAAAGTAAGCACGAGTTTTCTGATGTGAGGAGATCAAAAACCCTTTTCCCAGCCAGGCATCTGTGCCTGTAATCCCAGCTACTCAGCGGGCTGAGGTAGGAAGAGGGCAACTTTGAGGCCAGCCTGAGCAACTAAGACTGTCTCAAAATAAAATGAAAAGGGCTGAGGATGTAGCTCAGCAGGAGGCAGAATGCTTGCCCAGCAGGTGCAAGGCCCTGAGTTCAACCCCAGCACCTCAACGCACATGCACATGCACACACTTTTTCCAGGGAGATCAGCTGAGACAGCCCAGCAATAGAACAATCACTGCAGGTCATGTGCAGGCAACTCAGAGGAGAAAAGACCACAGGCTTACCTGGGGCATGCAAACGTGGCCTGCTGCTTCCCCCTGAAGCAAGGAATCAGGTTCTTAAGGGGAGGAGCTCCTCTGGGCCCTGGAATTCACCTGCTCCTGGACTCTGGCCTGTTCAATCACCAAAGCCTAAGAGCAGTGTCCAGAATGGGTGGCGGCACCTGTGGGAGGAGCAATCAGACCATCACCAGGCTGACTGTTGCAGCTGTTCCTGAAGTCTCATCCCACAGGTGTGGTACAGAACTGTGACCTTCTATGAGGAACAAGTCACCACTAAGGGTAAAGGGGTATCTCCAGCACAGAGTTCAGCACAAGTAGAAAGAACTGTGATGACAAGACACAAATTCGTGCAATGTATGTGACACGAGAATATTGTTCTCTGCTATACCTCTTGACCCTAACACTAATAACAAGTCCAGGGAACAAAACTCCAAAGACAACTGCAGCCTAAATCTCTCTTCCAAAGAGAGATAATAACAACAGACAATAACCTCAAACTTTTGGATTTTGTAAAAACAGTAAAATTTCAAACAAAATAATAGAATAATAAAAACTGTCAAATTTTTACTCTGCTGTAACGTACTGAGTTCCACCTATAATCACTGTGGTTACATAAAACAAAGGTACTGTACTTAGAAACTTTTACAGCAAAAACGTCTACACACACACAAATGCAGAGGACAGCACAGTGTGTGCACAATGACCCCACCGCTCAGCTTTGACACTGCCTGGTCCACTTCCTCAGTCCACTTGCAGCAAGGGGCAAGCCTTCCACATTACCAACAAACAGGATTATCAGCACGCTCCCTCAAAGTATAATGGAACGACCTCAAGATAAAGGACGCACCTCCAGTTGTCTAGAGACCTTCCCATAAGGTCAATGGCCCTTTTGGTCAGGACTCACACTTCACCCGGGACAGGTGAGAACCACCAACAGGGTCCTCCAACAGTTCACCTGCAGGAGCCACTTCCCAATAGGATAAACAACAGATTTAAGCCGGTTTCATTTGCAGTAGGTAACTTAAACCTCTCGAACATACATGATCTTTCCAGTTGTGACAGAAAGGTCAATCTGTACTTTACCAACTCCACCCGAAATATTAAGGGATGGCTTCAAAATGATTCTTTCTCTGAGACACAAAAACCAAGAAAACGTTCTTGTAATCACCAGCAGACCCTCTGATTTGCACACTTAGAACCACAAACGCTCGGCTCGGGAAGGATGCTTTATCCAGTCCTGATTTCTCTTAACGACCCAGCACGGCTTATACTTAACAACGTATGTTTATATCTGAAAGTATTCAAGCACAGCTTCCTTAAACCGGAAACGACTTAACCCTCCAAACCCCCAAATTCACTTTTCCGAGTTAAACTGGCACAGAGTCAGCACGTGTTGGAAATGGGGAGCCCGTGACAGAAGGGGCTGAGACCTCCTCGGGGCCCCTCAGAGGTGCCCTCCAGGGCTCCACAGAGCAGGGCATCCTGAGCGGCGCGGGGACAGAACAAATGTCTCCTTGGAGCCTGCCTCTTGGGATCCACCGCAGAAACCGGGCTGGGTGAGCGCTGGGCATTTTCCCCTCTCCAGGCCTAGGATGCCACTCTAGCAGCCGGGGCCCCGGGGCCAAGCCACACAACCCAACAAAAGCAACCGGCATCTTAACATTCATAGGTCCGGCCGGCACTCTGCACGGCTTTCAGCAACGGTGACCACGCAGAAGGTTCCCTTCCCCGGACCTCGGGGAAACGCGACGCGTCCCCGCTAGGAAACAACGCGCTCTCCGTGACTCTGACTTAGGCCATTGCAAAGTAAATCCGGACCCTGCGTTGAGATGCTCTAGTGGGCAGAGGGCTGCCCAACGCGGACACAGGCTGCTGCCTCCTACCCTGCCCTGCTTTCCGGCCTAAGGCAGGATCTGCTCTGCCATTCCTCCCCGTCGGAGTCCGCGGCATCCCCTGGGTCACCCCAAATCCCCGCGAGGACCGCACGGCCCAGGCTCCTCATCGGAAACACCTCCGACTGCGGCCTGGACAGCGCGTCCCCGGATCTCCCCAAGTCAGCCCCATCGCCGGGCCCTGGGCACCCGGCGGCATCCCGTGCAGATGGCGCGGCCGTGGGCCGCCCAGCGCTGCCCAGCCCTGCCCGGAGACTCCCAGGACTGCTGCGTAGACGGAGCGGCCGCGGACTCTAGCCGGGACCCCGCACCCGAGTCCCTGGAAGATGGCGCATCCCGTCGCCTTCCCTGGGGTTCCCTCAGAGTCCCAAGGACGCGCTACCGGTTGTTCCCCGAGTACCGCAGTTCCGGCGGAGGCCCCGGCGTCACCCTACCCGGCCACAGCCCACCCTCGACAGTCCTGGAACAGCCCACGGCAGGCCGGCGCAGCTCTGGCGTCTCCTCTGCCAGAGCCCTCACGCGCACCATCCGGGCCTCCAGCGCCTCACACACGTGTCACGGAGACGCTTAAAGGAGCCGCGCCCTGTGGCGGCACTGCGCCCACACCGGGAGGACCAGACGGCTTTAAGAGGCGGAGCTAGCTTCGGCTAGTTCTCTGGATCCGCCCATCCCGCTTTACGCTCTCATACGTCACCTCCGAGTCGGGGGTCTCGGTGGCCTACGCGTTGACGTAGCGCGCAGCCAAAGGAGGCACCGCCCCCTGGTCCGAGGTCCACAGTGACTGGGCAGAGCGCTGGAGGCAACGCCACTTCCGGGGTAGCGGCGTGCTTGGGAGCCAGAACGGCTCCGCTTTCCCTCCCGTGGGGGTGCGCCGGCCCAGTCACGGCGTGGGGACGAGCGGGGGGTCTCCTGTCACCCACCCCCCCGGCCGCGCAGAGGCGCGTGGCGCATCTCCGGGATGTGTGTCGCTCGTGGGGGAAACAACTTCCGCCCAGCCCTGGGGTGTCCGGGAAGTTGGGTCTCAGGAGGAAAGGATCAGAAGCTTACAGCATAGGCTTTCGACCTTTAAAATCCCGTGCATCTGTCTGGCTCCGCTTGCCCCTTCCAAAAGCTTCATCCTATGCGATTCTACGTGGAAGTCTTAGTTGAGAGGTTGAATATTTGCAAACATTGCTTTGAGATATTTTAAAAAATTCCCTTGACTCAAAGCAGCTAGGTAGACTTCTTTATGGCCCCATTCCTCAGTAAAGATGGACGGTGTTTCCTGGCGTGACTTCAGGAATTCCCAGAGAAGCACAGGAGGAGAATAAACTTTTTGCTCGCAAAAGATAGAACTTCCGCACTGTCCTAGCTTCTGTCTTATTTGACAAGATAAGTGCTGCTATCCGTAGTAAGCTGATGATGTTTTGAGTCCCTAGGTGCAGGTGTGCTGGGAGGGGGCAGTTTAGAGGGGTCTCTGATCAGGATGGTGGCCATCGGATACCTTCAACAAGTAAACAACCTAAAGGTAATTCCTTCCCCTCTCCACAGTTCTGAAAACCAGGGGTGAGGATGGACAAGGAACGGAGAGGTAAGTGGGACAAGACTCACTTGTATCTTCTATTGGAAGCTAGTGTTTTGTTTTGTGTTTTCCAGTACCCGGGACTGAATTCAGCACCTTGCACTTGCCAGGCAGGTGCAGCACCCCTGAGCTAAATCCCCAGCCTTCGGGTGCTAGTGTTGCTTGAAAAAGCAGACAAAAACAAGACCATGTTAGCCTGACATTAAGACGATGCCCTGTCTACAAGAACCTCCATTAAGAGATTTAGCTTGGAAAAGAAAAAAATATGAGAAAATGAAAAAATGGAAATAAAGTGTTTGTAAATGGGGAGGGGAGGAGGGGGTGAAGGGAGGGCAGGGACAAGGGGAAAAAATGAGAACCAAGACCAGTCATGTAGAGGTACAAGATCCCAATAATGAATGTAACTGTACTGTATACCTAGAATGTACCAATAAACTCAATAAAAAGAAAAAAAAGGTTTAGCTTGAGGTTTATTCTTTGTCCCTGGACCACTTTCTGTGTTCCGACTGGAGTCTACTCCGTGCTGTGATTCAGAAGCAACTCTCACTGTTCCAGGCCTGATAGCAAGTATAAGATGGCTGACAACTGGCAGGAGAAAGGGGAGACCTAGATTTTATCCAACTCTGCAGTAATTAGCAACCAAATGGTTGTTTTGTATACTTAATTTATCCAGGTCTAGATTTCCTTATCTGGGAAAAAAAGATCTGTAGCATATCTTTTGGTACTTTTTCTTTTGGTACCGGGGATCAAACTTGCAAGGCAGGTGGTGGTACCACTGAGCTAAATCCCCGGCTGTAGCTTATCTTTTAGTAAAGCCAACAGCGTTTTGCCACCATTGAACTCATGTTTAATGCCAGATAAGGAGGCCATTAATCCTTTTATAGCAACCCCAGGAAAAGGCAACATTGCATCCATTTTACAGGTGAGAAAACAGTATGAGAGATCCTGTCGAATACACAGAGTGGTTCTGATGATCTGGTTGGACCCAGTCAGCAGCCCTAACATCCACCTGCATGGCCACATCTTGAGATCCTCTCTCCCCTTTGTCCCATGTAAATCACCAATCTATAAACCTCTAATTTTCCTTTTTTTTTTGTACTGGGATCAAACTCGAGACCTTCCTCTTGTGAGGCAGGTGGTGGCACCACTGAGCTAAATCCCTGGCCCTCTAATTTACTCCTGAAATACCATCAAATCATCCATTCCTTCTATCCAATTGCCCAAGTGAAGCCCTTCACCATCTTTGCCAACATTACTAGACTAGCCACATGCAGTGCTCAGCCTGCAAATAGTCTGACAGACAGACTAGCATATTAAAAAGCCAAACCCAGGGCCGGGGATTTAGCTCAGTGGTGCCACCACCTGCCTCGCAAGCACAAGGTCCAGAGTTTGATCCCTGGTACAAAAGGAAAAAAGTCAGACTCAGAAAAGGCCCAACCTGATCACATCGCTCATCTCATTGAAACCCTTCTCTGGCTTCTGATGCTGACCAGGACGCCGAGCTCCATAGCATAGATTCTAACAGTCTCTGGGGCCTGGCCCTACTTCTCTAATTTGCCTCGGTCCCAGCCACTTTCATTCTGGAACCTTCCGCAGGGCCCAATCCAAATCCCCACTCCAGTCGGGCTATTTCCGCTTCAGGCTCAAGCTGGTCGTTGGCCCAGAATTCCCTTTCGTGTGTGCCCTTTAACCCTTGGTCCGGGCACCACTTCCTCTGGGAAGTCTTCCTGGATTCTCTCCGCTGTTATTTGGGATTGTTCTTTGGTCTTCGCCTCTCTTCCCATGATGACTCCAACGAGCCAGGACACTGTCTCATTCGTCTCTATGTCCCACAGTCTGGAACACCGCAGTAAATGTTTTTGGAAGAGAAGCAAATGGGAAATGAAATGCTTGAGATGAGACAATTGAAAAATCTCTAACCCTAAGAGAGAAAACTGGAGAAACAGTGAAGACGAACAGCAAGAAAAGAAAACTGTAACCAAAATTAATCGCATTAGAAGCCATCTCAAGAAAATGGTACACTATCAGAGTGGTAATACTGTCACCCAATGGCTGGCTCCCGCCTTGGGAGTTGAGGTACCAATTCATGGAGAGACCTAGGCCACATTTCCAGTGGTAAATTAATAATCTCTTGTTTAACCTCCAGCCAGGAGCTTGGCTTTCCATGGTCTGCTCTTGCTGGGTCTGCAGTAACCATGCAGAGCCCGTTCCTGTTCTCACTTCCTGTCATGCCTTGCCTTTCCTCTCACTCACCACGTCCTTCCCTCAAACTCGGCCCAAAATGGCATTCACTGTGTTCTTTTGGATATTGTCTGTTCAGCTGGGTTTGGTTTGGTCAGGTTCCTTTGGTCCATGGTTTCCCTGGTTACACTTTGTAACATAGTATTGATTGGTCCTGCTTGGAAAACCAAGGACTTGGCCATCTGTGATTGTCTCTGGGGCCAGACTATAGTAACTTTTCAAGAGTATTCAAGGTCCTGCATTTTAAGTCCTAGTATGGCGTGTTTTTGCTGTCACCCTGACCACTCACTGCCCAACACAGTGGGCAGATTTGATTTCTTCTTGCCATGTCCTGGAATGCCAGTGTGAGCTGCATAGAGGCAGGGAGGCCATGGCCAGAAGCATCATCAAATAAAGATGAGGTCATATTGGAGTCAGGTGTGCCCTAAATATAACCACTGGTATTATCAGAAGAGGAGAGGACCCCAAGTGTAGAAGCCATGCCAAGGCAGAGGCAAGGATTGGAATCTGCCACAAGCCAAGGAATGGCCAAGGCCACCAAAAGCAGGAAGATGCAAGGAGAAAGACCTTTCCCTAGAATCTTCAGAGGGGGCACGACCTGATGACACCTTTCGTTTGTTTTCTATCTTTTTGAGGTGGGCTTTCAGTATATAGCCTCGGCTAACCTCCAACTCGTGATCCTCCTGCCTCAACCTCCCGAATGCTGGGGTTACGGGCACGTGCCACCATACCCAGCCTGTCTCTGTCATTTCTATGCCACCCGGTTTGTGGCCATCTGTCTGACAACGACAGGAAATGAATACAGGCCAGACAGCAATGGGACAGTGAGTCGGAGGGAGGCGGGCTGGGCGAGAACTGAAGTGAGGGCCACCGCACACTGTTGCCAGCACCTTGTCGGGGAAGGTTTCCAGGGGAGGGGCGGGCAGCACATCTAATGGGATAGCTGCACACCCTGCCAACAGTCACTGGTTTACTCATGAAGAGTGTGAGGAGAGCTTGCCCTACATAGAAGGGCGGGCTTCCGGGGCCCCTCACTGTGCAGTCCAGACCACATTTTGCATCCTTCGGGTGTGTCCCATCCATGCAGCCGGCAGGGCTCAAGCGAGATCTGCCCATCTGCATTGTGCAGCTGCCTGGCTAAGGTGAAAAGATGCAGGCTGTAGCAACCTCTCTGACTGGGGAAGACTGAGGACGTCCTTACACTGCTGTCACATAGTGGTGCTAACAGTAGCTAGCACACGCCTGTAATCCCAGCACTCTGGGGTGCTGCGACGGGAGGATCTTAAATTCAAGCCCAGTCGGGGCAATTTAGGGACTTAGCAAGACCTGCCTCAAAATTTTAAAAAAAGGAACGGGGATACAGCTCAGTATGAAGGCATTGAGTTTGGGGGAAACATAAAGACCTCGCTCAGCTGCTTGGCCGCTTTCTCACCTTTCCATTCTGTTTTTAATCTCAAAAGAAACGGAGGGAAGTATCCTTTCTAAGTGGCGGTGTTTCTCAGTCTGCTAGGATGGCAGGGCATGGGCAGGCAGTGGCCAGGAGGGGGCGCCACGTGAAAAGGCACAGTCATAGGGCCGGCACACAGGGACTGCTTGCTGGCTGAGATGCTTTGAGAGTGGCAGGACATAGTTTGTAATTTTGTCATCATAATCTGTATTTATTGAATACAGTACTCCTCTCCCACCAATGGTTGTGAAGCAGGACTTAAAGAAAAACGAGTTCTTCCCAGCTTTGGCATTTACTGCCCTCAGATCACCCTGCCCCCTCCCCTTGTAGCTGTAGCAGGTAAAATTGACAACTCTGTCCTGTAAGCAAAATTTATGACACCCTGTTCTCATATGATTCATAAGACACAGTCTTCTTACAAGGCTAGATTACTGTCTGCCCTCGTCCTGTTCCGTTAAACTCACTTGCTACGCCACTAGAAAGACCATCCCCCTTTGATTAAATGTAGAAAAACTGGAACTTTTCTTTGTTCATCACTCTCCCTCTGGACAAGAGTCCGTTAAGCCGGTGTTCACCTCAAACCTGAAATAAACCCTCCTGATTCCCATTGGCCTTTCCTGTCTCTTGGAACCCTGCAACAGTTGGAGATGCCAACCTCAGTCACTGGGGGGCTCCCTCCCCTGCATGGATCGTGTGAGTGTACCAGGGATCTCCCTAACAGGCACGCACGGCTGTGCACACACACTCCCTCTCACACACACGTTCATACCACACTCACATCCGCGCCATGTTCCTACGCATACTCGTCACACACTCATTTTCTGTCAAACACCAAGCTGCACGCACTCCCACACCACGCTCACACTCAGAGCTCCTCACCCACTCTCAGACTCCTACAGACCTTCCCACTGCTCCGCCGCCTCCTGCCAGGGCCTATCACCTCAGGGCTCTTTGCCCTGATCTGCACCTTCCCCAGTTCCCCCTACACCTTCCTCCCAGGTAGGACCGGAAGGTGCTGTAGAAAGTGGCCCCCGACACAGCTGAGGAGCCCATTCCCATACCCAGAAATCCAAGGCTCCGGTGCGTGGTGTCCTCATTGGCCTCCTGGGGTGACGCTCCTTCATACGACCCTATGGCACCAAGCAGTGGTATATCTTGGTCATTCTGCTCCTTGCACTATTAACAGCAAGCAGGGGATGATGGGAGAATCACATCTGCATAATTAAGTGATGACCCTGGGGGTCTGGGACCTGTCTGAAGCTGGTGAGACTGGGAGCTGGCTGCGGGGAGAAGGAGGAAGAGTTCCGAGGGGAGGGAGGACCAGCGTGGGCAGAGGACTCGAGGCAGGAGTGCTTCTGGAGAGGAGGCCATTGGAAGGGGCGCTGACCACAGAGCACGGGGCAGGAAGCCAGACCGACCGTATGGAAGCCAAGGCTGGGCCTGTGCATGGTGCCAAGCAGGTGAGGCAACTTTGTCTCTGTGGGTTGTCTTGCTCCACGGGTTTCTCCAGAACCACCCCCCAACCGCGTAGAGGGCTCGTACTTGATGACTTCCAGTGTGATTTGGGTTTATCTTAACATAACCTCCAGGCCCGAGACCTCCTAACTGAATTTACACACTAGAAGTTCCCCGAGTATTGTGAATTGTCATCTGGCCTAGCAAGGGGGTCTGGGAACCCCCCTTTCAGAGAGGAGGAGAAAGGGTAACTTGAAAACACACAGCTCCTTCCACAAGGCTGGTGGGAATGTAACGTCGACCGCCACTGTGGAAACACAGAGGTTCCTCAAGATGCTAAAGAAAAGACTAGCATAGATGTGGCTGACGGGAAGCAAACATTCCCACCCGTGTCCATAGAAATATTGCGTAAAGTATCGTAGCACATAGTGGAGAAAACACAGGTGCCCACCGTTGGGTGCGAGGACAAACGCATGCTACGACACGGGCAGGACACACACTGCGGTGCAACACCAACCTTGAGCACGGGCTGCTGAGTGAAGTAAGCTTAACAGAAGAGACCACCTACTGCACGGCCCCGCTTAGTGAGCCATCTAGAATAGCAAACCTAGAGGGCCGAAGATAGATCGCCAGTCACCAGGGACCAGAAGGAGGGGACATCAGGAGCTGTGTTTAACGGTCTTAGAGTTTCTGGGGTTTTATTTGTGGGGGTGAACAAGTTTGGAGGCAGTGGTGCCAATTGTTAAAATGCTGTAACTGTAACAAATGCCGCAGAATTATATAATAAAAACGATTAAAATGGCAAATTTTATATTAAGTATGGCATTAGAGATTTTTTAAAAATTTTGTTTTGTTTTTAAATGAATAATGTAATAGAGTTCCAACTACTGGATTGTGCACTGGGCTGGGTGAATCAGCGGAGCAGCTCAGAAACAACAGGCTGGGTTTTGCGGCGCAAACCTCATGTTCCTCCTCTGGGCTTGGGAAGTGGCTGGTGGCCAGAATTACCTTTCTCACCGCTGTGGCACCTCCTGACAGCCCTCCGGGAGCAGATGGGAGGGGGCGATGGGTGTCACTCCCAAGCCACAGAGCTGTGTGCCTGCAGCTGCTCTTTGCCTCCTCGCTTCCTGAAAGCCAGTGCTGCTCAGCTGGGGGACCAGCAACTACCTTGCTGGCCTCAGTTTCCTCATCAGTCCAATGGGGGAGGTAGAGGCCTGGCTGTCTAGTCTGCATGCATTAATTGTGACAAAGCGTGTGACACGCTCAGCAGCAGTCCCAGTGTAGACTGAAAAGTAGCTGTTGTTGGGATGATTCGATTTGGCCAGTGTGAGTTTAGGGGCTCAGTCTCTCGGGGGGGGGCATGGAAAGGAACGGGAATGGCCCCATGTCCCTGCCAGTTGGACCCTGAAACGTTTGCCGCTGCATTTCCAATTTGAACCCACCTGTGTCTGCAGGTCTGGAGAACGGGGGGGTCTGCTGGGACCCCTGACAGTCTGGCCACCCCCACGTGGATCCACCCACTGACTCAGAATTGCTTGCAAAGAGCAACAAAATTTGGATAATCGTTGAAACTGAATCAGACCCATGGAGCTTCTTTTACCGTTCTCTGCATTTCTGTGTATGTTTGAAAGTTTTCGTAATGAGAAATTGTGTTTCTTTTTTTTTTTCAATGTCCTATTTGACCTGAATACACACACGAGTGGCGTGCACAGCAGTTAGCTGCCGCGCAGGTTGCCAGGGCAGAAATGTGGCTGGCAGGCGGAGATGGGCCACAAACGCCAGAGACAGCCATTTGCGAGCCTCTGACAGCCTTTGCATTACAATCACAGCGTGCTGCTGGCCTCCCCGCAAAATTTCACCATAAGGAGAGACCCCAAGCCACATGTTTCTGCCATGGACAAAGATAAATGGAAGAATTTAATGTCGCGGGGCACAGATGTCGGTACAAACTTGGTTCCGCTCTTTACCGCTTTGGAAAGTTTGTTCTGGCTCTTCAGGTAGTGGCTATGCAAAATGGAAAACAATTCTCCCAGCTATCCCCAATTTTGCATGTAGGCCAGAGGGTGGTGGGCAACTATTCAAATTCTAATGAAAATTATATTTTTTCATACGCTGGGTTGATATATATGAAACATTTGGTTAGAATTTAAGACACGACATGACCATCCTTCCGAGCATGAGACAGACTGGGATGGGGGTGGGGAGAAACCCGTAATGAAAGAGAGTTGAGGGTCATATCAACAATATCTACCCATTTCCTGATGCTGTAAGAAAATATCTGGGGTAGGTAACTTATTTAAAAAAAGGGCTCATTTAGCTCACAGTTTGGGAGGCTGAAAGCCCAAGTCAGGCAGCTCCACCGATCTGGCCTCTGGTGAGGGCCCGCTGGGCTGCATCCTATCATGGTGGAAGGCATCATGGTGGGTGTGTGCTTGAGGAGAGATCACATGACCAGTCAGGAAGCCAGAAAGCTCAGAAGCCAGCAATGGCTGCACAGGCCCCACCTCTTTAAGGTCCCCCCACCTATTAACCGCAGCACACTGAGGGCCCTGCAGGAAAGATCATATCCACACCATGGCACAGCCCAACTGCAACTGACGGATTATATTTGGATATAAACCAAGGATGTCAGAATACTGACTAGATATCTGACAACATTAATGAACTCTAAGGACGCTTTTAAAATGTAATAAAGGCATTCCTAGAATGTTTTCAAAACTGTTCTTAGTTTTCAGACAGAGGTGCTGAGATATTTACAGATGAAACTGGGACTTTTCTTGCCAAATAGCCCCAAGCAGGTGGGTGTGGACACAAGAGGAAGTGGGAGGCTCACGGGGCTCTGGCTCTAAGTTTGTATGTGCTGAATGAATGAAGGGGACACTTGTATCCTCCTGGCTCTTTGCCCACTTAAGAAAACCATGTTCGTGCCAGGGATGTAGCTCAGCTGCACCCACCTGCCTGGCAAGCACAACATCCTCAGGTTGGATCCCTGGTACCAGGAAAAAAAATAAAGAAAGAAAGAAAAAGAAAATCATGTTCCCAGCGGTTACAGTAGTACATGCCTGTAATTTCAGCACTCCAGGAGGCTGAGGCAGGAGGACTGCAAGTTCAAACTCAGCCTGGACTACTTAACAAGACCATTTCAAAAATTAAAAAAAAAAAAATGTCTGGGGATTGGCCATTATGAAGGCCCTGGGTTCAATCCTCAGTACCGAAAAAGAAAAGAAAACCATGTTCATTCCGTTTGCCCTGTCACAGCCAAGCCCTCAGTACCCTCTTGAAGCACTCAGGCATTTTGCCCTTGAACACAGGGGAGCCCCCTCCCCTAGATGGGACAGACTCCTATGCAGGTGTTTGGGTCTTCACTCTCTAGCTAGAAAGCGGCAGTTCTGAACGCTGGAGACAGCCACACAGACAGAGCCAGGCTTCTCTTTGATAATATTGTTTATTGTCCATTGATGGAGCAATCACTCAAAAATGATACAAAGCATCAGAGACATGCGCAGTCTGCTTGTTGATTTTCAACAATTCTCATGTGTTCCCAGCACAGGGGGTGGGGGTCTCAGACTTCATATTCCAGCATGAACACATTGCTACCCCCACAACAACAACAAAAAAATCCAAACAAAAACAGACAAAAATCAACAAAGCTTTAAATTATGGCAGAAAAGTCCAATATTTCTTAATACTTATCAAGCAAAGATTTTAAAACAACTACAATGTAAACTTCATTTTAAATACTTTGAGTTGCTTGCATGATGAGAAGAGTAGAGGGAGAAAAGAGCCGTGCTCAGGATATAACATATAAATTAAACAAGGCCAAATGGAGATCCTTCTTAAACTATATATATATTGCAATTATTTACTGTGAAGGGATTTGAGTGGCTCCATCACTCGGCTGCCACCGGGCACTTCCTTTTGATCTACCTTGTTTTCTTCTGCTGCTCAGTGTGGCTAGAAAGCCAGTGTGCGCGGATCGAATATAAAGGCCATCTCTTAGAACCAACCCACTCCGAGGTCCTCTCCTTAGTAATAATTGGAACCCAAGAGCAAAAGGTGGGAGGCAGAGAAAGCAAAGATACTCAAGGAACGAAAGAAAAGATTTGAAGGGTTCCACTGTCACGGGCCTGCTACCACACCACGCCTTCCACTCAGGGTCAAATGTTTCCGTGATGCGGTAACCGGGTCTCAAAAGTGCAAGTCTAACACCTTCCAAGGGCACTAAAAAAAATCACAGCACAGGAATGATCACAGCGGATGTCAGAAACAAACCCAAACATTTCAGAAGTCAGCAGAAACAGGAGCAAATGTTACACACGGTATCACCATACAGGAAGCAAACAGGGCGGGGTGTTATATTGATTGGGTGGGGGGTCTGGTGGTGTTGTATATACTGCAATCATGTGGACTGGTCCATTATGACATCTCACCAACTGTGTGTCATTGTACAGCATGAAAACGCCCTGGGGGCAGGGGCTGATTCCTAGATGTTCTCCCAGTCTGTCCTAGAAAGGGAAGTCATCGAGTTCTGTGCTGACCAGGTCCCAGTGGGCAGAGGGGCTGCGTGCCACTCGGGGGTCAGGAGTCTTCAGGGGTTTGGGGGCCGCTGCAGAAAAGCACAGGCTTAGAGGAGGGTGACTTGGGAAGCATGTTGCAGAGGGGCGACTCCCGGGCTGCCAGATTTGTTGCACTGTGTGTGCACACATGAATGTGTTTGCATGTGTGCATGCATGTGTGTGTGTGCGTGTCCGCAGAGAAGTTTATCTTTACAACACAGGTAGGAAAAGAAGTGAGGCTCTGTGCTGTCACTGAGAAAGTTCTGCCTGTGTGAACTCCCATGGTGCTGGCACCAGAAAGCCATTTTCTTGGGACAGGTGGGTTCCCCAGCTCCCCACGAAGTGTCTGGCAGTGGGTAATCTGTGTGACATAGCAAACAGAAGCAGATCTCGGCACATCTGCGACTCAGGGGTCACACATTATCTAAGAGTTCATCTTTAGAAAAATGAGATGTCTCTTAAAACAGGCCACAGCATCCTGGAGGCCCAGAAAGAACTGAGTGCCACGCAAGCTGCCTGCCTCCTGGGGCGGGGCTTAGTACACTTAGCTAATGTCACCTGCTGAAATCCGCAGCAGAATAGTGACCATCGGTCTTGCAGCAGATTTTGCTAAGCCTGCGGAACCAGCATTTGCATTCTCAGTGTGTGCAAACAGAGGACGCGGCAAGCCAAGCCATGTGCCAGGCTGGGGGAGGCAAAGCTTTGTGGCTGGATCACAGCTCCCCAGTGCCAGGCGGGAAGGAGGCAGGAGCAACCAGAGAAGCTTAGGGGTGAATTACGAGGGCAGCCAAGCAACCGCCCTACCGGATACCTGCCCTGCAGGGGACCGCACAGATCCCCACACGGGGCTGGGGTCTGTGGGGTGGGGGCCGGGAGACTTGGCTGAAGTAAAAATGTGGCTCAGCCAGGGTCTCCTGCTGCACATCTCTGTGGGCCCCGAGCGAGGCGCCACTGGAATTGTGCAGATTCATGACTGAGTGGGGCTTCTCCAAGAATGAACCACTGTTTCTGGGGCTGCTCCTGGACCTGGGGGAGGCACAGGTGCTGGGAGTACGTGGTGGGCCCAGGGGAGATGAGGGGCACTTGCAAGGAGCAGGGACTGCCACCCTAGGTCAGAGAGGTGGCTGCTGCAGAAAATGAGGGACGTGGCCCTCTCAGGATGAAAAGGACCTGGTAGGCCTGCTACATAGTCTTACAACGACCCTCAAGAGTTTCTGCAAAATGCACGTTTCTAGGCTCTGCCCCAGCCAGGCCACGGCGATCCCTAAATGCTGCCTGCCTGGCCCCTGTGATGGTGCCAAGGAGGCCTGGGCGGGAAGTCTGAGTGTCCCAGCCCTACCCACACCAGGACTGAAGACTGAGACACAGTGCCCAGGCTGGTGGAGGGAGTGGTACAGGGGGATCTGGGCCCACCCCTCCCTCCAGCCCACAACCACGTTCAGAAGGACAGTGGGGAGGGGCAGAATCACACTGATGTGACCCATTTGGGTGACGGTTTTATTCATGCTGTTTCCAGGAAGGGATGTCAGAGCTGGACCAGTCTAAACCCTTGGAGGCTTCTCAATTGGCCACAGGGGTGCCGGCAGCCTCTTAGGGGTCCTCAATGTCAAGAAACTCCTGCTTGGGGGGCGCCGCCCCACGGTACCACGCGCAGGAGCCGTCGCTTCTCTTGATGCAGGCGAAGAACTTGGCCTGGTGCCCATTGATACTTTTCTCTGTGACCCAGTCCATCCAGAGGCACTCATCCGGGGAGGAGATGTAGCACGGGATCATGGGGCAGCGCGTGATCTGGGGACAAATAGGCGGATTCAGCCCAGGGCTGAGGAATGGACGGGGGCCAGGCCGCTCAGGGGCCATCTCCAGGGCCCAGCTCTGCGCCCAACGAAACATTCAGGAAAGCGGTCTCACCTCACCCTTTCCATGGAGCAACAGGCGGTGCCCAAGGGGAGCCCGGGCCAGGCAAGGCCTGCGCACCTGCCCACTGGTGCACCCCTCCACCTGTGCGGCCCCTGATCCACCTGTGGGCCACCTGATCTACCTTCTCTAACCAGAAGATGGTCTGATTTTAGTCCACCTTTCTGGAGGTACAAGGACAACAAGAGGAACGATGTCAGAGTCAAGCTTGGTTGTGCATGCTTGTAATTCTAGCACTCGGGGAGGCTGAGGCAAGCAGCTCACAAGTTTTAGCCCAGCCGGGGCAATTCAGCGACTTAGTGAGACACTGTCGAAACTAAAAATTTTAAAAAGACCTAGAGATAAAGCTCAGCATGAAGGCTCCAGGTTCACTCCCTAGTACTTCGTACACACACACGCACACACACAAGAATGACAACAGATTGGACATTTCCCAGAAGCAGATCTGAGCTGAATAACGAGGCCTGGAGCCTGCTCTCAAGCACAAGGTCTGAGGTTGTGGGCGACTAGAGTTTTGGCAAAGGAACTTGTGGCTCCAAGAGGGTGACTACTTTTGCAGCATTAACCAAAGGAGAGCTTGTTTCGGATGCCACACTAGGCGACAGAAGACTTGTGCCCGGCACCCATGGACTGTGAGCTTGGATTCCACACCCTGCATGAGCACAGGAAGCGCAGCATCAGCTGCAGTGGGAGGAGGCCCCTTACACAGCTCTGGCAGGCATGGATAGAGCTTGGCTAGAAATTCCTGGTCACTCCTGACAACACAGAGGGGTGCTGGGTGTCCAGCAATGCTTGCTGCCTTGGAGATAACGTCAAGGTGTCAGAGAAGACAGAATCCGAGCCCGGGAGCTGTGGGTGAGACCCTGCCCTCCTCAGCTGCATCTGAGTGTCTGCATTGCCACAGCTGTTCAGCACCTCCGGGCGCATTCTGAGAAGGGAGGCAGGCATTTCCAGCCTGCTCAACACACACCCACAGTCAGGGAGCCCCACGCGCGTAAATGTCTGGGGCGCTGGGAAACACGTATCCCCCGGGGCGATCTCTCACTAGGCACACGAAGGGTGCACGCCTTCCCACAGAGGTCCCTTCTGGAGAAGGCTGCTCTTGCTAAGCTGCCAGCCACACAGCTGGATCGGTGTGTTTGCCCCAATGATCCGTTACTCTCCAGAGACCCTTTGCAGGAGATGTGACCAGGGGCCGAAAGCTGTCCCCAGCCAGGGAGCCTCCCTCCTGAAGAGTCCAGTCCTCAGTGAGGATCTTGGAGACTCGAGGGTCCTGGAAGCCAGGGACCTGAACCCCACATGCCCTCCTGAGCCTGCGGGGATGGGTGCGCTCACCTTGCACTCACAGCCCATCTGGTACCTGTGGTTCAGGCTCTTCTTCTGGGTGGTGCTCAGGGTGTCCCAGGGCACGATGAAATCGCACAGGGTGATGTGCATCTTGCCATCCCCCTCGGCCTTTCCTGTGGAGAGACAGGGTTCACCAAGCTCAGCCAGAGTACTGGGTTCTCTTCTTCCACCCACTTCTGACGTCTACACAGGACTCGGGGGTGCCGAGACTTAGTTCTGACAATAGTATGGATCGCTGTACCGTGAGTTTTGAAATAAATGTGGTGCACACCTGTGATCCCCGCACTCTGGTAAGCTGAGCAGAACGACTGCAAGTTCAAGCTCAAGGCTAGGCAGTTTAGCAAGACTCTTGTCTCAAAAAAGTAAAATTACAAAAGCAGGAATACAGCTAAGTGAGAAGGCCCTGGGTTCAATTCCCAGTACTGAAAAAAAAAAAAAAGGAGAGAGCGAGAGAAAATGCAAGAAACAGTTTTTAAAAGCTTCCTTATTTTTGTCAACTACTCCCTTGATTTTGCTACCTATACTCTCATAAGCAAGTTCACACACAAAAGACCATGTGATGCATAGATCATTCTGTTTCCTATTTTTTCAGCAAATAACATTTAGTCACGGGCATTCCTCCCATTTGATGTTGACCCTGCAATCGTGCATTTTACGAGTATGACTAGTCCACGTGTGGGATTTTTGGTCCGTAATCGGTTCTGCATTCCCTGTGCTGGGCACAAGGGGGCGCTGTCCCCATAGTGTGCCCTAGGCTGGAGAGTCGGCTTCCTTCCACGGTGGTGAAGACATCACGCTGGTGACAGCCTCAGCATGAGCCGGCAGGAGAAAAGGACGAACACGCATGTGACAGCCAGTGACAGAAGGTAAGAGCGGCCAAGGCGGTGACTTAAAAACTCATCCCTCCTGCTACCCTGGCACCTTGTGAAGAGAAACACAGGCCCGGGAATGAGGGATCAGTGCCCGGGAGGGTCCCAGGGAGGCACCGGGGGCCCTGGCCGTACGCGGGCGCCACTACGCCCGCTTAAAGATCTCAGACACTGCGCCAGCCACCGACAGCCCACTAGTAGGAACGTAGCTCTCTGGAGGGGCAACGCGGCTGGTTTGGGACCAGCTGCTGTGGCGAGCCCAGACGGGCTGGCCAGGGCTTTTGGGGGGTGTCCACCACGCTGTTTCCGCGGCACAGACCCCCTGGGTTTGCATTCTCCCGCCCCGGTGTTAGCTGCTCCTCTCCTCTAGGCTTGGGAGCTCAACCATCCCCCAGAGCAGCATTTATTCTGGACTTTAAATTCTAAAAGATAAGTGTTCGTTTGACCTTAAACACTTCAGTCATAGATGCTGGACCTTCCCGCAACTTGTAGCCATTTTCTGTGGCGTTCAGAGTAGAGGGGAAAAGAGCAAAGTAGCGAGTGGCAATGCATTCCCACCACCGGTTTCTTCTGGCATTTACCGCATGTACCAGTAGACTGCAGCCCGGCCTGGTCATCACTGTGGTTCACAGGCGGAGTTTCTATTCTGGCTCCGTCATCCAAAATGCCATGTTGATTTCTACAGCACCCCGTGCCTAGCATTAACATCCCAGTCAATTGTCGTTAGCCTTTCTTATGCATTTTGCTTCCTGAACCAAGTGGCAAGCACAAAGGGTAAGGGTTTGGCTGCTCTCTTTTTGTAGCCACAGTTCCTTGCACATAGTAATTGCTTAATAAAATTTACAGGCGATGTAGATTGTTCTAGTGATTTTCTTCCTATTCTGTCTTTTTCTACTATCACTCTTTTTGGTCTTTTAACACCAATGTAAGCTTCCACAGAAGGTTGGCAAAGACACAAACTGTATCATTTCGAGCTAGCAGGAACTTCTGATGTCACAGATGAATGGTGTAGCATCCCTGAATGTTAAAAGAAGACCCCCATAACCAAGTGTGGTGGCGTACACCTGTAATCCTAGCACTTGGGAGGCTAAGGCAGGAGGGTTGCCACAAGTTCGAGGCCAGCCTGGACTACATAGTGAATTCAGGGCCAGACGGAACTACAAAGCAAGACCTTGTCTTAAAAACAACAACAACAACAACAACAAAAACAGACATGAGAGATCCCCATCAGGATAGTTAAGACTTGGTTAGGCTTACATGACATGAAGATTTGTCGCAACATTCTACTTATATCTGTCTTGGAAAAAAGCGAAGCATGAGTCTTGGATACAGAAAAACAGGAATGAATTAAAATGTGTAACTAAGGGTTGTATGTTTACTTTTCCTTTTGGAGAAGAGGACCATAGAAGAAAATTACAGGGCCGCTGCTATAAGACTTCCCAAGCACGGTCTCATGCCCAACTCAACATGTGAAGCTGAGTCACCAGCCCAGGGGAGGTGGGCGCTGGCTGGCAGAGTGGCTCACCACATCCCGTGATCGCTGCTGGCCCGGCCAACTCACCCAAAGCCGCAGAACAGAAGTAGGGTCTGCGCCTCAGGAAGGAAAGGCCAGAGACAACACGGAGTCACCTGACCCAGCCTGGGAGAAAGTGGGATCAGAAGCTCCTGGGGTGATGGGGGCCCTGCCACTGTGCCCCCAAGGAGGATGGAGCAGGGAGCCCCATGGACAGAAGCGTCACTGCCGAGTCTCAGGAATGGTCACCGAGGGAGAGAGACCCTGCCAGCGTCTTAGGCACATGCTCGTCTGAGTCCCTCGGGACCCTTCCCCAGACCAAGCTTCCTCCCTGGGCTGCTGTCCTGCTGACCCAGCTCTCCTCAGGCCCCAGGGGCAGCTGTGGACCGGCTCTTTGTCTCTCGGAGTCACTGCTACCTCTCATTTAAGGCACAAAACTACTAGCTGCCCTCAGGTGAATCCGGACCAAGGTTAAGCCCGGCCCTCTGTGAGGTACACTTTTGTCCTCACAGCAACCTCAGAGGCCGGCACGGGAGGACCAACAGGTCCAGACACACACAGGTTACCGCTTGGCACCATTCATTATGCGTCATGGTGGGGACCTCAGAGTGCTCTTTGGAGATACTAAGTAGTTGGAGAGTGAGTTTTTTTGTTTGTTTGTTTGTTTTTTGTTTTTTGAGACAGGGTCTCACTATGTAGTTGAGACTGACCTGCAACTCACTATGTAGCCCAGGCTGGTCTGGAACTCAAAGTGATCCTCCTGCCTCAGCCTCCCGAGTGCTGGGATTACAGGCGTGTGCTACCACGCCCAGCTGAAATTGTTAACAGTATGAAATCAGGCCTAGAATTCCATGGGGGGGGTTCCCATTTTTTTAAAACTTAAAAATGCATGCACATAAAAAGGAAAGGATGGTCCAACGCAGAGTACAAGATGGATGACCTTGAGGACATCATGCTTAGTAAAATAAGCCATGCACAAAAGGGTGCAGACTTCACTTGCAGGAGATCCCTGGAATAGGCAATTTCACAGAGACCGAAGATAGACCTGTGGTGACAGCAGCCACAGGGAAGGGAAGAGTCGGGGGTAGTGTTAAGTGGGGACAGTTTCAGTTTGGGAGGATGAAAAAGCTCTAGAAATGGACGGTGACAGTTATACAAAGCGGTGAATGTACTTAATCTTCTATCCACAGAAACGGGTATGACAGTAAATTTTATGTCACACACACACACACACACACACACACACACACTGCAATTTAAAAACCCACGTGCGATACATTTAGAGGCAAGGCCTTTTCCCAATATTATGTCTCACAGGTGACGGAGAGGCTGAAACGCACTTTATGTGATTTTGCTTGGTTCCAGTAGGAGACGTGAAATAGCCCCAGATGACAGGCACATGGTTATCAAGCGGCTGTCCCTTCAGACACTTTCACTCTCTCGCTCCAGGAGCTAGAGTCCGGACGGCTTTGGGGGTTGGCACGCCCGTACAATGTGCGCTGTGTGACATCACGCCGTCTTCCTAGAGACCGGGGACAATGCCATGGGCCTGTGTAGGGCCAGTGCAGGACACACAGGGTCCATGTGAAGAAGCAGAATGGTGGCATTTGCACACAGCACGAGCGTTCTGCACGGACTCAGCGTTCTGCACGGACTGACTCACGAGGCTGGCTGCATTTGGGCCCCGAAGGCTCACTCAAGTGACTCAGCGTTCTGCACGGACTGACTCACGAGGCTGGCTGCATTTGGGCCCCGAAGGCTCACTCTTGCTAAAATGGGCAGAAGGAGGAAGGTTTCCCTAGCACATCCCTCAAATAAATATGACAGAGTAACCACGGGTGACAATCCTGGGGCCGCTGGCCGTAAATTCTGCCCACCCTCACACTGGACGGCCTCTCCTAATAGCCTGCAGCTTCCTCACTCTCAGGGAACATGAGATGGGGCAGGAGCGCCAGCCACACACACAGCAGAGCCACTGCGTTGGGGCTCCTGGCTGCTGCAGCACAGCCCAGCTGAGGCTGCTCCCCAGGACCTTCACAGGGACCTCCCATCCCATGGATGAGGGGGCAGTGCCCTGGGGCTTAGGAGCTGTAACAAGAAGCAGAGCTGGCTGACTGCAAAGGCCCCAAGAGGTAAAGACAGTATCCGGAGGTTCCCCTTTGCAGGGCAGGTGTCATTCCTCAGCCCCAGGCACACCCCGGGTAGCGTGCGCTGCCCAGCAGCTCGAAACTCCAGCAGGAGGCTCTGCCTCTGTGCCGGCGCAGGGAAACTTCTGGTTAGACACTGGCTCTCGGTCCTGGCTGCGTGCTGGACCCTCTGGGGCTGGCCGAGCTGGCCTGGGGGCAGGCTGGGAGTCCATGTGGGCAGCGCAGGCAAGCGCCGTGGCTGAGATGTGGGGCAGTGACAGGATGTGCCGGCCGGGAGCTGAGCCCCACAGGCAGCGCTGGGGCAGGGCTCCTGGTGGCCCTGCCCGGGTAGTGACATTGCCGAGCTGCACCGAGAATGTCTCACACCCGCTCCAGTATGGAGCATTTGCCAATTTATACGGCGGAAATGCTCCATCCTGGCCAATTTCAAGCTGCCAACATGACATCATTCAGCTCGTACAACTAAAAATGTCACAAGTGGCCTTTTGGAGCAGGTGTAAGCTGACTCCATGCTGGTGTCTGGGTCCGGGGCACGCTACTCCACCTCAGCTCTCCTCGCCTGTAAAATGAGGTCACAGCAGCACCTCTGTCACAGGGCATGAAACGGACTCTGCATGGAAAGCCTTTGGAGCATGGCCACCTCGAGTCAAAACCCAGTGAAGGAAAGGGAAGGTGGAAGGGCCTGGCAGAGAGGTTCCCCAGCTGACAGCCTTGGCCTGGGCAAGGACTCAGCAGGGTACACCAGGAGACAGACCCTGGCCTAGACCCGCCCGGGTCACTGCACTCCGGCAGCCAGCAGCCACCCCTCCTTTGGTAGTTATGAGCACGGGCAGCCCTGCAGCTCGGCCAGGCCACCCCTAGAGGGCAGTGTGGGGCGCGTGCACCTAGAGACTGGGAAGCCATGGAACCGCTCTGGCCATCAGTTCCCTGGGCCCTGAGGGTTTCCCACAGCCAAGCCTCCCCTCCCACGCACCTGCAATGAGATACTCCTTCTTCCCGCCGACGTCCAGCGAGACGCCGCACACTGCCGAGGAGGGGGCCGTGTAGATAAACTCTATGTCCTTCTCGGGTCCTTTGAACATCTGGAGAGACAGACATGGCATCGGTTGAGTTGGGCTGCAGAGCCCCACTGCCTGCACCAGGTACACCCCACAGAGAAGAGAAGAGGCAGGAAGGTGCAGGGCACGGGGGAGGCTGTGTTCTCTGCAGCCACTGTCTGCTCGCAAAGGTGGCTCCTATCAGGTGGCCCCACAATGGCCTGGAGGGGACTTTTTCAGACTCGCCCTTGAAGTCTCTGGGAAGACCCTGTGGGTCCCCGGGAAGATGGCACATCGTGGAAGACCACAGTCTTTCTAAAAGTCCAGATGTGGGTGGTTTTTCGGTTTGTTACTGGGGCTGAGGATTGAAGCCAGGGCCTCGCACCCACTGAGCTATGGCCCCAGCCCAACTGCCGGGATGTCCGGTGGACCACGGCACCCCGATGGGGACAAGAACAGAGAAGCACCTCTGGAGTGGGGACGTAACCCCGAGGATGAGGGGTTTGGTTTTCTGCGTGCTGGCAGCCCTCCGGGAACACACCTGTTGCTCCAGTGAGGGAGGGGCTTTTCTTCACAGTGCTGGGGATCCAGCCCAGGGCCTCTACCGCCAATGCACACCCCGAGCCTCTGAGAGTTTTAGTAAACAAACCCAGATGGGCTGGGACCATTCCTAATGTCATGACAAAGCAGCTTTCCAATAGCTACACTCCAGCCCACAGCAGGAAAGGTCACAAGGCTGTGGTACTGCTAACATGCAGTGTTAAATGACACCATTGGCCCAAGGGCCACGGGGGCTGCTTTGGTGTCTAACGCCCAGGATGAGGTCATAAGAGCAGGTTTTCTTTCCTGTTTCCTAAGTAAAAAGACCTAAGCACCGAGAGACTAGGTCACCTTCCTAAAGTGACATCTGTAAAGATGAAGCATTCCATTGGCCTTCTGATAAAGTTTATTTTCTAGGCTGGGCATGGTGGCCCAAGCCTGTAATCCCAGCCCTCCTGGATGACGAGACAGAAGAATTGCAAGTTTGAGCCCAGACTGAGCAACCTAGTGACTCAAGGTTTACAAAATAAAAAAGGGCTGGGATGTAGCTCAGTGTAAAGGCCCTGGGTTCCATCACCAGTACCACAGAGGTCTCCCCAACACCAAGATTTATTACTTTTTGTAACAAAATTCAACACACAGCCGGGGATGCAGCTCAGCAGCACAGCGCCTGGCAGGCATGAGGCCCTGAATTTGATTCCAGGTATTTTCTTCTCTCTCGAAGGCCAAGATAGCCATTATCAGCTACAATAGCATCCAGGCTATGCTCACTCCTTCTTACCGGGCTTTCTGCCCATGTGCACAGACGATCTGCTGGGCCTGCAGCCCTCTGACTTGGCCGCTGTCCTACCTGACGAGCCCCATCACGGTGGTCAGGAAGCTGCCCCTAAGTACACCTTCTCCAGAGCCCTCTTCCTCTCGGAACCGCGCAGTGGGGCACCTTCGTTCTCATCTCTTCGCACCAGGTGGGGCTCCCAGAAGCGAAGACCACATCCTGGGGACAGCTGCACCCCCTCCCCCAACAGCTCAGCCAGACACGTTGGACCTCAGGGACACAGCCAGATGCTGTACCACCGATCGGCCATCCATCAAAATAAACACATTTCTGAAAGAACTGAAGGCATCGAGGATATTGGTTTCCTCCCAGCAATCCGGGCCTTTATGGATTAAGCAGGGAGAGTGGGACCTGGTTGTGGTCTGACAGCCTCAGTTTTTGCTACATAGTGTGTGGGATTGAGTTAAGGAGGTGCAGGCCTGGGCCAAAATCCGCCCAACCCCATGACGCTGCCGGGCCTTATTACCTTTATCTGCTTGATCTCATACTGAATCCTCTTGATGGGATTGCCATAGATGTCGTTCCCGGAGTCCACCTCCTTCTCACTCACTGCTTTGACCCTGATCACTGCAAAACACAGAGACGCAGAGATGAGGGGAGTTCCCAGAAGATCATCCAGGCTGTGCTGGGGCTGGGGGCCCCTGGGAAAGAAGAGCCCACCCTTCACCCCAGCTATAAAACGAGGGCCAGATGACCCTGACTCCACAAGCTGGGAGAGGAGCATAAAGGCCCCTTCGCCATCACCTCTGGCTCTCCAGTGATAACCCTTGATTTCCAGGGCCCGAAACAGGGGCTCCGAGTTCCTCCCGTGAGCCCAGGCTGCTCCCCAGCAGCAGGACACAGCCACCGATTGAACGCAGAAGCTGTCTGCTGCACGCTTTAGGGCTTTTCATTTCCACTGAAGTGTATTTGTCGGTGTGTGGGACAGCAGGTAAACCAACGACGTGGCCTGCCATCCTGCTCTTCGGGTAGGGGTGGGGACGTTCCCGTCACACTCCTCTGTATGGCGCTGGCAGACAGGCTGATTTAACGAGAGGCAGGACAGAGGCGGGTCGGGGCGTCACAACTCGCAGGGCACACATTGGGTTAAGAAATGCTGCAGGCAAGGCTAGCAAAGCTAAGGGACAGATGCTGAGGAAGGAGGTGAGGCAGAAAGAGCATCCTGGGCCACAAGCAAAGATGAGTGGGAGGAGGGGGGCCGGGAGGGTCCAGAACGTTCTGGAGCCCAGGGCTGCGGAAGGGTCATGGCCCACAGGCTTTCTATAAGCCATTAAACCAGGACTCCATTCTCTCCTGGGTATCTAGACAAGGAGGGCAGCAGCTCACATCAGGAGGGCAGGGTCCTCCTCTTTTCCTTTTGAGGCTACGGCCGGCGGCACGGCCTACTTTAATGGCTTTAAAAGCTTTGCCATCCCAAGTACACAGTGCACTCACTCTGGGCATGTTTTGGAGCAGGCAGCACCAGCACAGGGAGCACCCCAGCACAGAGCGGTGAGCTCAGGTCTCTCCTGGCCGCCGCTGTCTTCTCCCACAGGAACAGGGAGGTCTGGCACACGGGAGCCCTTTCTGTGTCCAACCTTCTGACCCCAGAAATGTGTTCTGGATCCAAGCCTCTGCCAAGTCCCACGCCACACTGTGTGGCCCCACACGGGCCCGGGCCCCATTTCTTCTTTGGTTAGAGCTGAGTCACACCGGCCTATGCCACAGGTTCCTGTTTCCCAGGCCAGGCCAGGCCTCCCCCTGAAAGCCCCATCGGGGGAAAGCCACCCAGCAGACCACCCCAGATCTCTTTGTACCCCGAGTCCCCATCACTCCAGCATCCACTGCTACCCGTTTTCTTCTTATAATCACACTCCTTCCTACTCAGATACCTTCCTTGGCTACCAATGGCTTTTGCCTAAAATAGGAGACCCTTTGCCACCCAGTGCCAGCCAGTTGCCTGGGCTGGCCTTGCCCAACAGGCCCTACCTGTTCTTGCTGCTCTCCCATCACCGACCACTACTCTTCCCCAACTTGCCCAAGGGTTTCTTCTGCCCAAAATGCCTCTTCCCTCTCCCTGCCTGGAGAACTTCTCTTTCATCCTTCAAGACCAAGCAAGAATAGTCCTGTCCTATTCTTTTTTGGGGAAAGTCTGTCCTCTGGCAGCGCTAGGGATATTCTTCACCTTTCGTCCATTCTGCTGCAAGCACCAGTACCTGCGTCTGCCCAGGGCTCCAGGAGGTCCTGACAGTAGAAGGAAGCCATGATCCTGCTAAGGAACAGCAGCACTAAGATTAATGTCTGCCGGATGGAACAGGGCTGAGCCTGACAGCCTCAAGCTTAGGGCCAGGTGAGGTTTGTCACTGGTCCCCCTTCCTACGTACCTAAATAATCTACGTGTCTTACTGCAATGCTGCTCAAAAACATGCTTATGCCAAACGGTAAGCAGGCCAGATGACCCCTGTTGTAAATTTTCTCACATAGTAATCTGGATAGGAATAAACCGACGAAGGCCGGGTGGAGCCAATCTGCCTAACTCTGACTGCTTTGGGAACCTTCTGGAACTGCTTTCCAGGGGTCCCTCGCTGCACAATGCTTAATGCATAACGGTGCACAACAAATACAATCAGAAAATAAGCCAAACTCACCGTGAAACCACCAAAAGGTCACATTATCAGCTAAGCACTGTTTTCTCACACAGCGCTCCCATGCGAGTCTAGGTCCTTATTTGAAATAGATGTTTCAGGGATGAATCCTCATTAGCTACTTTCCAGCTGTGTGACCTCAGCCAGCACAGAACAGGGCCGATTTCTCCCATTCCTGCAGGTGATGGATCTGCAAAGCAGAGTCCTGCTGCCCAGGTACAGAGGGACAAAGAGACTCCCAGGGCCCAGGCTGGGCCACCTTGTCCGCTGTGGGGTGGTCTGCAGATCACTGTGTTTTCTTTTTTATTGAGATTATTGGTACTTTTTAGGTATACAGAACAGTTACATTCATCACTGGGATCTTGTATCTTTACACGACGGGTCTTGGTTCTCATTTTTTCCCCATACCACTGCCCTCTCTTCACCCCCTTGTGTTTTCTTTTCAAAATTGTCAGGAAAGAAAAGACTGGTTGAGTGGAGGGGTTGAGGGCAGAGCTGTGAGTTGAGACTAGAAAGTTAAGTACGAGAGGCTGCCAGATGCTCGCAGGGAAGCAGAGGAGAGACAGAAGATGCCGATGTTGCAAGAATGTCCATCGAACTGGGCTGCTTTCATCCGTCCGGGAGACCCAGGATTCATTCTTTGGAGTCTCTGAATTCTGAGAGGGACCTCGGCTCCTTTACCAAATGAAAGGTGATGAAGGAAAGAAGGGGTTCGAGAGAGTCAAAGGAGAAGTCAGGCGCGGTGGTGCACACCTATAATCACAGCACGCTAGAAGACTGACAGGAGGGATTGCTAGTTCGAGCCCAGCCTGGACAAATTAGCAAGATTCTGTCTCAAAATTTAAAAAGGGCTAGGATGTTACTCCAGTGCAGAAGCCCTGGGTTCAACTCTCAGTATCATAAGGGGCGGGGGGAAGAGGCACAGAAGTATCAGCTCTGTGAGAACCTCCCCCAGAGCGCCGGCACCCTCCCCGACACAGAGGGAGGAGGGAGGAGGGAGGCTGGGCTGACTGCTCAGTGCAGGCACCTGGGTCTGCGCTGCTGCCTGAAGGAGCCGCAGGTGGAGACAGGCATGGTGCAGCTCCTCCCTACAAAGGGCTTCGGCAACAGACCTGGCTTTGGAGGGACATTCAATCCAGGCAGAGCCCAGATAGACAGGAAACAGAGAAGCCTGGCTTCTCTTGAGAAGAGGAAGGTGGCAGAGCTCTCCAGAGCACGTGTCATGCACATGGCAATGGTCACCACTGTGAGCTCCAGCGCGGATCCTGGGACTGTGGAGGGACGGAGGCCTCTCCAGAAGGAAGTCTCTGAGTTCCAGGTCATTTAAAGAACCAGGCTGGGTAAGCACAGAGACCCAAAGAATCTGGGGAGAATTAAAACCAGGGCACGGATCGCTTTGACTAGGCACCTACCGGGCCTGCAGTCAGACGCCAGGCTGGACTCAGCCCACGTCCTGTCCACGCCCGAATGTGCTGCCCTGCTGCTGCCCCCGCTCAAGGAACAGGAGGCAGCACAGGAGGGAAAATCCGTAAAGATTTGGGTTCTAATTGCTTTGTGCCCCGAAACTGTGGCCTGCCCCCCTTCACGGCTCCCATTTTGCTTTTTTCTTCCTTTCCCCTCTGCTGTTGACTCAACATCTGGGTTTAAGATCGAGGGTGATACACTGGCTGATGAATTCCCTGCCAGTTGCTGGCTACTGGAATGCACAGCCATCGACTAAATTCAAAGCACACATAACCGCAGAGCCCTGCCCCCCTCCTGTGGGCCGAGGACACCACATGATGTCACTTCCCCCTTCGAGGAGCCTGCAAAAACAATCCCACTGCACCCAGCCAGAACCGGGATGAAAGAGAACCAAAAAAGAACAAGGTGGGTAGAAAGTCAAGGTCACAGAAGATGATCCTGGACCAATCCAGGGCCGTGCTCAGGCTTTGAGAATCACAACCGTCCAGGAAGAGAGAGGCGGGGACCTTTCTGCTTTTGTCTGTGGAGGGGGTTGCGAATATAAATGGGTCACTGAGAGCCCTGGTGCCATCGGCACATGCTGTGGCCCAGGGCCCACTGGAAACAAAGCAGACACAACGGACTCCAGCGCCTCCCGTTCTTCCCAACGGTCCCTCGGCCATCACCCACCCATGGCCCGCTGCGTTCTCAAGACACACACTGACACTGCAGGATCCCCCTGTCTGCAGAAGCCCATAGAAGTTCCTGGGAAAATAAAACAAGTGCCCCCGGGGATCTGTGGAGCGTGTCCAGGTCGCTTTACATCTTGCTGCACTGGCCCTACGCCCTTCGTGTAAGCATATCCCATGGGACAGTCTCCACTTGGGCCGCTCTGCCGGCCCAGGAGCACAGGGGAACCTGGGTGTTAAGACCTGACATCCACACACCCGTGTCCTCCAGCCCCTCAAAACCACACATCTGAAGGGCAATGTACAGGGAAGCCCCAGGACTCAGAAATATTCTGTCTTGTGTGTGCAGTGGATGAGGTGGGAGGACATGCTCTGGGTCACCAGAGGGCACTGCCCCCAGCCTGTCTGTCTGTCTGTCTTCTTCTGCAGGCTCCAGCTGTACCCTGGGCAGGGTACCCACAGGTGCTCGTGTGGGGTGAGGGCCTGCAATGTCTCAGCATACTCGCCAGAGATCCTACGGGCCACCAGTGGCTGTGGCTGTCCTGGGGCCAGCCCTGCAAACATCCAAGGCCAGGGGGCCCATTTCCTTGTCCCTGGGTAGAGTTCCCATGTAGACCATTTCAAAGGAACTGAAAAAGAAACAATGCTCTCTCCCAGAGAAACCCAGCTTCTTCCCCTCCTGGTGAGGCTCCTGTGGCCTTCTTGAGGTGCTGGGTATCGACAGGTGGTACACTTGGTAGGGGGACTGCGAAGTTCCCGTCACTTTGTCTAAACTGCAGACGAGGAGGTGCCATGTGGCTTGCCATTTACGCCCTCAGATCACACATAGCAAGGTCCCATTACCATCTGTAACTAGAACCTGTGGCACCCACTTGGGACCAGTCTCTCGTCCCTCTCGGGTGGACATCACCACGTAGCTGCTTGAACCACTAAAGCTGTTGACCCTGGGAAGTGGGTCTGCCTTTTTTTGGACGACAGACCCAAGGGGCCCATAAACTCCTGATGCCTGATTCTGGGCTACGGCTTCCCTACTTCCAGATCCTCTGCGAGACACAGAGTCCGGCCCCGCAGCCCATGGCTTTGCCTTAGGACAGCTGCAACACAGGGGCCAGGCACGTTTTGGGGGCACGGCTCTCAGGTGGCTGTGCGATCTGAGTTGGTGTGTGTAACTGAGCCACCTTGCTGGGCTGTGAGGGGCACGGTGAGAGCCCTTCCCCCTGGAAGGTGTTCACAGGTCGACTTTGCCCACTGGAGGGGCAGACATGGCTATGAGCGCTGCTGGGACAGGTAGATGGTTATTGGGAAAGGGGGCTATGCTTCCGGGGATCGTAGACACCCCCCGCTCCCCAGGTGCCCAGGCTGTGGCCCTCCCTGAGAGCTGAGGAGGACACAGGACACAGAGGGGATGAGCAGTAGCAGGTGTCACAGAAGTGAAAAGCAGCAGTGTGGGCTTGGTGCCCCGGAGTCTGAAGGTGAGCTCAGCTTGACTTGCCACCTCTGGCCTCGCCGCCCCCCCGCAGTGCCCCGGCTGCACAGTTAGAGGGCTCCCCCTGAGCACTGAGCTCTGCCCCGCCCTGCCTGGCCCCTCCATGCCCAGCCCCTTTGGGTCAGCAGAGGAAAAGACCTCCAAGTCCGCTCCTTTTAGGGGAAAGAGACCAAGAAGGGGACGTCCACTTAGTAATTAAACACAGCCCTGCGGTGGCGGGCGGGGCTCAGGGCTGCTCCCCTCCTTGCAGCAGCTGAGAGATCAGACCTTCCCACAGGACCCCAAACCTCCTCCAGCCCCAGGAGCCAGCAACAGGGGCTTGGAAGGAGTGGGAAAAGGAGCAGAATGGGTTTCGGGGAAGAGCCAAATAGCACCCAGCTCTGGGGCAGGGCTGGGCCAGCCCAGGGGCAGACAGGACTTGGCCATGTCACTTAGGCCTGGAGTGAGAACAGTGCAAGCAGGCAGATTTGGGAGGCGGGGGGAGAAGGTAGGTCAGGGAGGGAGAAGGGGGTGCCAGGCGCAGATCAGGGGACAGCAGGGCACACAGCCCTAGGCCACGCCACCCACAAGCTGGCCCCTGGGGATGTGCCAGGCCTGCCTGGCTGCTCAAGATTCTGTTGCACACGTGAGCAGCTGTCCACTGGATGCCCGTCTCCATGGAGACCAGCTCTCCCATCTCCATTTCCTGCCCATTTGCTTTGGCTCCCCCGGGAGTGATTCAGCTGTGCAGAGAAAAGCCTCAGCCTCCTTGCCCAGCCTTCCCGCTGCCTTTGCAGCCCCCAGGATCCTACCCCTACCCTCTGTCCCGGTGGGACCCCAGCCCACGCCTTGCCAAAGTCCCTCTCCCTCCCTGTGGGCCGCGAGCTCTCATGCCAGAGCCTTGGGCTTGGCCCTTCCCATTCACGTGCTGCTGAATCATTTGAAAAAAATGCCTCCCGCTCCTGGGAGGGTTTGCTGAGAACAGTGCGGCTTTGTGGAGGGAACTGTGCTCTGCAGTTTCTCCGCCAAGAGCCCTCACAGGAGCCAAGCTCAGCCTTGAAAACCCCAGCTCGGAGCCCAGTGGGCGGGGGCAGGAGGCAGAGCCAGCACAGAGGGCACTTGGGAACTGCCCAACCATCCTCGGCGACCCCCTGATGCCCACAGGCTGCGGAAGGGGCCGGCTGACAGCTCAGAAGCACAGGTGGCCAGCGTGGGTCCTTTCCTCCACTGCTGCTGAGGGCTGTGTGACCCTGGGCGGTCCCTCATTCCTCATCGCTGACTCACTTTCAGGAGCAAAATGCAAGGGCTGGACCCTTGGACCCTTGTTTCAGGCCTGGTCGGCAGTGATCGTTTGCCAGCCATGGCCCATGCATAGGACCCTAAAGCACACAGCCCAGGGGCGGACTTGACTTACTGCAAATCTAAGGCAACACAATCAGGGTGTGAAGGCTGGAATCCCAGAGCCTGCTACACTCCTAGGCTCCCGGGACGGGAGAACCAGGGTGGGGCACTGTACTCATGTCCCTGCACCCCATCAGTGCAGCCCACTACCTCTAGCTGGACTGTTCTGGGGACACAAATCACCTTCTGTCCTCCAGAGGGCCAGCTGCAGACCGGAAACTGTCCATCTCTTTTCAGAGTCCTCTCCTGATGTCACTGTTGCTTTCCTGCTCATTGGAGGAACTGCAGGTCAGAGGGGGTCCCCAGAAAACTAAAAACCCTACTTCCTCATCCTCATGTGTATTTGAGGTCCTGGATACTGGCGTGAGCCTCCTGGCCACAAGCAGGGCTGGGTGGGAAAGGAGAGCAGCCCACACCCCGGGTCACATTCAAAACCACTGGTCTCAGTCCCTGCAGTTTGGGGAGAAACGACCCATGAGGCAAGGATCCGAGGAAGTGACAAATGACTCTAATCAGCACAGAGCTGGGAATGGGGACTCTTTCCCCTAAATGTGAGGGTGGATGCAAAGAACCAGTGGAACACTCTAGAACACACAGCGCTCCAGGGACACTCGTGGGGTGGGCCTGATAGTGCTTTAGGAGGAAGAAGACATGGCCCCCATGTCCGAGGCCTCCCTGCCACTAGGCACTTGCTCTGTGTGGAGCTTTAGGAGGTTCTGTGCCCTCCCAGTGGCACTGACCCCATTTCATAGCCCTACAGAGGCAGCTTACAGGGCTGGGTGTGAGCCCCAACCGGACACCCAAGCCTGCCAGCTTAGCCTCCTGTAGCCCCTGTTACTCCTGTGCAATTGGTCAGGAATGATGGCGGCAGGCTGGGGAACGTAGCTCAGTGCTCACCTGCCTGGCAAGCACAAGGTCCTGAGTTTAACTCCCCATATGGGGGAGTGGGGAGAGAATGGTGGTGTGGGACAGACAGTTGGAACCTAGGCACAAGTAGAGGTAGAGAGTCACAGCTCAGGAGGAAACAGACACACTGACATCTTGCCCAGGTCACCGGGTCAGCCTGAATTTTTACTCCCCCACCACACTGGCTCCTCATGGGGGTCGCTGAGTACATGAAGCTGGGGACCAGGGAGACTTGAGCCTGCCCCAGAGCCTTGTGCACAAATGTCCTGCCATCTCTAGGTGACTGGGAGCATCTGCTGAGACCCCTGTGCTCTGGGGATGGGACGGGAAGGTGCCTGTGACACCTTCATGGGGACTCTCTGGGTGGCCACCTTGGTTTTCTGGGAGTCCTGAGGGGCTGACTTAGAACCCACTCCAGCGGCCCAGGCCCAGGCGAGCCCACCGTCCCTGGCCTTCATGGAGACAGGTAGAAAAGGCCAGGGTGTCTCACCCTGCTGCCAGGGGACAGTGTGGGTGTGACTGTCGGGGCAAAGATGAGTCACCGTCCACCATGTCTCACTGCCCGTCCATCTGCACACCTACTTTTAGCTCCAGCGTGGCCGGGAAGGGGCAATTCCTCACCTCGAGGACACGGGCCACAAACACTACCTCTGCAAGTGGAAACAAAAATAACCTGCTCCCAACAAGGCTCACCCACTTCTGAGACTGCGGTTTCAGGCTCAGTCAGGAGGACCTCAGTTACACACCGCCTATTCCACCTTCCATCAGGGCCGCTGCCTTTTCGACGAGGTGTTCTGTGGGTCTACACTTCTCACAAAGGGTCCGTCGGGTCTCTCGGTGCCGCTCTGGGTCAGCGTCCAGCGCCTCACTGTAGTTTGTCTTTCCCCAGGTGTCGTTCTGAGCCAATTTAGCACCTGGACCCTGCATGGCCTCCCTACCTTGCAGGACAGCGCCTGGCACTCAGGGTTTGTAAATGAAACATCTGAGGAAGAGGAGGTCAGCCTCCGTTCAGGGAAAGAGGCTGAAGATGGGGAGAGAAGAAGCGATGATGGGATCGTTGCCACAGCCATACTCCAGCTGCGGCATTCAAATCCCAGAAGCACTTGAAACAAAACTCGGTGCCCGAAGCTGGGATTAAACCGCAAATACATTTCCTGGCACCCAGCCTTTTGATCCAATGCATTAAGGGACTTGGTTCTCTTTCCAGAAACAGACACAAGACAAAAGAGGCTGCGGTCCTAACAAGAAAGGTCGGGGCCCAGGGATTTAGCTCAGTGGCATGGCAGGCAAAAGGTCCTGAACTGGATCTCTGGTACCAAAACAAACAAACAAACAAGCAAATCTATAAAAAGAAGGGTGGGACAGCCACCTATTGTATCACACCCAGGGAAAATGAGGAAGTGGGGCCTTTGCTGATGGGAAGAACACCTGGAACCACGCTGAGGCCAGAAAAGAACAGAAAAGCTTCCAAAGGATCACACAAAATACCTATCTTTCTTACAGAATGCAAACCAGGTAAACTGAACCTAACCGGGGCACGCACACGTGGGATAGCTCTGCATGTGAGGACACAGGGACATAGAAAAGGAAAGGTGCAGATACTTGGGCAGTCTGATGTATGGTTTTCAGGAAACATTCTGAATCTCCAGTTTGGGTGGAGGCTCAGAGCCCTTCATCCTATCTGCTACAAAATACACACAGAATAGAGCAGGCCGTTCATGGACCTACCGTACTGATGCATTATGGGCAATGATGGCTGATTTGAGTCAGGAAACCTGGGGTCCTTGGAAAATACAGAGGGAGTGGCGGGCGTGGTGGTGCATGTCTGTAATGTAATCCCAGCACTCGGGAGGCTGAGGCAGGAGGATCGCTGTGAGTTCGAGACCAGCCTGGGCTACATAGTGAGTCCCAGGTCAGTCTCAACTACGTAGTGAGACCCTGTCTCAAAAAAACAAAACCAAAAAAAAAAGAAAGAAAATACAGAGGGAGAAGAAAGGATGCAGCTCAGGAACTACCTCAGTCCAGATGTCAACAAGCTATGGGCCAAGGGTCACGCCCCTCTACCACCTGTTTCTGTAAATTGTCTTTTTGGGCCTCCTCATTTCCCTGTCCTCCATGACAGTTTCCAGCTGAGAGTGAGCGGAACAGTAGTCAGAGGCCAGCCGGAAAAGCTGATACGTGTACTCTCTGGCTCTCTGCAGAAAAACTGTGTGGACCACCTGTCCCTGTCACCAAGTCTGTACTTGTCAGGACCGCACCCCACCCTGAAAAACCCCCAAAGCCTGCCCAGATTGGGGTCTCCATGGCTTCCCTTGCTGCTAGGCCAGGGCCAGGGTACAGACTGAATTGACACTCGGTCCCCAAGCTGCCAGCCCAGAGGAGTCGCCCAGCACAGCTGGGGTGGCCCTAATCTCTGCCCTCCCCGTAAGGTTCTAAGAACATATCAAGACAGATGCTGTTGAACAGTGTTGGCTCTGTGGTTTGCAGGGCTAAGCGAGGTTTCAGAACAATCTCCCTGCCAGTGTCTCAGCCAGGGCTAAGCAACAAATGATGTATCTCTTGGGATAGTGCCCATGTGACCTCAGATACCTCTGAAAGTATTTGAAAACAACTGAATTTACCTGGAGTTCCCACATGGGCTCATAGCTCATGCAAAGGGACCCCTCTGGGAGATAGATGGGTCTGTGGTACCCCCAGCTAGACCCACTCCCTGAAGCCCACATGGGGGGGGGGCCTTCTTTTTTCTTTTTTTTTT